>NW_019154097.1:56321658-56805881 GCF_002288905.1 Enhydra lutris kenyoni
GCATAATATTCCACAGTCAATTTAACCACACAACTGGTAAATTGTTTTTTTAAAGATTTTATTTATTTATTTGACAGAGATCACAAGTAGGTAGAGCGGCAGGCAGAGAGAGGGGGGGAGGCAGGCTCCCTGCTGAGCAGAGTCCGATGTGGGGCTCAATGCAGGGCTCGATCCCAAGACCCTGGGATCATGTCCAGAGCTGAAGGCAGAGGCTTTAACCTACTGAGCCACCCAGGTGCCCCAATTGGTAAATTTTTAATCACTGACTTAAAATGTTATCATGTAGCACCTTCCCTGAGGTGACATGGCTTTTTTTTTGGCAACAAATCATACACTCCCAAAAAATAAAAGTAGGAAAAAAAAAAAAGGATGTTTTAGGAGTCACCTTACAATGTTAGAATGGTTTGTTTATTTTGTATTGGCGAGGGGAGGAAGGAGGGAACTAAAACACACTTTACATTGAATTTCTTAGAAATAACTTTAATTTTCATTTCTCTCCATTTTTTCTCCAAAATTTAACTTACCTGTTTTCTGAGAAGCTATAAATTTAAAAGCTTAAAGCACTGTGTGAGTGCTGGTGAACCAATCAATCCTGAAGTGACTGAACAATGGAGAAAAAGGACAGGTCTGGATATCTATGAAGGATACGGACAGACTGAAACGGTATAGGACCTCATTGAAAAGACAGGGGTGGACTCAACTTAGCTGGATAAATAAAAACTGATAAATAAATATAAATAACTGATAAATAAATTTTAAAATACATGTTTATTATATCCTTATGATTGAGAGATAGGGAGGAAGGTGAGTGGTTAGAAGAATAGTTAAAAAAAAAAAAGTTGTAAGGGAAGCTAGTTGCATAAAAGCCCTGTAACAGATACAGTTGTTTAGCCATTTACTGAGAAAAGCCACAATAGAGACGATCAGAGTGAAGGCATTACAATATATTTTAAGTGAAAGAATACTAGATCTACAGGAAGATTTCCCCTTATGTAAGAGGGAACTCTCTTAGGGTTGCCTCAAAAATGTAAAATGCTGAGCTCCTTGTTACTTGAAATATTAAGAGTTCACTAGATAACTCCTGGGCAAGTATATTTCTAAAAAGAGTTATTTAAAGAGCTTGTAGAAATAAGAATAAGAAAGAATTCTAGAGGAAATGAATAAGCTACTAACAAGATTGATTATTATGTAAGGAAAAGGAGGCATACAATGGAGCAGATAAGGGAAAGGTTGAAAAATTTTTCATAGTGTCTTTTTATAATGCTTCTATTTATAAACCATGAGAATGTAGTGCCTGGTCAAAAATTAAAATACCTAAAATTGACAGATGTATGAAATAGAAGCAGCATAATAAGTATCATGCTAATATGGGTACAAATGTTTTCATTAATGTGGATATTTTAGTAATTATCAATTTACTAAGTGTTGTAACTTTATGTATTTGTTTAGTGTCTATCTCTACACTCCACGAGAGCAGAAATTTGTTTTATTTTGAGCCTTGCTCATCATCATAATGATGATCATCAATAAATATTTGTTTAATGAATGCATGGTAGATGAATGAATGAATTTTAAGTTACTTATAATGTTACTTGATTCTTTTTCCTTCTGAACTAGGTGCTAATCTGCGGAAATTTTAAGGGAATGAAAATTAAGCCTGGCTCAATGGGAAAGCCGTCTCCTGCTTTTGATGTTAAGGTTTGTACATCCCCTTCCAGGAGAATATTTAACAACCCAATCCGTTGACCACTTACCCCACTCGACCCTCTGCTACGCTCCTAGTTTTGGCAATGATTTCATGCTGCTTCTATGACATCTTAATTTCCATGTAATGGAAATGGATTAGAGACATTAATTTAATGGTCTCCACTTTTTTTTTTTTGCAAAGAAGTTTCTTGTGCCAAGCAGTTCTAGGCATTTTATAAATATTAACCTATTTGATTCCCAGAAAGAACTTATGAGAGACATTACCAATATAAGAACCATCTTAAAATGGCTGAAGGGAAGTAGGAGATACAGGCTTCCAATTATAGAATAAGTAAGTTACAAAGATAAAAGACCAGCATAGGGAATATACTCAACGGTATTGTGTAGTATTGTATGGTGACACAGGGTGGCTACACTTGTGGTAAGCATAGCATAATATATAAACTTGTTGAATCACTATGTTGTACACCTAAAACTAATATAACACTGTATATCAACTGCATGTCAATAAAAAATAAAAAAGAACCATTTTATAGATGAGGCACAGAGAGGGAAGGAATTCACCAGAGGTCACATAGCTAGGAGCTACTAGTGCTGGGATTCAATCCCAAGCAATCTGGTTCTGGGATCTGTACTTTTAACCACAACCATCACATTGCCCTTTCTAACAAGAGAGGTTAAGACCTTCTAAGGGGTTCAAGTAGGCCAAAGAAAGCTACAGTTTATAGTAGCTGAAGTATTTTTCTCCTTACCCAGCCCTGCCTGGCCATTTCCTGGCTCTCTGTAACCATGGCTGTTATTACCACCTGATCCCTAAGGAGCATCCTATTATCCCATCTGCACAATTTGGACAGGGTTAGAATTGTTCTCAGATCAGCAGACCCAAAGCTAGGCATAGCCAAAGGAACTTAGACTAATACATAAGAGAAAACCATGGCAGAGCAATGAAAACACATAATAGATGAATTTACAGAACACACAAAACCAAACCTAAATGAGGGGTAATTATAGATAAAATCAATCTTCCCAGGCTTTTCTGATCATAAGGTTTACACAGATACTCGTTAAAAAATACTAATTTTCAGGGCACCTGGGTGGCTCAGTGGGTTAAAGCCTCTGCCTTCGGCTCAGGTCATGATCTCAGGGTCCTGGGATCGAGCCCCGCATCGGGCTCTCTGCTCAGCGGGGAGCCTGCTTCCCCCTCTCTCTCTGCCTGCCTCTCTGCCTACTTGTGATCTCTGTCTGTCAAATAAATAAATAAAAAATCTTTAAAAAAAATACTAATTTTCAGGCCCCTTTTAGGTGGGACCCTGAAATCTGTGTTTTAAATAAGCATCCCAATTCTTACGATCGGGTAAGTTTGAGTAAGTTTGAAATGGACTGCTGATGTCAACTTATGGAATAAGCCAGATCTGGGTTCTCGCCCTTGCTTTAACTTTGATGAGAACCTCGTCTAAAAGTAGGTTTGCCTGGTGGTTCAGGTCTGGCTCTGAGCTTCATGAGCTGAGTGTCTTTGGCTGAGTGTCTCTGGGGAAGTTACTAAAGTCTCAGTTTCCTGATTTGTAATAGAGGGACTAGGGTGACCAACTTGCCTCAGTTTGCCTGGGACTTACTTGGTGTTAGCATGGAAAGACATACATCCCAGAAACACTCTCCTGCCTCAGTCCCAGGCAAACTGGTGGTTGGTTGACCTAATAATAACAGAACTGATATCATAGGCTTCTTGTGAGGATTAAATGAGATAACATCTCTAAAGAACTAAGTGTTCAGCACATAATATAGACCTAAAAGATAGGTGCCATTATTATCATTCATCTTTCCCTTGCATTTTCTTCCTTTGAAAAGCTTTTCTAAGAAGAGATGGTAGAGGAGTCCTGGTTACATTCGGTAAACAGGCTTAACAATGGTTCATTGGTTTATAGGCTGCCTTAGGTTAGAGAAAGAAAAATTGGTAATTAAGCATTATTATGTCTGCATTGTAAGTAATCAAGCTAGCGTTTCACAAAACTGTGTTCCTTTCTTCCCTCTTAATAACAATTCCCAATATGCATTGCTGTGAAGGTCTCACAGGTGCAGCTGTACTCAGTGATCCAAAAGCAGTGTATCACCACCACCCCACTAATTTGAGCCCAGTGGTTTTCTGGAGCAACTACATTTTTTTTTTAAAGATTTTATTTATTTATTTGAGAGAGAGACAGTGAGAGAGAGCATGAGCGAGGAGAAGGTCAGAGAGAGAAGCAGACTCGCCGTGGAGATGGGAGCCTGATGCGGGACTCGATCCCGGGAATCCAGGATCATGACCTGAGCCGAAGGCAGTCGTCCAACCAACTGAGCCACCCAGGCGTCCCTGGAACAACTACATTTGAATGCAGAAAGGGTGTGACCAAGAGGAGAATTGTTCTGTCATGCATTCCCAGTCAGCATTACTAGCTAATTTCCCCCCCAATTTTAAATTATAATAAATACACATAAAATATACCATCTTGACCATTTTTAAGTGCATAGCTCAGTGGTATTAAATACATTCATAATATTGTGCAATTATTAACAAGATCTAGCTCCATAACTCTTTTCATCTTGTAAAATTGAGACTATATCTATTAAATAATAACTTCCCATTCCACAATGTCCCCAGCCCCGGCAACCATCATTCTACTTTCTATCTTTGTAACTACTATTTATAAGTACCTCGTATTAAGTGGAACCAGTATTTATCTTTTTGTGACTGGCTAATTACAACTTAGCATAATGTCCTCGAGTTTTATCCATGTAGCATGGGTCAGAATTTCCTTCCTTTTTTAAGGCTGGATAATATCCCATTGTATGGATATAACACATTTTGCGTTTCTGTTCATTTGTCAATGGGTGGGTTCTTTCCACATTTTAGCTATTGTGAATAGTGCTGTGATCAACAAATATAAATATCTCTTCAAGGCCATGCTTTTAATTCTTTTGGGTATATACACAGAAGCAGAAATGCTGGATCATATGGTAATTCTATTTTTAATTTTTTGAGGAATTGCCATACTGTTTTCTACAGTGGTTATACCATTTTACATTCCCAAAACAGTGCACAAGGGTTCCAATTTTTCCACATCTTCACCAATACTTTCTGTGTTTTTGATAGCAGCTAAACTAATGGGTGTGAAGTAATATCTCCTTGTAGTTTTGATGTGCATATTTCCCTAAGGCAGCTACCTCCATTTTCAACTTTTTCCCAAGGGCTCCTATTACTTCTCTTGTTACCTAGCTAAGAGCATCTGCAATGACAGTGTGGCATCTGGGGATGTGCTCCCACCAGCTGGGTATCAGATTCTTGCAACTTCAAAGCCCAAAGCCCGTAATTTTCATGTCTAAAGATTTTTAAGGCCACTTGCATAATCCGGAGATTCTCTCCAGAAATAGAACATTTGCCTCTTCCTATCCATTAAAGAGTAGTCTATTTTAAGTATCTGGAACTCTTTTTTTTTTTTTTAAGATTTTATTTATTTATTTGACAGAGAGAGATCACAAGTAGGCAGAGAGGCAGGCAGAGAGGGCGAGGGAGGCAGACTCCCTGCTGAGCAGAGAGCCCGATGAGAGTCGATCCCAGGACCCTGAGATCATGACCTGAGCGGAAGGCAGAGGCTTAACCCACTGAGCCACCCAGGCACCCCAGTATCTGGAACTCTTAAAATATCTCCTTTCCATCAGTAATTCCTTGATACTGGAGCCAAATGTTCTTTAGATGACTGGGTGGGAATTTATATATTTTTCATTTATAAGAATGTAAAAGTAAGATTTTACATTTAGAATTCTTCTGCCTTTCAAGTTTCTTTTGGGGACAGAGCCCATTTCCATCTGGAAAATGCCAAATAAGTATTATACCCCTATTTTCCACACAAGCCACATCTCAGATTACAAGACTCTTGGTGGATGTACGTAAAAGAAAGTAGAGGGTTTCATATTTAAAGATAGCTAAAAGTTATTTAAGGCAAAATGTGGTACATGAGTTAAGTGGCCAGCCTGAAAAACGTTAATCTGGGTTTTTAAAAATTGGATTGAACTCACTGGAGAGACTGCAGAGAAGTGTTGTGACGAAGAGGACAAGATCTGGAGTGTGATTGCTGAGATTTAATTCCATCTCAGTCATACACTGTGTTGCTTAAACTCTGCACCTTGGTTTCCTCATTTGAGCATGGTAATAGTGCTAACCAGATAGGACTGTTGTAATGACTAAAGAAAACAATATATGTAAAGTACTTAGAGCTGTAGCATTTATTAGTTGGAATCCAGTCAGGGCCTAAGTAATGCTAGCTACTGTCAGTTTTTCACTGTTGGTACTTCAGGGAACTAGGAGGACTCGGGAAAAGGTAAGAAAACAAGGCTTCTGGCATACTCAGCAGTGTTTCAACCAGAGAACATTCCCCTTTCTCTGCTTACTTATATTGGGCTCCTGAAGTAAGGTTTTATTTGTTCCATAGTTAAACAACGTTTGTAAACCAGTAATGAAATATTTACTTGAGAATAAGACAACCAAGACATACTGCATGATAAAAGAAGGTTGTAAAACAGTGTATTTATAAAGTGATCCTATTTTTTTCCTATCTCTATATTGTCTCAAAAGATATGACCAAAAATGAGATTATTGTTAGATAGAATTAAAGATGATTTTTATTCTTTATATTTTGCTAACTTGCATTTTATCATGTATTTTGCACTAAGAATTTAAATAAATACATTTCTCTTGAGAATTTAAAGTATACTTAAATTTTTTTTGGAAGTCTGCATTCTTAAATGGCAAAATACAAAACATGCAAAGTAAAATTTTTAACATGCACCTTACATAAACATTTCCTTAAATCAATTGTTCTATTTTATCCTAGATTTTAGATGTAAATGGCAATGTTCTACCTCCTGGACAAGAAGGAGATATTGGCATTCAAGTTCTACCTAACCGACCATTTGGCCTTTTTGCTCATTATATAGTAAGAGACTTATTAAATAACCTTTTATTTCCTACTTATTTCTCAAAAGTGCTTGGTAATGATCCCTATTTGCCATAAAACACAGCCAGGATAGGTACTTAGACATATCTTGAGAGATTCATTGTCCTGAATATTAATTCCTCAGAGAGGAAATCAAAGAAACATCCAAATGCTTGTTCTCCCAAGGCTAGATCACTGCTCCAGGTTCATGAAGGTAAGAGAAGGGAGCCCTAGAAAGACAGCCTTTTTGTATATACTCATCCTCTACACAGTAAAACAGTACCTAATCATTTTCCTGAAATCTGCTTAGTCTCCCTTCTTGAGTGAGAGGGATAGAAAATGGGGCAGTGAGATTAAGAAATGTCTTTCACTAGAGGCCTTCCAAGTTCCCTACTGTTTGCAAACCTATTTTCATCTATGATGGAAGTATACATGTTATAGTGAAGTTTACATTGATATAATCAAAGGTCCGGGTTCTACTTATCAGTGAATTTAAAATTTTTTTTAAAGATTTTATTTATTTGACAGAGATAAAAAGAGCACAAGCAGGGGGAGCAGTAGGCAGAGGAGAGGGAGAAACAGGGACAGAACCCAGAACCCTGGGATCATGACCTGAGCCGAAGGCAGATGCTTAACTGACTGAGCCACCCAGGCATCCCTACTTGTCCATGAATTTTACATAATACAACAATACTTCCTTTTTTCCTCCTACCAAAGTTACAGAACCAGTTCTGTTTTTGTGTAAAACAAAACAAAATGTAAAAGCAAAGTTTATTCTTTATTAGGTGCTGGTGCTTTCTTTTAACTCTGAGTATTCACCTCTCTCTTTTCCTCCCAGTGTTAAGTATTAACCACCCAAAAGACTTAATTACCCCACACCTTGGATCCTCAACTCCTGCAGTGTTTAGTGATCCATCAAAGAAAATTCTCAGGGGGGCACGTGGTGGCTCAGTTGGTTAAGCAACCAACTCTTGGTTTCCCCTGAAGTTGTGATCCCAGGGTCACGGGAATGAACCCTGCATTGCGCTCTGCATTCAACATGGGATCTGCTTAAGATTCTTTCCCTCTCCCTGCGGCCCTCCCGCCCCCATGTCTCAGGATCTTTGCTCAGCGGGGAGTCTCCTTCTCCCTCTGTGTCTGCCCTTCCCAACCCCATTCGTGCTCCCCCCTTGCTATCTCCCTCTCTCTCTCTAAATAAATAAATAAAATCTTTATCTTTTTTTTTTAAAGATTTTATGTGACAGACAGAGATCACAAGTAGGCAGAGAGGCAGGCAGAGAGAGAGGGGGAAGCAGGCTCCCCACTAAGCAGAGAGCCCGATGCAGGGCTCGATCCCAGGACCCTGGGATCATGACCTGAGCTGAAGGCAGAGGCCTTAACCCACTGAACCACCCAGGTGCCCCTTTTATTGTTTTTTTTTTAAGATTTTATTTATTTGACAGACAGAGATCACAAGTAGGCAGAGAGGCAGGCAGAGAGAGAGGAGGAAGCAGGCTCTGCATGGAGCAGAGACCCGATGTGGGGCTCGATCCCAGGACGCTGGGATCATGACCCGAGCTGAAGGCAGAGGCCTTAACCCACTGAGCCACCCAGGCGCCCCTAAATAAAATCTTTAAAAAAGAAAATTGTCAGGATGGCAGCATGCCTAGTCTTTGTAACTATAGTTTATCTTTCTTTGACTGGGCAACAATGGAATTTCATCTTTATTTCATGTGCTGGCACCTCTTCATTCCCAGTCTTCTCAAAGAGATGACTTTTTTTTTCCCCCTCCCTTGAACATTTAAAATTCCAAATGAACAGAAGAATCACATTCACAGTAATACTAACAAAATGCTATTTGTTTCACAGGATAGTCCTACAAAAACAGCTTCAACACTACGAGGCAATTTCTACATCACTGGGGACAGGGGCTATGTGGATGAAGATGGCTATTTCTGGTTTGTTGCAAGAGCAGATGATATCATATTGTCCTCTGGGTAATTTTTCATCTGTGTATATGTCTACATTAACTGATCATTGGTGTTCTGGAGTGGATCTGCTGCTCACCTTTATATGTTTTATCTCCCAGTTACAGAATTGGACCATTTGAGGTGGAAAGTGCGCTGATTGAGCATCCTGCTGTTGTAGAGGCTGCTGTTGTCAGCAGCCCAGACCCCATCAGGGGAGAGGTAAAAAAAAAAAAAAAAAAAAAAAAAAATTCATCTCCACTTTATAATTTGTTGGCAGTCTAACACATACTTTTCAGCAGTTCACTGAAACAGAATTACCCAAATGACTAACTCCAAGTCAGACAGTCATTAGTAAATATGCTAGTCAGAAAGAACTGCTACAAATAAGACTGAAAATATATATAAGGAATTTGTATCCTTCCATAGAGGGATGGTGTGAATGCCAACAACCCAGGCTCACAGCAGGATAGGATGCCAGATATCAGCTAGATGGTATTAAGTTATTACCCAGGTCTGGAAACCAACATGGTCTCTAGTGTAGCTGAGGAGGCTAGGCCGGCATCAGGTATCAGGGGGTGGAAGGAAGGTCAAAGATAGCAACTAAAGAGGCGCTGGGTGGCTCAGTGGGTTAAGCCTCTGCCTTCTGCTCAGGTCGTGGTCTCGGGGTCCTGGGATTGAGCCCTGCATCGGGCTCTCTGCTTAGTGGGGATCCTGCTTCCCCACCCCTCTCTGCCTATCTCTCTGCCTACTTGTAATCTCTCTCTGTCAAATAAATAAATAAAATCTTAAAAAAAAAAAAAAAGATAGCAACTAAGGCAACCAGAAGTAGGCTGGGTACATGGATGGGTGGAAGATTCAGGAAATAAGCTGTGAATAAGAGAGTCCTGAAAGCTCATTCCCCCCCTTTTTTTTTTTTTTTTAAAGCAAGCTCTATGCCCAGTGAGAGGTTCATCTCATGATCCCAAGATCAAGAGTCGTATATACGCTTGAAAGCTCATTCTTACTGAGGCTGATCACAGGGTAGTTTGGGTTTAAAGGTTCCATGCTACTCTTCAGGTCTCCTTTGCCAAGCAAGGCCTCCAATATTCCATAGATCAGGGAACTGATTCTGTGATTACTGAAGTTTATCCTTTCACTCTTAACTCCACCAGTAGGATCACAATGTTCTTTGTAATTTGAAGGCCATAGGTCACTATTGGACTTATGCAATGATGGAAATATTCTATATCTGTACCATTTGATACAATACACATGGCTATAAAGCACTTGAGATGTGGCTGGTATGACTTAGAAAATGTTTATTTCATTTTAATTAAGTTTAAAGTTACAAGTGGCTACCATATTAAACGGCACAACTATAGACTCTTATAAAAATGCAACATTTTGCAGAGAATTTTAGAGAAACTTTGAAGCCAACTTAAGGATTTTAGTAAAAAAAAAAATTGTTGTACTTCTACTACTACTACAACTAATACCTAATATTTCTGATGACTTCTTCTGATGTTCCAGGTATTATTAAGCCCTACACAGGGCCTGTATAGGCCCTATTTAATCCTCACAACCTCTCTTTTTGGAGAAGGAAACAAGCACAGAGAGGTATCCTAACATTCCCAAAATTACACAACAAAGTGTGATTTGAACCTTCTGTTTCTGAGCTGTCATGCTCTTAATCATGTTAGGGCACTCCATATTAATTTATGATCTTCTGTAACGGTTATAAAGATTTTTAAAGGTTTTTTTTTTCTTTTAATTTATTTATTTGACAGACGGAGATCACAATTAGGCAGAGAGGCAGGCAGAGAGAGAGAAGGAAACAGGCTCCCCGCTGAGCAGAGAGCCCGATGTGGGGCTCGATCCCAGGACCCCGGGATCATGACCTGAGCTGAAGGCAGAGGCCTTAACCCACTGAGCCACCCAGGTGCCCTGGTTTATAAAGATTTTTATAGGGGCACCTGGGTGGCTTAGACAGTTGAGCATCTAACTCTTGATTTCAGGTCAGGTCATGAGATTGAGCTCCAAGTTGAGCTCTGCACTAAGTGTGGGGTTTGCTTGAGATTCTCTCCCTCTGCCCCTCCTACAACTCCTGGGTGCATGGGTGTGCTTTCTCTATAAGTAAATAAATCTTAAAAAAAAAAACACAAAACTTTTACAAAGATACAGTGGACGTTATCCAAAGTGTAGAAGTCATCAATATTCAAGCCAATAATTACAAACATTATTTCTTAAAATAATCTGCCTCTGAATGAGTCACCTCTAGCAAGGTTAAATTTTTTTATTGATAAAGCAGAAGAGCCAGTATAAACACAAAAACATTTTATGAAATATCAAAAAATGGGTATGATAAAATTATAGATAGAATGTCTAAATACTCTGGGCAGGGCAGGATTTCCAAAACATTTCAAAGAAGAGTGAACTTTGAGAACAGGATTTGTGAGCATAAAGTGATGAAGTCCTCCCTGTCTTCTGCCAATTAGACAGCAAGACCACCACCATTTTCTACTCTTGTTCCTCAAGGTCAGGTAAATTGGTCGGAGTAATAGCAAAGTGTCTGCTGGAATTTTCACAACCTTATCATCAACATAAGTACCTCTGGAATAAAGAGTGCACAGCCTGAATGAACTGTTCCCTTCAACAAGGATACAGCAAACTCAGTGTGAATACTCTTTATAAGGGCCACAATGAGGGTAGGGACCTAGAAACTAGGCTAGACCAGGATAAGTATGTTACCCAAAAGGCTGTGCTTAGTGCATTGTTGAGTTCCTAAAAGGAAAATGTTTTTTTTTCTAAAAGGAAATTTTCTTGAAGGAGATAAAAGATGAGGTAAGAAGTCAAGAACAAAGACAGCTCAGAAACAGAAGCAGGTCAGAGGGCAGAGTTCAAGATGTAGTTAGATGAGAAAGTTCTAATTCATTAAGATCATTAACAAAGCAGAGGTCCCAGAAACTCTCTTGTATTACAGAACAAGAGTTATGAGACTCAAACTGGCTGACTTAAGAGCACAGAGCTGGGATTAAACACTATGAAGCCTTCTGGCCCACCCCAGCAAGCACTTAGATTCCCAGTTAGAGAAACATAAAAATATACAACTCATCTTCCTGGTGTTTCAAATATTTTTTGCAGGTAGTAAAGGCTTTTATTGTTCTGGCCCCTGATTACATGTCACATGATCAAGAACAACTAAAAAAGGAGATTCAGGAGCATGTAAAAAAAACTACAGCACCTTACAAATATCCCAGAAAGGTAGGTATTCTAATTATGATGACAATTTGCTTAGCATTCTGACAAATTTCAGCTGTTTTTTTTTTAATTTTAATAAATATTCTCCTCAAACATGCTACACCAAATATTCCAAACTGAACTAATGACATGGATAAGAATCAGACTCTTTGAGATTAAAATGAATCTCTTGACATAATTTGCTGGGTCATTTGGCTTACTGGACTTGTAGTAAATTCTAAATACTAAGCGACATCTCCTCAATAACACCCATCTCCGTTTCTGGTTGTTACCAACACTGACCCAAATGGGTGTCCTAATTCTTTCACCTAGAGATAATAACTGCTATATAACTTACTTTGTCTAAAGATGAAAACTTATGGGCTAATTTTTTCCCTTGATCCCAACAGGTGGAATTTGTTCAAGAGCTGCCAAAGACTATCAGCGGGAAGATCAAAAGAAATGAACTGAGGAAGAAAGAATGGGAAACAATTTAAATCTGTTCTATTATTTATCACAGTATCTATAAAACAAAGATTCTGTCAAAACCACAAGAGTATAGGGAGGTGATGACAAATGTGGTAATATATTTGTAAGTTGTTGATTTAAAATATCTTGCGGTTGGGACACCTGGCTGGCTCAGTCAGTCGGGAATGCAACTCTTGATATCAGGGTTCTAATGTAGAGTACTTAAAAAAAAAAACTTTAAAAAAAGTAAAATAAAATGGGGCGCCTGGGTGGCTCAGTGGGTTAAGCCACTGCCTTCCGCTCGGGTCATGATCTCAGGGTCCTGGGATTGAGCCCCGCATCGGGCTCTCTGCTCAGCAGGGAGCCTGCTTCCTCCTCTCTCTCTGCCTGCCTCTCTGCCTGCTTGTGATCTCTCTCTGTCAAATAAATAAATAAAATCTTTAAAAAAAAAAAAAAGTAAAATAAAATATCTTGTGGGTATAACATCAGAGGCTGAATTCTGAAATAAAATATTTAGAATATTTATTTAGAATAAAATTCCTCTGCATTAGTGCCAATGTTCTTATGATCTTGGCAATATGAAAACAATGCCATGAATTGCTAAGAAAATTTTAAAGCATATAGTATCTGAATCAAATTTCTGACCTGTTGGTTGAATCATTCTTCTGACTCGTTGATATACAAATCAGAACAAATCTTCAAGTTTTGAAATAAAACTAAACAACTTATTATAAAAGTTTTTAGAAAAATAAAAATATCAGTTAGATGATGATCATAATTCTCAAAGTCTAAGTATCTACCTGAAAACAGGCTAGGGATTTTTATTAGTCACATTTTTATTCAAGTAACTTAAAAATAGTTTAAATTCATTTCAGGGTCTAACTAAAAGAACACCATACTACTGTTGCTTGTATCTAATCAAATATAGTATACAAAATATTTAATTAGTGGTTCTTCAAAAAAGTATGATAAATTTGGCAAGTGTTAATATATAAAAATAAAACAGTGTACAACTATTATCAGAATACTCATGATGTTTGGAAATTCAAGGAACAATCAGGATTCATACATGAACGGAAGACACATGTTAGATAACTGATGAAATTAGAAGACTGTGAAATTGATTTTTTTCTCTATTTACAGTGTGTGTGTATGTATGTACGTGTGTGTGTGTGTGTGTGTATAATAGCCCCAATATAGTCTATAGAACTCAAGATATGCTAAGTCCCCATAACTTGTAGCCCTATATACTTTTTTCTCTTTATCACACAAAAAATCAAATTAAAGTAAAAACATAGTTTCAATGTAGAGAAAGTTTATCAATTCCTCATTGAAGGTCTGAGTCTCAATGGATTTTTAGAAAAATTTACATTTCTGTTACATATATGGCTTACTTCTGGGGAACTAAAAGTGAGTCCCCTTGGAGAATGAGACAGAACTCTGCTGTTGGCTCTTTCCTTTTGAAGTGTTTGTTCCCATTTGAAATAACCACAACACTTT
This sequence comes from Enhydra lutris kenyoni, assembly GCF_002288905.1. Taxonomy (NCBI): domain Eukaryota; kingdom Metazoa; phylum Chordata; class Mammalia; order Carnivora; family Mustelidae; genus Enhydra; species Enhydra lutris. The sequence continues at coordinate 56,335,466 of NW_019154097.1, forward strand.
CTGTTTTCTTGGTATTTCCCAACTGGACAACAATAGAAAACTTTCCCATGGTTTGGTCCATTATTAGAAACAACAAGTCTCTTAGATCTTCGGCCACACTTGCATAAAGGAGGTGTCATTTTCCCATTCTTCCAAGGCTCTTGTAGGTTAACTGTAGAAGCTAAGATAGAGGGGAGGACCTTCCGGGGACAATTTCTCACTGGGGAGCCATCAGATGATGTAGATTTTTCTTCATGAACAATGAGGGTCTGTTTTTTTGCTGGCGGGAAAGATAGAGGACTGGATAGATTCCTTTTAGTACTACCTGAAAGGTGGGGGTATTTCCCCAAAACTGAAGGATGAGACATAGTGGCATTAACACTGTTGAAGCTACTTGATTTGCATTCAGGTAATTTAAAGTCAGAAACATCTGAATCTGGATCTTTGGCTTCTTCCACATGATAAATAGTAGTATGTGGACTCTTATATACGACAGACTTAGAGGTCCCAGATTTTTGAGGGGTTTCTTCTGTGCCTTCTTTTAAAACCATTAATCTTTCTACAGAATTAAATGAAGTATCTAGGTTTGAGTCACTAATGGAAGGTATACAATCTATACTTTGCTCAGGCTGAGATGCTGGCAGTAAAGCTACATCCTCCCAATCAGCCAACATAGGTAAACAATCAAGAGCAGAACTCATTTCTGTATCAGAAACATGATTAACAGATGAAATGGTAGTTGATACAAGTACCAATTCTGAACCAATTGCTGAAGACTTAGATTTGGTACTAAATGCAAGGTGTTCGTTTCTTATGTGCTTCTGCATAGGTGTATTCAAGCTGGCAGACGGCAACTGCTCCACAGAAGTAGAGGACTTTGTATTAAAAAGAGATAAATAGCTTTTGGCATTATGAAGAGCTGCTTTTACATTGTTTTTTAGTTGGAACTGATCTTGCTGTACCTTTATAGGAGAATTTACACCAACTGACCTCATTTGAACTTTTTCATGAGGATTTACTGTATTTTTAGGCTCCCTATCATATATGCTCAGACCCTGAATGCTACTGTTGCAGGCTGACCTTTCTTCAACTTCATTCGTATTCAAATTTCTGGTGAAAACGCTGGAATTCTTCTTAGTGGGAACCTATGATTCCACAGACAAATCAAATAGCTTTAGAAACTATGCATTCATAATCTCTTTAGTACACATTATATGATTTGACAAAAAAGAAAAATGTCATCATTCATTGATTTATCAAGGATTCCACACATGATATCTATATTTCAATGAACCTACGATTACTTCTGGAGTTTGAGATGACAGGATAAAGAGGCAAGACACCACTAACCTTGTTCAAGGACCTTGTAATTTTCATTAAGCAACCATCCCTGATCATTTTCCAAGCAAGCAGAGCAGTATTCCGAGAATCATCCAACCCTGAGGAAATAGATAACAAACACTGAATTTAATAGTAACAGTGTAAAGAAATATAGCAAAAATAAGAAATCATAATTAACATTGGAACATACTATTAGTTTTACGATCATCTACTAATTTTAATTATGATAAATTGGACTAGCAAATGCTGTGGCAAGCTTACCAACAAAAGACAAGATCTCCCACATTTACAGAGGAGATAAAAATTTGTTACAGTTCAAAAAAATGCAAGCAACATTCTGCAGGGACCATGCTTTGTGAGTAATCTAACGGTCTTATTCAGTTTTTTCACTAATTCACTAATTTGGGCGTTTGTTTAATCTCCATCTGATTTAGCTAATTCTCATTCTTTTTAGCAACCAGAAAGCCACTAGATGGCAGTCTTTATCTTATACTACGTTATGGTAGTATAATTTGAAAGTCAGACATCTTTGAATTGTATAGACTAGGAACTTCTTTAGCCTGAAAGGATACTCCTTATTAATGACATCACCAAAAATACAAGATTCATATGAAAGACTATAGAAATAAGAAAACTTACATAATAAAATTGAATGACATCACCAAAAATACGAGATTCATATGAAAGACTATAGAAGTAAGAAAACTTACATAATAAAATTACTTTCAATTTATACTAACCAGAATGTTCTCGTCCTAAGAATTCTATTCCCACTTCCTGCAGGGCACCACTCAGTCCTTTTGGTTTTCTTCTATAGAAAATCTAACCAAATAAAAGAAACATATCAAAAAAAAAAAAAAAAAGTTACTATTAGAAAAACTATGTATTAAAAAAAAAAAGAAAAACTATGTATTAACCACTTACTTTTCATAATTTTTCATTCTATTAGACTTGGAATATGCTTATTTTGTTGTCATTTTTACATTCTTTAAGAAATGTATTTATGGGGGTGCCTGGGTGGCTCAGTGTGTTAAAGCCTCTGCCTTTGGCTCAGGTCATGATGCCAGGATCCTGGAATCAAGCCCCGCATCGTGCTCTCTGCTCAGCAGGGAGCCTGCTTCCCCCTCTCTGCCTGCCTCTCTGCCTACTTGTGATCTCTCTCTGTCAAATAAATAAATAAAATCTTCAAAAAAATGTATTTATGTGAAAGTTTAAAGTTTAAAAAAATATTTATTTATAGTAACCTATACCCTTGCATGGGATGAAGTTTAATCATTTTTCCATAGAAGGAAAGTGACTATGCCCCCATTTTTGACCCTTACCTTGTAAGTTACTCTGAGATCAATCCAAGAATTTAAGAACATGGGTTTTATCAGCTGTTTTCTTTTACACTCATACTCCAGGCAAACCCCCAGGTCCCAGTCTGCATTAAGTATATTAAAATAGAACAAATTTAATGATGCCAGCAGTTTTTATATTTATAAATATAAATTTAATACTATAAATATATAATATAAATAAATATAATAAATAAACAATATATTTATATTTATATATAAAATATAAATATAAATATATAATATAAAATATATAATATAAATATGTAAATATAAATATAAATCATTTATAAATAAAAGGTTGAAATATTATGTAAGATTTAGAAAGAAATAACACATAGAATATAATATTTATATAAATGACACATTTAGGGGCGCCTGGGTGGCTCAGTGGGTTAAAGCCTCTGCCTTCCGCTCAGGTCATGATCCCAGAGTCCTGGGATGGAGCCCTGCATCGGGCTTTCTGATCAGCAGGGCGCCTGATTCCCTTCCTCTCTCTGCCTGCCTCTCTGCCTACTTGTGATCTCTGTCTGTCAAATAAATAAATAAAATCTTTTTTTAATTTTTAATTTTTATTTTTTTAATAAATAAAATCTTAAAAAAATAAATTAAATTTTAAAAATGACACGTTTATATACAAATTTATATACACTTTATGTGTATATAGTATACTATCATTACATACTATATACCAAAGTATAATATGTACTATATAGAGAATATAAACTATACTGTATATACTATAACAATATACTATATAAAACAAAACAGAATTTATTTGCTGTTAATATCTAACAATTATTCACTTTACATAATTTACTATTAAGAAATTAGGTTGGTAACTAAGTCTCAAAATGATTCCTTAAACACCCAATTAAAAACACTGAGTATCTCAGAAAGAAGAGTAAGGTATCAAGTTACAAGGCCTGGAGAAGGTTATCTGCTTTCAACATTCTAGAAAATACTAATGTAATTGAGAAACCAGACATCTTATAGAAACCTAAAACCAAAAATATGACTAACAATGGCACAACCTTGCTATCAATGACTATTAATTGCAATGCCGTATCATAGGCATACAAAAGATCTACTTAAATGGCCCATTTTTTCCTAATATGAAAGTATAAAGCAAAGGATGTGAGTGGAATGAAGACTCTTTTTAATTCAAGGTTGTAGAAAGTAGCATAAGAGTTTTCACTAAATCATCTTTGCCTGGAGCCAGAAGAACAAAGAGGTACAATCTAGAAAAATTCTTAGGGTTAAGTCTTAAAAAATTTTAAAGTATCCCAGGATGGTAAAATTTGAAAAATATGAATAAATTTATTTTCCTTGGTTAACATCTGTTAGGCGCTGAGATTTCTTTTCAAGGCCTAAGAGGTTAACAAGTACAATTCTTACTACAGATAAAGAATTCACAGTGGTTATTCCACTCATTTATGATTGATAGATACAATTTGTTTTTTTACCTGACCAAGTAACAAATGCACATAATTTTACTTCGGAATTAGGCAGATCTGAAATCCCAGTAGCAAAAATAATTTTCTTCTGTTGCTGAATCTTCTGAACCCATTTACAGAATTGAGATAAGCAAATCCTCAGAGGGACTCCTTCATCTACTTGAGCCTGAGTAAAGTCACAAAATCTGAATTTAACAATCGAATTCCATAATTATTGAATACATCATTAGCACAAAATTAAGCACCATAGAGGCATGCAAAAAAGAAGAGGTTCTGGGCACCTGGATGGCTCAGTTGGTTAAGCATCTGCCTTCGGCACTGGTCATAATCCGGGGTCCTGGGATCAAGTCCCACATTGGGCTCCTTGTTCCCCTGGTTCTCCCTTTGCCCCTCCCCCCAACTCGTTCTCTCTCTCTGTCTCTCACAAATAAATAAAATCTTAAAAAAAAAAAAAAAAAAAGAGCTTCTAGGGGCGCCTGGGTGGCTCAGTGGGTTGAAGCCTCTGGCTTCGGCTCGGGTCATGATCCCAGGGTCCTGGGATCGAGCCCTGCATCAGGCTCTCTGCTCCGCAGAGAGCCTGCTTCCTCCTCTCTCTCTGCCTGCCTCCCTGCATACTTGTGATCTCTGTCTGTCAACTAAATACACAAAAATAAAAAAATAAAATTAAATTAAAAAGAGCTTCTGACTGCCAGAATTTAGAAAAAGATGCTAAAACACATGGAAGAGAGATAATATAATGATTAGAACTCTGCAAGATAAGAAAAATTAGGCTGCTCTACCTAAAATCACACAGAACATAGTAATTAAATCCTGACTGATTTCCATGAAATTAATTTAATTTCCATGAAATAAGTTTGATATTCATTTTTACAACACTATTCTATCTAATTTTTAAAGATTCCAACAGAGTTCTGGAGGGAACATTATTTCTAACAGTACATAAATCTAATTTCAAATGGTATATACTTTTTATTTTCTTTTAAAAACTGATTTCTGAATTTTATTTATTTGTTTTTTTAAGGATTTATTTATTTTTAGAGAGAGAGGGAGAGAGAGCATGTGCAGGGTGAGGAGAGGGAGAGAGACTTTTTTTTTTTTTTAAAGATTTTATTTTATTTATTTATTTGACAGAGAGAGATCACAAGCAAGCAGAGAGGCAGGGAGAGAGAGAGGAGGAAGCAGGCTCCCCGCTGAACAGAGAGCCCGACGCGGAGCTCAATCCCAGGAGCCTGGGATCATGATCTGAGCCGAAGGCAGAGGCTTTAAACCACTGAGCCACCCAGGCGCCCCGGGAGAGAGACTCTTAAAGCAGACTCCCTACTGAAGTTGGAGCCTGATGCGGGGTTCGATCCCAGGACCTCTAGATCATGACTTGAGCTGAAATCAAGAGCCAGCCACTCAGGCAGCTGAGCCACCCATGTGCCCCTGATTTCTGAATTTTAATATTTGCATCATACTTTCTTGTTTTGGGGGGGTGGCAGGGTGAGAAGAGAGGTAGGGAAAAGAAAAGGGCATACCTGTTTTATGCCTGTTAGTTCCATGCAAAATTCAGAAAGAATTGGATGTTCTTGAGGCTGAACGTAAGCATGGTACTCAGATTCAATCTCCCCAGTTGATGTGTTCAGCAATATAGCTGGAAATTCAACTACACGAAAAATTCAATTGACACTTGAATACATAATTGTTAAATTAATGCGGTCATCACTCTAAATTAATCATATTTAACCATCATATAGCATTTTTAGACAGTCACTATTTCAGTCAAAGCATATTAAAATGACCAAAGCAGTGTGATATAATAGTTATAATAAAATTGTACCAAAGACTAAATCAGAATATTAAAGTTGTATCTATTTAAAACTCTTGAATATATTTCCACAATTAAATATTAAGACCATATGGAAGTTAAAATGTATTTCTTTTAGCAAAGGTATTTTTTCTGTCCCTATACAATTGAGATTTTGTATGAAATTCTAAAATAATTTTATATACTTTTAGATGTTAGATTTTTGTTCTTTTTTTGTCAAGTCAGGTTTTATAGTAAACTACCAATTCATAGGGTATCTTATTTCCTTTAAACTAATTGTTGACTACTTTATATCTATTACAGTGACTCCTCTTGGGCTAGCTTTGGCCACTGGCAGTCCAGACTTACTTATTTCTTGGCTCTGGTGGCGTTTCCCATCATTCCAACATGTTGACTCAAAATCAATGACAATTAAGTAGTCAAACAACTGCTCTGCAAAACAAAGGGTGTCCTTATGGTTTATCAGTGTTAAAAGTGCAAGGATACAAAATGTAAAGAAATGAAGCACAATACTTACTGGATTTGCTTCTTCCTAGATTTCCATTTGCTGGTGCAACTGACTTTTTTCTAATTAATCCAAGCTGCCTAAAATGTATAACAACCAAGTACGTTCAACAAAAGCATTCACACTCCTGTTTGAATATGCTAACAAACTAATGTTATAACCCTCATTATTAATGTATTAATGTGAGTGACTGGAAATTGAACAATTTTGAGAGCAGACAACCTTGTTGTTGTTTTTTTTAATTATTTTTATAAACATATAATGTATTATTTGCCCCAGGAGTACAGAAGACCTTGGTTCTTATATTGACTGCCAAAATCTCTTTTGATTTTAACAGTCATTAAATCTTAATAGTCATTTTACCTGCATGAGCCTCAAAGTTCATATTTGCAAACTTAAGAGTAATTCCTTTTGCTTTCCTTATTTGACAGTAAATACTGAGGAACGTGAGTGATTGCAGAGGTAAAGATGCATTGAAAAGCTTATTTCTGCCTTTTCATTTTTCAAGCCCTTACTATGTGCACAGACCAGTTCTGAGGAGATAGTGAAGATCCAGTCTTCCAGGAGCTCAAAATTACAGCTGGGTAAAGAAAGGAGAGAGACATCCATGGTAAACTACTATAAGGTAATACATGACAAAGGATCCGCAAAGGCAATACTTGAATTCACAGAAAGGGATGAGCTTCCTTAGGTGTTAAGTAAGACAACTACTTCGAGGAACAGGTCAAGCTTAACTAGGCGACACTTCCTGTTGTCGTTTTGTGTTTTTTGTTTGTTTGTTTAAGACCTGTGATGGGAAATGCAAGGAGTTGGGAATAACTGCGAACATTTATCTAATTTCTTACTACATAGCAAGCACTGAGCTCTAGTGATCTCACTTAATCGTCAAGAACTGTAGGAGTTGTTGCTACCTCTATTTTTTGGATGAGAAAACGGATTCAGTAATTCGCCAAAGAACACAGATTTGGTATGTGAAAGCTGAATCGACCAACTCTGAAGCCCATGCTATTTACCACTACATTATAACAGCTCTTTTGAAATCAGAAATGTGTACAGCGTGACCAGGAATCAGGGAGAAGGCTACAATAAATCACAATACGACTTAAACGGATCACTAGGAAGTGGTAGGGTGAACAGCTTGACGGGTGAAGGGGGGCTGCCTGAGACCTCGGAACGGCCTACCAGGCGCTGTCACGTCCAGTTCGTTTCCAGAGGCCTAGAATGGGCTGACAATGGCTCAAGGCCACACAGGCCGAACCCTAGTTCTTCCACTCTCGCGCAGAGGGCGGCCTGAGAGCCTCGAGACCGAAATCCAAGCTGAGACCTTTCAGTCCGGGGCAGAGAGTGCAGGTCGGAGACGCCTGGGCTGCTGAGAATGAAAGCTGACACCGCGGATGCGCACTTCCCAGGCCGGCTGCGGGCGCCAGCACTCGACCAGGAGCCACCCTCAGCCCAGAAACCCCTCGCGTACCGCGCAAGTTTCTTGGTCGCCATTCCCGGCACTCCTTACTCCTCTGAGCCCAACTGCCGGAAGTCGTTAAACTACTACTTCCGGTCCATTCAAACGCCTGGCGCGTCTGAGAAGGCTGCGGCGGCGGCGGCGGCTTCTGCTGTGACTGAGGCGGTGGGGGCGGCTACGCGGCTGCGGCTTAGGCTGTGTGCCCGGCTTCTCTTCGGTGTTTTCGGGGCTCGGGGAGTGTTTTTTTGCAGAGAAGTCGTCTTGGCAGCAACTTTTTCCCTCTTTTTCAACGGGCGGAGGCGCGTTTGCGCCGTTGGGGAACCGTTTCGAATCCGGCCTCCAGCGCGTACGGTAAAACCGTTGGTGTCGGTGCGGTTTTCTCCGCCGCGGAACAGGGAGGATAGTTAGCGCTCTCGCTTTTCCGGGAGGGTTGGGAGGGCTCCGTGCACTGAATTTAGGAAAGGATCTGAGGAAGGCTGTAGGCTGTCGAAGCCCCGCCTGCTCACCCGTCCAGAGGCGGCGTTTCCCCAGCTCTCGCCGGTCTTTCTCCACAGCCTCATGGATCCCGAGAGGGAGAGGAGCGGGGGGCACCCCAAGAAGGGCAGGAAGAGAAGGAGGGCCCCGAACATGCTGGTCGGGGCGGCTGAGGCGATGAGAGCCCGTCGGGATCTGGAGGAGAGGCAGCCCGAGGCCAAGGTGAGTAACGAGGAGCACAAGTGGGCGGCCCGGGGAGGTTAGGAGGGGCAAGCCCTCGCCGCAGCCCCCTTCCGGGCCCTGCCTGCCCTGGAGGCTGAGGGTTAGCCTCATCCACCCACTGTCCTTACGGAATCCTGCCTTCCAGTCCGTAATATGGGAACGATAATGTTAATACCACCTACCTCAGGGCTGATAATGGCTCTTTAAAACTGGTGTGGTGCTTGGGACCCAAAAAGAATGTTCACTCAACAAATGCTTTATTGTGTCTTTTGTATATATCCCAGTTCAGGGGATATCCCAGTGCACGAACCCAAAATTCCCTGCCGTCATGCAGTTTACATGCCACGCCAGTAAGGGAATAATAAGGCTGATGAGCATCCCTGCGGTGTATTGAGAATTAAATATACGTGGTCCATCCCTTCAGTTACCAGGTTTCTGTTGTCCCTAGGCAGTTGAGGAACGTCAGTGAATAAAGAGGTTACTACTTCGTTCCAGCGTAAAGAGACCGAAGACAGACAATAAATAGAAATTATACACAGGTTTCCCCCACTATAGGAAAGTAGAGCGGTCCTGTGAAATTCTGAGCTGAAATGGGGTAAAGCAAAGAAGCATTTATTGATTTATGTTGGGGGATGGGTGGAGGTGATGGGGATTGGAAGCATTTCCCGACTCCCCAAAATAACCTTTGTTAGGTTTTCTCATATCTCAAGACAGATTTTGCTAACTGATGCACAGAATCAAGATAAAGCGCAGATGTTCACAGACACAATTCAAAGCTATGGGGGCTTCATGCTAAGTGTAGTTCTTGGGAAGGAGCTTGGCTGTGCCACTCTGCTTGGGGTGTGCTGCTTTTATAATTGGCTTGTTGTGAAACAAATGCTGAAGGTAAAAGCGAAGAAAGGCACAGAGCTAATAGGTCTCTTGTAAAAGGGAAGTGGCAGGACACAAGCTTTCAGAAAGCTGGGGATACCTGTAGGATGTAAAATGGGAAATAGTGCTTTGAAAAAAAAATTTTTTTTAATTTAAAAGGGATTCTTTTTTTGCCTATCAAATTGGCAAAACAACTTTTTAAAGGTTAATATGGTGAAAAATATAAGGAGATAGACCATCTCATCACTCTTTTATCTTGAAACAATCTCAAACTTACAGAAAAGTTGCAAAAACAGTACCAAAAACAACCCCAACCAGCATTTGAAAGTGATTGCTGACAATGCCCCATGACCACCCACCCATATTTTAGTATGTGTTTTCTGTAAACAGTGCTGCATAACCACAATGCAACCATCAAAATTTAAAAAAAAAATAACATGGATATATTGCTATCATCTTATCTTCAGACCCCATTCAAGTTCCTCAGTTGTTCCAGTAATACCGTTTTTAGCAATAAGATCCAGTCTAGAACCATGTGTTACATTTAGTTGTCTTGTCTTCTTCAATCCATACAATTCTTTAGTCTTTTCATTGACATCTATGGCCTTACTACTCTTGAAGAATCCTGTACCAGTTATTCTGTAGAATGTCCCTCAAGTTAGGTTTGTTTCTCATTGATTAATTTCGGGTTATACATGTTTGTCAGGAATATCACAGAAGTGACATTCTTTCTCTTGTATTTTGTTAGGTTGTACATGATTTTATTTGTCCCATTCTTGTCTTCTTTTTCTCTAATTCTATGGAGAGATGCTTCCTTGTTAAACTTTTAATTCATTTTTTTATTAGTATGAACTCATTGCCTATTTCATTCAGTAAGTTATAATCCATTACTATATTTATTTTGATGTTCAGAATATCCCATATTTGAACATTAAGCTAGCTTCTGTGTCCTTTGCACATGACCTCATAATTCTTTGAGCGTTTCCTTACTTTTTTGCTACAAAAAGGTGTTCCAGGCTCATCTGTGCTTTTCCTGCCCCAACTCTGGAATCAGGAATTTTTTGGGGGGGATGCTTGGTTCTTTTTAGTAGAGAATGACATTTAGAAACTCAAGGTTCTGGGTACTAGATGTGCTCAGTGCTATTGGGATGTCAATACCCCCAAAAGAAAGCTAGGAAATATGAATTTATATATCTGTATACCTATATACATACACATACATGTTTACATTTAAATATTTTTGTATCCATACATACTAAAATCTCTACTTGCAGTGTGTTTCCACAAGGTTCATTCTTGCTTTCTCTCTTCATGTTTATAATTTCCTTCTATATTCAGTGAGACATCTGATTTGTCATTACCTTCAATATATTTGACCTGTTCTCCATGGTGCCACTGCCCCACACTCCCACACCCTCTTCTCCTTGCTTGGGCTGTGTCATCCTGCACCATGTGCCAGGCCACCCTCCTGTGTGAATGCTTCTGTCACTACTGTGACAGGCTGCTATCCTTCACATATATGGACACCCTCACCCTGTTCAGGCTCTGAATCTTGTGACAGGCCACTGTTGTCCCTCAGTATTGATGCCCTCCTTTCCTTACATACTTTCTGATATCTGATACCAGCCCTCACTGCTCTCCACTGCCCACTGCATGGATGCCTTCATACCGCTCAGGTTTTGACACCCCACAACGAGCCATCCTTCTGCATGTATGCTGTGGGTTCCTACCCTTAGTCCTAGCTCTCTCCCCTATAGCTTCCCTCCTTCCCCCACTCAGGCTTAGGCTCTCATACTTGGCATCCATATTTACTCACTGCCACATAGACCCTACCTACCTCACTTAGTCTCACTTTATCAATCCCATATTTTTGATTAGTAAATATAAATTGGTATATTCTTTCAGAAATTAATAGTACTTGTCACAATTAAATAGTTGACCCTTGAACAACATGGGGGATTGGGGTGCCAAACCACCATCTACCCTCCCTGCCCTGTGCAGTCCAAAATCCATGTATAACTTTTGAGTCCCCAGAAACTTAACTACTTAAAGTCAGAAACCTTACCAATAATACAGGTAACCAGTACACCAAAAACCTTACTGATAACATAAACAGGTGGTTAACACATACTTTGTAAATTACATGTATTATATACTGTATTCTTACAATAAAGTAAGCCAGAGAAAATGTTACTAAGAAAAGCATAAATTGGAGAATACATTTGGGGCACCTGGGTGGCTCAGTCATTAGGCGTCTGCCTTCAGCTCAGGTCATGATCCCAGAGTCCTGGGATCAAGCCCTGCATCGGGTTCCCTGCTCAGCGGCAAGCCTATTTCTCCCTCTCCCAGTCCCCCTGCTTGTATTCCCTCTCTCACTCTCTTCTCTCTCTATGTCAAATAAATAAATAATCTTGGAAAAAAAAGAATACATTTACAGTACTATACTGTATTTACCAGAAATGAGCCATGTATAAGTGGGTCGCACAGTTTAAACCTGTGTTGTTCAAGGGTGCTTATTTTGACCAGGAACTTACTGGAGAATTTATCCAGGTACACAAGAATGTTTGAAAGGATGCATATGATACTGTTTATAATTTTTTTTTAAAAAGTGTCATCAATAGGGAATTTTTTCATATACATTGTAAGTGTTGAGATAAATTTAGAGAATTGGACTATTAAAATTGGTGTTTGTTACATTTAACTGATATGAAAAGATATTTACTAATTTTGGGGGGATGGAGGGTTGCAGAGTTCATTACCAAACAGAATGTATACTCTAATTCTGTAGGGGCAGTATAATATAAAGATAAAGAATTAGGGCCTTTTTTGGGAGGGAGAAGCTTTAGTGAACTCCCTGTTTCCCCAGAATAATGTCAGATTCCTTAGCTTAGACCACATTGATCTATGACCTGACTTCCTCTTTTCTCTACTCACAGATCTCTACTGCTCTGCAACACGCCATCTTGGTTCCAGCCAAACAAAATTACGTGTTTAGACACAATGTTCCACCTTTTCAAGACAACCCCAGTATTTTCATATCAGTGAAGCTATCCTCCAAACTCTCTAGTCCCCAAGGCAGTTAGTCTCTTTACTCCTATACTTTTATAATAGCACTTACCCACTTTGTATTGGAATTACCTATTTCTGTATTTCTTTTCTCTTAGTAGAAAGAACTGGAGAGCATGAATTATGTTTCATTCATTCTGTTATCCCTAGCAAGTAACCAAGTATCTGTAGTAAGGTTTCTTACCAATGTTTATTAAATTTTATATTAATAATGTTATATCACAGGTTGTTGTTTTAGACCTTCATTTCCAATTAATTATATTTGCATATAATCTGCATATATTTAAATATAATATGATTTGCATATATTTAATATAATATGATTTGCTTATATTATATTTGCATATAATTTGCTTTGCTATGATCCTGTTCTCAATAGTCCTAATTTTTTTTTAATATTTTGTTTATCTATTAGAGAATGAATGGTGGGAGGGCAAGAGAGAAAGAAACAGACTCCCTGCTGAGCAGGAAGCCTGCTGAGGGGTTTGATCCCAAGACTCAGAGATCATGCCCTGAGCTGAAGGCAGATGCTTAACCAACTGAGCCACCCAGGCACCCCCAGTCCTAATTTTTTTTCTAAGATTTATTTATTTTAGAGAGATCGAGAGCAAGCATGTGTGCGGGGGAGGGACAGCGGAAGAGGGAGAAGAGCAGACTCCCTGCTGAGTGGGGATTCCCAACACGGGGGTGCTCAATCCGAAGACCCTGAGATCATGACCTGAGTCAAAATCAAGAGTTGGACGCTTGACTGACTGAGCCACCCTGACGCTCCAGTAGTCTTGATTGTTAATGACCTGATATATCTTTGCAGAAAGCCCGCTTATCTACCATTTTATTTGCTGAAAACTGTGAAGTAACCCACGACCAGTTATGTGAATTGCTGAAGTATGCAGTTCTGGGCAAATCCAGTGTTCCTAAACCCAGGTATGAGATGAACTTAAATGGTGGGTATAGACCCAAGGTTTTAAACTACTGTATAGAGGGTCACATATTCCTTAATTGACATTATTTGTTTGCCATACAGAATGTCCTAAACTTTTTCTTTTTTTTTTTAATGGTAGAGGAGGGGCAGAGGCAGAGGGGGAGGGAGAGAGAGAATCCCAAGCAGGATGCAATCCCAGTGTGGAGCCTGATGCGGGGCTCAGTCTCATAACCCTGAAATCATGATCTGAGCTGAAATCAAGGGACAGATGCCTAACCAGCTGAGTCACCCAGGCTCCCCCTACATTTTTTCTTTGCAGGAGTTGCCAACATTTGATTTGGGAATTCCTTTATTAAAATCCAGATAATTTATCTCTTCAAAAAATTCTTAAGATCTGGCAATTGTCCCTCTATTCCCAAATGGCAACAATTTGTCAAAGCTGAATAGTAGCCTTCCCCTTACAGATGGGGCATGTATACTTTAGTGTACCACTTACTGGTAAATAAGGCCTGTTTCCCTTATTTACATTATCTGTCTGGCTGCTTTTTGGTTTGCAACCCTCTTGGGAGCTTCCTGGGTTTAAACTGATACCCAGCACACTTACTTGGAGGCTAGGTAGAGACTGAAGAAAGAGGCAGGCTGCGCCAGGTTGCTAAGTGGCAGTTTTAATAAACCAAGGGAACTTGCATATAAGGCTTGTCTGTGGCAGGAGGAAGACAAATGGACCCCTACACATGCCTGCCAAATCTTAAAAAAGTGTATGTAGAGGCCTTAACTGGGTTCAGTCCTATGAACCATGCAGGTATTTTCAATACCACATCACTGTCTCAAGGCTGTGTCCTTGGAGCAGCCTCTGGGATCAGGAAAGATAAGCAGAACCCACATTCCAAGGACAGAGGAGAAGGGGTGAGGAGCCTTCAGGTGCTGGGGCCAGCTGACACATCAGCAGGCAGTCATGTCATTTCAGTGTTCTTTCCCAGCACCATTTAAAGGTATTTTGGTTTGTAACCCCTAGTGGAGACCCAATTAAAATACCATGATCATGGATTAAGAATCCCAGTTAATCTTTTTTGTTCCTTCCACATTAAGAAACAAAGACAAATTATTATTCTGATATCTTCAATGCCACTGTTAAATGTCTAAAGAAAATTGCTTTTGTATATGTACCAATAAAAATTTTACAAAACTTTTTAGTTTTTCAGACATACCTATCTGAGGGAGATTGACTAGATAACTCAAAAGCCATCTTCTTTTTTTTTTTTTTTAAAGATTTTATTTATTTATTTGACAGACAGAGATCACAAGTAGGCAGAGAGACAGGCAGAGAGAGAGGGAAGCAGGCTCCCTGCTGAGCAAAGAGCCTGATGTGGGGCTCGATCCTAGAATTCTGGGATCATGACCTGAGCGGAAGGCAGAGGCTTTATCCCACTGAGCCACCCAGGTGCCCCTCAAAAGCCATCTTCTCCATTAACAAATATTACCAGTAGTGTGTCAATTTATCTGAAACTGGCTTTCTTAAAGCTAGTCATGTGATTATTAGCTTAGGAAGGACTCAGCAGCTAGGGATTTTGAGGATATGCCTTTTTAAAATGAGTTTATTCCCAATTTAAAACAAATCATAATAGGATTTTAAATTTGAATACATTCTGTTTCCCTTGTTATCCTAATTGATTGGAATGCAATAAACAATTATCTCAAGAAATCTTTATTTGAATTCTGTACAATAGTAGCTGTTCTTTGCTGGGCAGTCATTGAGTAATGGTAAATTTCATTAACTGTTGTTCACTACTTTTTTTCCCACACTTCACTTTTGTATGTCTATAACTGACTTGATGGTATCACCTTTAGCTGTATTGGTTTGATTTTTCAACAGCTGGTGCCAGCTTTTTCACCAAAACCACCTGAACAGCGTGGTGGTTTTTGTACTGCAGGGAATGAGCCAGCTACACTTTTACAGGTTCTACTTGGAGTTTGGATTTCTCCGAAAGGCATTCAGACATGTAAGTTAAGAAAACTTTGTATTAGGGCCTGAGTTGAGTCCTCTCATCCGGAAATAGTGCATGTCTCAAACTATGCTCTTGGGCAACCTTATTGAACAAGCAGTAGAGGTTGTAGAAAGCAAGAAAGATTAAGATTCAGAGATCTCCTGTTGAGATTAGGTTTGCCTCTGATTTTCTTTGATAATTTAGGCAAAATATTTATTACCAGATTACAATCTATATATAGTTCCTGATATAGGCTGATTATTCCTATTTTATTCGGTCTATGTTGTTTTTAAAAATTATATACTCTATGTAAGTCTGTGTTTTTTGGCTTCTTGACAACATTACAAAATTGGACATCCTTAGAACAGTATCTGGAGCTGAATAGCAGCTGTCATCTTTAGAAGAGGCTTGTGCTCCCTGTTTTCCTTCCCATAGCCACCTCCAGTCTTTATTGGACTGTTTCATCCATTTACCTCTGAGGGATTTGAGTTGGTGAGTCCTAATCTCTTTGGGTCTCCATTTTCTTTTTTGCTTTCATTTATCAAAGGCTACAGACATGCTAGGACCTACATCAATCATTCTGCGTGCATCATCTTTAATTCTTAAAGTACTTCTGTGAGAGATAAAAATATCTTCTGTATGTAAGGAAACTAAGTAACTTGTCCAGGTTATAGCTAGAAGTGGTGGAGCTGGAATTTCAGCACAGGTGAGCCTAAGGCTGGAGATCTCAACCTTTCAGCTTTGCTGTGTCATCTGTCCTAACTACCTGGCAAGCTGTCCACTAAAGTAATAGATACAGAAGTGCTTTGAAAAATATAAGGGACTTTCCTTTTCTGAGTTACACATTTGTGTAATGCTTGTTTTTGTTTCCAGCATGTAATCAGAACCAAAGAAAATATCTGGGGGTGGGATAAAGGTGGCTTCACTTACTTAGCCACTTCTTTTTAATCATTATTATTACCTAGTCGCTTTTACACATTAGGGAGACAGTCCTCATTTTGTAATACAAATAGTTAAGGTCCAAACGTTTCTTAGTACTCAGCTGACAATAAAAGTGCAAGTCTTTGACAATATTTTAACTGCTTTCAAGCATTTTTATAAAAACTTGGCATGTATTTACAGAAATTCCGCTTGCCACCACCATCATCTAATTTTCTAGCTGATATCATTGGCCTGCAAAAGAAGCAAACAACAGGAGATCTATCCAAGATGGTGGAAGGTATGGTTGTGACTCTAGTTCGATGATTTGCTCATTCTACAAGACATTATGGATATGCTGTGGGTTTATCAGTCAAGTTTATACTTGCAAACAACAAAGGTCAATTCTAACTACCTTAAACAGAAGAACAGTTTTTTGTTTTTGTTTTTGTTTTATTTTGTTTTGTTTTTAAAGAAAAAATGGATAAGTACCTAGGGAGGATAAAGAACAGGAACCATATAGCCAATATTCATGTCCCAGGAACCATCTGGTTAGGTGAGATAGAAAAGGCTATCCCTGCATATCACTTAACATTGGATTCTTAGAAATTACTGTGAATAATTTTTAAACTGTCAGTGGGTCTTTGTACCTATGAGTGCACAGATGGGAAGGAAGATCTTGCCTTTGAGTAACGTAAAGGACATCCTTAATACTACCCACAGTGGGGAATAGGCAGAAGGTTTAGATGCCGGCCATCTAAAAGAGAACTATCCATGATGGCAGTGTTTTTCAAACAATGGGTTGTATTCATGAGAAAGTTATAGTTAACTGTTTTTTGGGGGGCGAGGGAAGCAGGTAAGTGATGCAATAGAAAAGAACTTGTTAGAGTCCATTAGATATAGTAAGGTAAGTATTGTTCAGTGATGCTTTTTTATGTGTGTTCAGAAATAATTGAGTAGTTACATTGAGGAGACATGAAAAAGTGGTGAGGAGTAGTCAGTGATTCTTATCTCCTCTACGTCTCTGCTTCCTATTGAATTTTTTTTTTTTAGACTTTATTTATTTGACAGAGAGAGAGAGATCATGAGTAGGCAGAGCAGCAGGCAAAGAGAGAGAAGGGGAAGTAGGCTCCCCACTGAGCAGAGAATCCGATGCAGGGCTCGATCCCAGGACCCTGAGATCGTGACCTGAACTAAGGCAGAGGCTTAACCCACCGAGCCACCCAGGCACCCCAACAGTCTTGAATTTTAGAATTACTTTTCTTTTGGCTCCCCATACCCAGTCTGCATAGCTCATTCCCTTAGTTCCCATGAATATCTATTCACATGTCACTTTATCAGAGAGGTCTTCCCCGATTATAAAATATATGACAGTAATCCTTTTCCTGCCTCAGTATACCCTCTCCTCTTTTCCCTCATTTATTTTTCTCTGTAGTCCTTATCTTTACCTGACATATTATATATTTGTTTATTGTCCCATCTTCCCAACTACCTTAAACAGAAAAGAATTTCTGTTTCAGAAACAGTTTCAGTATATGGAGAATTTTGTTGATTTTGTTCATTGAGGAATCTCAAGTGGGTAGAACAATGCCAGGCATATAATAAGTACTTAGTAAAAATTTGTTGACTGAATTAAATTATTCTATCACTGTGTTCTATCAGTTTTTCTTGTGTACTGTTTCTTTCATATATCCCTTTTCCTCCATGCTTTCGACCATCTTGATTCAGACTCTAATCTTTTTTCCCTTTTTTTTTTTTTTTTTGTTTTCTTTTTTTTCTTGGTCCAGAATTTCTGCAAAATTTTTTCTCATTTCTCTCCTTCATTTTCCACATTATCTTTGAGGTTGATCTTCCTTAAATACTATTGGTTGGTTATGCCATTTCCCATCTTAGGAACATTCTGTTGCTCTTCATTATATATTGAATAATGGACTAAAGTCTAAACTCTTGAGTCTGGCATTTGCAGTGGTCTACAATTCATTTTTATACTCCTCAACCTTGTTTCCTACACAGACCTTTTTTTTTTTTTTTAATTCTCAGTTGGTCTAGTCACTATCATACCGGGTTTGCTTTGTACATTTCTGTCTTGCCTGGAATCCTCTCTTTTCTATTTACAGTATTTTGACTTCTTTAGTTGCAAGGACCAGATACTTATTCAGGCCATCCTAAGTGAGAGGGATATTATTTAAAGGATGTAGTATAGACTAAAAAGCCATCAGGAGTCTAAATGCTCTTTCATGGCATCTTCTCTGCTTTCTGTTTTCTCTTCTAACTTGTCACTTCTCTATATTTCCTAGTTTGATTTTAGAAGCAAGCAATCTGATCAGCTTAGCTAATTACCATTGTCCCTTTTGAGCTTGTCTTGGCTAGGAATATCAACTTACTGGTCTACTTATAGATGGGTCTCTCTTTTTTGTCTCAAAGATTTTATTTATTTATTTTAGAAAGAGAGTATGAGTAGGGGGCAGGGAGGAGCAGAGGGAGAGGGACCAGCAGACTCTATGCTGAGCGCAGAGCCCAACACAGGACTTGATCCCAGGACACTGAGATCATGACCTGAGCCAAAATAAGAGTCAGACACTCAACTGACAGCCACCCAGGCACCCATAGATGGGTCTCTCTTAAGCCAGGTTCCCATTCTCAATCTAATTGGTGACCACTCCTGCTTAAAGAATAGTTATCAGCCTGTTGAGCAAGTGGCTAGGAGGTGGAATAAATTTAGCCAGAATGGGCTGTTAGTGGTGGGCACTGTGATGGGCAGGTCTAAGACACCAACTATCTAAATTCTGCTTTTTCTTCAAGACTCAGCTAATCTTTTCCTCTGTTGAACCATCTCTCACCACCCTAGCCAGTATATTCTTCCTCCTTTCCCTTTTGTAGCTTTCTTTATTATAACCCATTTGAGGCTTATATTCTCTTTGTGTTCCTATAACTATATTACAGTACAGGGTCCTTAAAGTTGGGGCTGGGTCTTATACATCTTTTGATCTTCACTGTGCTACCTGACACAAAGTTGAGAAATACGTCGTTTGAGGTTTCTTAAACACATATTCTTTTTTTTTTCTTTAAGATTTTATTTATTTTAAGAGATAGAGACAGAGTGCAAGCTGGATGGTGGGCAGGGGAGTGTGAAGGAACAGAGGGAGAGGAATAAGAAGGCTCCATGCTGAGCACAGAACCCAATGGGTTGATCCCATGATTCTGAGATAACAGCCTGAGCAGAAATCAAGTTGGACACTTAACAGACTGAGCCATTCAGGTGTCCCTTCTTAAACACACATTCTGACATAAGTTTAATTGTTCTTTTTATTTCAGGGTCTTTACCTTCTGCCAGTTCAAAAGTCAGCGTCAACCTGCAGAATGACCCTGTTATTCAAAAGTATGGCTCTAAGAAAGTGGGCTTAACCAGATGCCTTCTCACAAAGGAGGAAATGAAAACATTTCACTTTCCATTACAAGGTTGGTTTACATTTAATCTGATATTTATATTTGTTTTTATATATATACATATATATTACTTATTTGTATATATAAATGTATTTTTATATATTTAATCTGATGATGTATTTAATCTGATATATATGTATATATATACATATATATATAATTTAGTTTGAAAATAGTATGTGTGGTACCGTCCATATCTGAAAACTCATATCTTTCAGTTTACCTACTTATTATTTTTTTAAGACTTAACTAGCAATTATTTTTTTTAGTGAAGTATTGGTGGTTGACACACAATGTTACATTAGTTTCAGGTATACAGCATAGTGATTTGACAGCTCTGTAATTTTGTTGTACTCAGTAAGTAGCTGCCGTCTGTCACCTTCATTTATTTTCATTCGAAAGATATTCTATATATGGATATACAACATTTTATGCTTTGATGGACTTTTGGGTTATTTCCATATTTTGGTTATAATGAATATACTATGAACATTCAGGTACAAGTTTTTTTGTGGACATCTGTTTTCATTTTGGGGAAGTATAAACATAGGTATAGAATTGCTGGGTCATATGGTAATTGTTTAACCTTCTGAAGAACTATCAGACTTTTTCCGGAGCAGCTGCATCATTTTACATACCCTCCAGCAATGTATAAGGGTTTCAGTTTCTGCACATTCTTATGAACAACTTGTTATTCTGTCTTTTTTATTGTATTCGTTAAGGTGGTGTGAGGCAGTATCTCATGATTTCAATTTCTATTTCTCTAATGGCTGATGATGTTGAATATATTTTCATATACCATCTGTAAAATGGAGTTAATAGCTCATATATCATGGATTGCCATGGGGATTAAATGAGTTAATGTATACAAAAGTACTTAGCACATAGGGTGGGTGGCACATAGTGCATTTGAAAAGTTATTATTTATTATTATTACTACTAATCATCTAGATAAGAGC
Organism: Enhydra lutris kenyoni; assembly: GCF_002288905.1. NCBI lineage: Eukaryota > Metazoa > Chordata > Mammalia > Carnivora > Mustelidae > Enhydra > Enhydra lutris. The sequence goes on from NW_019154097.1 coordinate 56,356,214, forward strand.
AGCAAGTATAATGTCTCCCAGATTTGGGGATGTCTCTCTTTTCTGATCTAGACCATATCTTGATTTTTTTATTTGTAATTAGTTGGCAGTTTTGAGGTACTATGACATAGAAACTAGTCATAATTTCTCACACTGTACTTTGTTTCTTGTCACACAAGACCTAGGTAATTTTACTGTTTAAGCCTCTGTCTGAAGGTAGGAATCTTCAATGGTTCAAACACTTTGGGAACTCTGTGCTGAATGTTCCTTGTTATTAACTAAAGGTGCACAATGGAGGGGGTACCTTAAGCCTTTAGGTGTGTTCCTATAGGGAATTTTCAGTCTGTGATTCCAAAAAAATGCAAGCGTGTTTCTGAGTAAAGATCTCAGGGAAGTCTCAAGGATAGAGTTGGGTGCAGGGGTACACATGGTGGATATTACTCACTGCCTACAGTGAAATCCTTTTAGATCTCTACTATGGTGGAATTTCGTTCCTACTTTTTCTTTATTTAGGAAGGAAAGATACTACATGTAGTTTCTGCATACTTTATGCATCCTCCTTTAGGGCCTACATGAAAAGGTCCAGTGACTTGGGATTTAGCCAAAATTTAGGTGTTTTTTATTTTTTTGGTTTGGTTTTTTTTAGAAAGAGAGAGGGTGTGTGTGCACACAGGAGGAGGGACAGAGAGAAACTTAAGCATGTTCCACATCCATTGTGGAGCCCAATGCAGGGTTTGATCTCACAATCCTGAGATCATGACCTGAGCCAAAATCGAGTTGGGTGTTTAACTGACTGAGCCACTCAGATGCCCCAGCTACAATTTAGTTATAATCTTTTTCCTCGTATGGAGGAAAAATTGTTACTTGGTAACTGCCAAGAGGTCTAGGCCCTATTATCCCCTATAAGGGCAGCCTGTAGTATTCTCCAAGAGTATAAAAATGAGCAGATGGGGCGCCTGGGTGGCTCAGTGGGTTAGGCCGCTGCCTTCGGCTCAGGTCATGATCTCAGGGTCCTGGGATCGAGCCCCGCATCGGGCTCTCTGCTCAGCAAGGAGCCTGCTTCCTCCTCTCTCTCTGCCTGCCTCTCTGCCTGCTTGTGATCTCTGTCTGTCAAATAAATAAATAAAATCTTTAAAAAAAAAAAAATGAGCAGATGGAGAAAAACTTGAGGACCAACATTGTCTCTCATATAATTTTTATATTTCAAGTGTCTAACAGAGAAGGTGTCCAGCAAATGTGGTATTTCAGTTTTCCCTTGGTGAATGAATCTTAAAGTGATGTTTATCTTCTGTAGTTTTAAAGGCAGATTTTTAATTTCTTTTCCTCCTAGGTTTTCCTGACTGTGAAAACTTTGTACCTACCAAATGTAATGGTTCTGTGACAGACAGCAGTCCTCTCTTTGGACTTGACTGTGAAATGGTAAGTACTACTTTTAATGTTTCAACTGGAGGGTTACAAACTAGAGTCTAGTAGGTGATTTCTTGAGTCTAAGGCACCAGTGAACCAGTGCATTTAGTTCCACTATTTTGGTTTAAATAACTGAAAGTAGACCCTTTTACTCACATTTTAGAAAACGGGTATTTGTTCCAGGATCAAGAATAAATACCACAAAAAAAAAAGAATAAATATCACATAAGTTTTCTAACTAGTTATGTTTAGTCAAATCTCTGTCAATTACGTAAGTTTACTCTTTCTGTCTTTTGAACAGGTGTTTTGTTATTGTTCCCCTAAAGACTTTGACTCAATTACCATGGATTTGTCTAGTTTTACACATTTACGATCAGAAGTAGGATTTCCCTCGGGCACCTGGGTGACTCACTGGTTTAAGCCACTGCCTTCAGCTCAGGTCATGATCTCAGGGTCCTGGGATTGAGTCCTGCATTGGGCTTTCTGCTCAGCAGGGAGCCTGCTTCCCTCTCTCGCTCTCTGCCTGCCTCTCTGCCTACTTGTGATCTCTCTCTGTCAAATAAATAAATAAAATCTTTAGAAAAGAAAAGAAGTAGGATTTTCCTCAAGTTCCCTTTGTGTTTTACTTAGTCTCATTAGTAAGTCTCCTTTCAAAGGGCATCCCTTATCAGTACTCAGGTACCAGTCTCTGATTTCTTAACAGAGTGGCTGAGAGCTAAAGTTTTCAAGTCTAATGTCAGAGTGTGTATGTATCCTGGTCTTGGCTATTGGTGTTGTCACCTTGGCCAAATTCTGTAACCTCTCATTCTCAACTTCTCTGTCTGTGAAGTGGGGATAATAAGAGAGTTACCTCATCATGTTACTATGAGATGGTGTATGTAGAATGCTAAGTATTGCATTAGATGCACTAATTAAAAATTACTTTCTTGTGGTACTCAGCTAATACGGGGATGTCATAACAATAAATGGTAAGATGATGAATGATGTTATTTCCATCCATCTTCCTTGAGCACATCCTTTTCAGAGCAATTAGATGAAATGTTCAGCAGTCTCTAGCTTTAATTTCATTCATACTGGGCTCTCTAGTTAGCAAAGGCTGTGCCATTGTTACTGGCACCCCAGTAGATTACAGTTCATGGCAGCTGAGATACTGTGAATAAGGAGAGCAAGCAAGAGCTTCCACAGTTCAGCAGTCTGACAATGGCCTGGTCTTTCAGTGCCTCACATCCAAGGGGAGAGAGCTAACCCGCATCTCACTGGTTGCTGAAGGAGGCTGCTGTGTAATGGATGAACTTGTTAAACCTGACAACAAGATTCTGGACTACCTTACCAGGTATTTTTCACCTTGCCTTCTGCCCTCCCTTATTAGTAGACCTAATTAGTATTCTTAGGGAACAGTCATTTGTGGCAAAGATGTATGTATAAGCATGTTTGTCACAGTATTTCAAAAATATGGGAATATAAACATCTGAAAGCAGGGGATTAGTTAAACTATGAAATCCACATAATGGAATACTCTAACCATTTAAAAGGATGCGTTGAAATAGATTTAGTGATGTGAAAACTTGTTAATGATATATGGCAAATGATAAAATCATGTTAAAAAATAACATGCATTATGATTGCATTTTTATAGAAATAAAATATATACATGGGCATGCCTGGATGGCTCATTCAGTTAAGCATCCGACTCTTGATTTCAACTTAGGTCATGATCTCAGGGTCTTGGGATGGAGCCTTGCATCAGGCTTCGCGCTCAGCGGGGAGTCTGCTTGAGGATTTTCTCTCTCTCTCTTTTTCTGGTTCTCTTTTCTCTCTCAAATAAGTAAATCTTTAAAGTAAATCTGTCCACACACACATGAGTATATGTATCAAAAAATATGAAAGGATATTTACTAAAATGTAAACAATGATCATCTCTGGGTCATGGGATTTTGGGTTATTTTAAATTTCCTCTTATCTGTATTTTCAACCTTTTTACACTGAGCATATATTAGTTTTTAAAAATACTCTTTTTGAAATGACTTTCCAGGGAGGAAAACCTATTAATATCCTGACCTGTCCATTTCTGGTTTTTTATTGAAAGCTTTTCGGGAATCACAAAGAAGATTCTTAATCCAGTGACAACCAAACTCAAAGATGTACAGAGACATTTAAAAGCACTGCTTCCTCCTGATGCTGTGTTAGTGGGCCATTCCTTGGACTTGGATCTCAGAGCACTGAAAGTGAGTATCTGATTTAGTTTTTCCAGTTTATATGCCTTTTCCTTTTATTTCAAATCTAAAGTCTTGGGTTCTTCTATTCCCCCAGTCCACTTGTTTTTTCCTTTAACATAGGATGCTACTCATTCTGTTCTCTTTCCTCCTCAGATGATACATCCATATGTTATTGATACATCATTGCTTTATGTCAGAGAGCAGGGCAGAAGATTTAAGCTAAAGTTCTTAGCCAAAGCTGTTTTGGGGTAGGTTGTTTGTATATTATAACATTGTCCTGACAAGTTGTGTAAGTTGACATATAATTTCTTATTTAATGCATATTGCAAAATTCAGGGTCTCTATTCTCCCTCTTAATGTCTGTAAACATTATTCCTTTCACTTCTTGTGAATCCTGGGATCCCAATTCCAGAGAAGTAGGACTCAGAGATAAAGAAATTATGGGAATACAGAAGGGGTTTACATGCAATCTGAAGAGTTGATGGATAAACTAGAGAGAACTGTCTGAAAAGTTAACCAGAATTTGAAGACATAATGTTCCTATATTGAATGTATCCTGTTATGCATAAACACTTGTGTACAAGGATGTTCATTATACTATGGTTTAAAACAGCCCAAAACTGCAGATATTCTCTAGGAGTGGTTAAATAAGTTTATCTGTATTATTGAATACTTTGTTATTGTTAAAAGAATGTGATGGGTCTATATGTGCTAATAAGGAAACCTTAATCTTAAACTACTACTGAGAATAAAATGGAGATGCAGAAGAAGATCTGTATATGCCTAGATATCTGTATGATTCAGATTAGATTTAGATAAGTTTATAGACACAAACATTTGTACTTTTTTAAGGTTTTTGAAAACGACCAAGAAAAAATTTAAGTACCTATATAAAATTTCTGGAAGTTAACTTTAAATAGTGGTTACATCTAGAAGAATGAGGCAAAAGGGTTCGCTGGGGAGTGGCCAGAGACTCTATTGGGTAGCCTTTTGTCCAGATGATATGCTTGCTGTAGACAAAGCCGTTCCTGATCATTGTGCATCATCAGTGCCTCTCACTTCACGTACTCTCCTGGCATTTAGGAATAAAGTAATCTTGATTGTTGTGATAAAATCTGATTATCACATTGCTGAAATTTTACATATAACCAGAATATTAGAGGTGGTTGAAAGAACCGATCATTGAAAATGCTGTTGAGGATGTCAGTTTTATCTTGACTTTCCAGGAAGGATATACAGTGTCCAGATAGGCTTGGTCATGATGCCACAGAAGATGCTAGAACAACCCTTGAATTGGCCCGGTATTTCCTTAAGTATGGCCCAAGGAAGGTTAGTATATTTGACCTGTATGTTTGCTTTTCTTAAAATTATGAGACAAGAACAGATAGTCACAGATATCATTTCCTGTTGTTACCTTTCTTTAAAAAAAAATTGGAGTGTAATTCAAGCTGAGCATTCAGAATTAAGACCTGTATGACTAGCATAATGTAATAGTTAAGTATGTAGTCTCTGAAGTTGGGCTTATCTGTTTTTAAATAAAGATGGTACAGGGCACCTGCCTCGTTCAGTCAGTGGAGCATGTAACTCTTGATCTCTGGGGGTTGTGAGTTTGAGCCACATGTTGGATATAGAGATTACTTTAAAATCTTAAAGGAAAAAAAAGATAGTACTATGTTTAGCTTAGTTATTAGTTACATAATCTGGGTCAGTTTCTCCAAGGAAATTCAGTTACTACATCTGTAAAATGGAAACACATTTCTGTGGGATATTGGTGCGGGTACATGAGGTATCTTATATAAAGCTAGTAGTACAGTGCCTTGAATATATTAACCACTATAATGTGTGGCTCATTGTATGCTGATAATTGTAATAATAATTATGAAAGATCTACATAGATTTTGCTCTTTTGGGGTGGGGGAGCATGCCGTTGTTTCAGCAGCAGTTCAGTGGGTGTAGATTAGGACAGCACATGAGGGAAACCTTGAAGGAGACAGTTTCTTACATAGCTTGTTACAATGCATTCTAACTTACTAGGTTGTCCCATTGCATGATATGTTCTATCATAACTCCACTGTGAAATACATGGTAGTCTGTGTAGAATCCTAAGCATCCAGAATAGTATTTTGTGTCGCAGTGGTAGAAAGACATTCTAAAACGTCTTATAACATATATGTATAAATAATGATAGTAGTTTGTATCTCACTGTCTGCATTGCAACTCCCAAGTGGTCTCCCACTTTATGGAAGAATAAACTGGTTTTGTATTAAACCAATGAAAGGTCTTTTTTTGTTGTTGCTATAAAAGCCATTCTTTTATAATTTCCAAAAATGGCACGTTCACAAAGAAGTAAATTCTAAGTGACTGACTGTGGGATCAGTGATGAGCCAGAATTGCCATCCCTTTATGCTTAGCCCTTTCCCGCATTCATGTAACAACATCAGCAGCTGGTAACATTGTCATTCTTGGCTAAACGGTCAGAAACCATCGGGTAGCTATTGAAGCCAACCTGGGACTATGGCAATGGCAAAGCCACTGTCTACAGCAGTAGAGAACACCACTTGAGTGAGTTTTTCTTGGATTTTTTTTTTGCTTTGTGGTGTTTTGATTTTCAAACCTCAGATGCTTTGCAGGAAATTAGATGATTTTTACCACTTTATTTTCTTCAAGATTGCAGAACTAAATCTGGAGGCACTAGCTAGTCACCAAGAATTGCTAGCAACAGGCCAAGAGCTGAGAAATACAGCAGAAATAGTTTATCAGCCAAAAACAAGGTAATACTTTTCAGTTCTAAACAAGAACAAAAACAAGAATATCTGGTTTCTTATTTAGACAACCTGCAAATTTTTCCCCCTTTTTTGGGTCTATTGAAAATTATTTACCGATAGTATAAATGACATTCTACTGTCACAAAAACCATGGAGGGAAAAATACCACCTTCCACCCTAAATAGTACCTATTTATTTTTCTTATTTTCTAAATGTAGTGAATGGTCTTAAAATAACTCTTTTACCAAAAAGAAAGACATTGAAATATAGTGAACTGAGTAGCATTAGGCAAGATGATAGACTCCTGGGTATTTTGATTAGAAGAATCAACTATAGCCTTAGTGTATTGCCAAGATTAGGGAAAAACAAAAAACAGGCCTGGAAGGAGTTGATCACCACATCATAATAAATATGTCAGAGCCTTAGAGTATAAACTTGTTAGAGAGCTTTGAGTATTTTTCGTGTTTATCTGTCCTTCCCCTAAATATAGAGCAATACTGTCCATTATGACTTCTGCAGTAATGGAATTGTTTTAGGTCTGTGGTGTCCAGTAAGGTCCACACAGTACAGTATGTGTGACTAATGCGTATTGAGGAACTGAACTGTAATTTTATTTTATGTTAATCTTAATTTTTTTTTTAAAGATTTTATTTATTTGACAGAGATCACAATTAGGCAGAGAGGCAGGCAGAGAGAGAGAAGGAGGAAGCAGGCTCCCTGCTGAGCAGAGAGCCCGATGCGGGGCTCAATCCCAGGACTCCGGGATCATGACCTGAGCCGAAGGCAGAGGCCCCAACCCACTGAGCCACCCAGGCGCCCCTATTAATCTTAATTTAAATAGCCACATGTTGCTAGTGGCTACCTTATTTAGACAGTGCAAGTACAGAGAAGTAAGTCTTAGGTTAGGGAAAACTGTTGTTCTTCCCTGATCTTTTATACTTCTTCACAGTGTTTTGGAATGCTTGGACTTAATGGGTCAGAAGCTCCTTTTCTTGACCCGGGAAGCAGAAACTAGTGAACTTTGTTCTGCCAGAAACTGCCAGACTATTAAGTGCCTTTCAAATAAAGAGGTGAGTGACCTGCTGTCTCTTTGAAGGTTACGCTCAAAGCAAAGGGGAATGTAGCCCTTTGCAATTCATACTAAGCAGCAAGCTTTTTTTTCATCAACAACCCTGGCTACCATTATCAAGTCTGGTTTTTGTCTCACATCTTATAAGGAGCACTTTTATTCCCAATTACCCCACAGGAGCAGAACTGTCAGCTGCCAGTGTCTGCCTGTAGACCCCACCCTTGGTATTACCACACCACTTTGAATTTCTGTTCTTCTTCTAACTTATGTAGATGTTTATCTTAGTTTAGCCTAACTTTATTTTTTTGGTTTTCTGTTCTTATATTTTATCTATTATTGCTGTATGTGTAAAGTTGAAGGGATATATTGCAGCATGAACTTAGGTCATCTTGTTCAGATTTATATATGTATGTATGTATGTATTTTAGTTTTATCTGGAAAGAATTTCAAACTTACAGAAGATTTGCGCGAATGGTGGTATATACCTTCTATCTATATTCATCATCTGTTGATGTTCTGCCGCATTTGCTCTACTTACCAAACTACTTGTAAGTCATGTTTCCTTTTCAGGGTATCACATTCAGAGCACATGTTGTCCATCTGTCCTTTATTTTGTATATAAAGGATTTTCTTTATTCTTTGTTAGAGCTCCATGGTATTCCAGTGTGCTTATGTACCATAGTTGTATTTCTCTTTTTCCAGTTCCCATGTCCCTAATTATTTTCTTTTTTCTAAATGCTTTGGCTAATGCATCCACAATAGTGTTAGCTGAGGTCATTTTTTTTTATTACAGGTATTCTGGAGCTATAAATTTCCATCTGAGTTCTACTTTAGCTTCATCTTAGAAAGATTGATAAGTTTAAATAAATACTTAAAAAGTGTTTTCGTTTTCATTCAGTTCAGAATTCTTTTTAATTTTCCTTTTGATTTCTTCTTTGGCTCATGTTTTTTTTTAGAAGTGTGCTATTTATTTTCCAAATAATTAGGGATTTTCCTGAGATCTATTCCTGATTTCTTAAATTCACTATTGTCCAAGAATGTACTTATGTACTTTGAATTACTTGAATCTTTTAAATTTATTGAGAGATGGAATATCCAACTATAATTGTGGATTTGTTTGTTCTTGCAGTTTCATTAATTTTTGCTTTATGTATAATGAAGCTTTCCTATTAGATACATGAACATTATGCATTATGTTTTCCTGATGCATTGGCCCCTTTATCATTAAAATAGGTATTTATCCCTGGAAACATTTTCTATTCTTTTTTTTTTTTTTTAAGATTTTATTCATTTGTGAGAGTGAGTGAGTGAGAGAACAAACAAGGGGGAGAGGGAGGGGGAGAAGCAGACTACCCACTGAGCGGGAGCCTGATGTGGGACTTGATCCCAGGGCCTCAGGGTCATGACCAGAGTTGAAGGCAGATGCTTAGCTGACTATTGACTTCTCCTGTGGTATTAATATAGCCCCTCTGCTTCTTTTTGTTTATTGTTGACCTGCTATATTTATTTTTATTTTAAAGTGGGTTTCTTGAAAAAAATTTTAAAAATTGGGTTTCTTATAGTGACCAGTCAGGCTTTGCTTTTTTATTCAATTCAACAATTGTTGCCTTTTAGGTGGAGTATTTAGAATATTTGCATTTAATGTGATTATTTGATGGTGTTAGGTTTAAGTCTCTTATCTTGCTGTGATAATCTATTTGTCCCATCTCTTTTTTATTCTATTTCTTTTTTTTTTTTTTGAGTTAATGAGGTATTTTTTATGATCTTATTTTATCTCCTTTGGAAGTGTATTAACTGTGATTCTTTGTTATCTTAGTGGTTGCGTTAAGATTTATAATCTATCTTTAACTTACCATAGTTTACCTTAGTACCGTAATTACCTTAATAATATTATACCATTTCACATATAAGAACTTTACAACTATGTATTTGCATTATTCCCCTCCTAGCCTTGGTGCTATTTTTGCCATCATTCATTTTACTTCACATGTTGTTATTTTGCTTTTTTTAAGATTTGAAAGTTTTAAGATTTTAAGTTTTTTTTTTTTTTAAGATTTATATATTTGGGGGGAGGAGGGGCAGAGGAAGAGGAAGGAGAGTCTAAAGCAGGCTCCACACTGAGTGAGGAGCCTGATGTAGGGCTCCGTCTCAAGACCCTGAGATCATGACCTGAGCCGAATCTAAGAGTCACTCAGCCAACTACCCCACACAGGTGCAACTAATAGTTATTTTTTAAAGAGATTTTAATTTTTTGAGAAGCTACTATAGTGTTCACCATAGTGGTTGCAGGATTTTATACTCCTACCAACAATGCATAATAAGTTCCAGCTTTTCCAAATCTCTGCCAACACTTTTACTTTTCTCTCTTCTTTTTTGATAGTAACCATCCTAACCTAAAGGTGTGAGTTGATATCTCATTGTCATCTGGTAATTAGTGATGTTGAACCTTTTTTTCTTGGGTTTGTTAGCTATTTGTATACAATCTTCTAAGAAATGTCTATTCAATTCCATTTTTGAACTGGGTTTTTTTGTTGTTAGTTTTAGGAGTTCTTTATGTATTTACATATATATTCTATGTATTCTTTATATATTCTGGATTTTAATTCCCTATCAGATAAACAATTTGGAAACATTTTCGTATTCCATAGGTTGCATTTTCACTCTGCTGATTGTGTGTTTTGATGAACTGAGGTAGTTCCACTTGTCTATTTTGCTTTTGTTCCCTGTGCTTTTGATGTCATACCCAAGTAATCATTGCCAGATCCAAAATTATGAAGCTTTTTCTTTATGGTTTCTTATAGGAGTTTTCTAGTTCTGGATCTTACTTTTAGGTGTTTAAACCATTTTGAGTTAATTTTTATATATATGTAAGTTAAGGTTCCAACTTCCCTCTTTTGCATATGGATATCCAGTTTTTCCAGTACCACTTTAAGAGACTGTGGTTTTTCATTGAATGGTCTTAATACTTTTGTCAAAGATCATTTGACCATATACACAAGGGTTTATTTCTGAAATCTATTCTGTTCCATGGCCTATATGTCTGTCTTTATGCCAGTGGCATACTATTTTGATTAGTGTAACTTGTGCTATGTTTAGAGATCAGGAACCTTGTGTCCTGCAACTTTGTTCTTCTTTTCAAAATTATTTGAGATTCCATAAGAATTTTATGATTTTTTTCTATTTCTGCAAAAAAAAAAAAAAAGATAGTAGAAAAAATTGATATTAGAATTTTAAAGGGGATTGCAAAGAATCTATAGGTTGCTTTCGGTACTATTAACATCTTAATGGTATTGTGTTCTGTCTGTAAACATGAGAATGTTTCTATTTACTTGTTCTCAAATTTCTTTTCAACGGTGTTATGTAGTTTTTAGCATTACGAGTGTTTCATCTCCTTGGTTAGGTTTATTCCTGAGAATTTTATTCTTTTGTGATGCTTTTGTAAATGAGATTTTTTTTCCTCTTTACTTTCCTCTTCTGATTGTTCATTTTAGTGTATAGAAACACAATTGATTTTTGTGTCTTGATTTTATATCCTTCAACTTTGAAGAAGTCATTTGTTCTGTTTCGGTGTAATCTTTAGGGTTTTCTATATGTCATAGGTGAACAAAGATAGTTTTACTTTTTCCTTTACAATTTGTATGGTTTTTTTTTTTTTTAAGATTTTATTTATTCACTTGACAGAGATCACAAGTAGGCAGAGAGGCAGGCGGCAGGGGTGGGGTGGGGTGGGAAGCAGTCTCCCTGCTGAGCAGAGAGCCTGATGTGGGGCTCGATCCCAGGACCCTGGGATCATGACCTGAGCTGAAGGCAGAGGCTTTAACCCACTGAGCCACCCAGGCGCCCCTATATGCTTTTTATTTCTTTTTCTTGCCTAATTGCTCTGGCTAGTACTCCCAATACTATGTTAAATAGAGGTAGCAAGAGCAGCCATCATTGTTTGTCTGAAAGTCTCCTGGACCTTCACCTTTGAATATATTAGCTGTGGGCTTTTCATATTTCCTTTATTCTAGTAGGTAGTTTCCTTCTGTTCCTAGTTTGTTGAGTGTTTTTATCATGAAAGAGTATTGAATCATGTCACATACTTTTTCTGCATCAATTGAGATGATCTTGTGGTTTTTGTCCTTCTTTCCATTAAAGTGGTATATTCCATGGGATGATTTTCATATATTGGACCATTCTTGAATTCCAGGAATAAATCCCATTGGTCATGATGTATAATCCTTTTTTTTTTAAGATTTTATTTATTTATTTGACAGAGATCTCAAGTAGGTGGAGAGGCAGGCAGAGAGAGAGAGGAGGAAGCAGGCTCCCCACTGAGCAGAGAGCCCGATGTGGGGCTTGATCCCAGGACTCTGGGATCATGACTTGAGCCGAAGGCAGAGGCTTTAACCCACTGGGCCACCCAGGTGCCTCGATGTATGATCTTTTTAATGTGCTGTTGAATTTAGTTTGCTGATACCTTTTTTTTTAATTAATTATTTTTTATTTTTTATAAACATATATTTTTATCCCCAGGGGTACAGGTCTGTGAATCGCCTGGTTTACACACTTCACAGCACTCACCATAGCACAAACCCTCCCCAATGTCCATAACTCCACCCCCCTTTTCCCAACCCCCCTCCCCCCAGCAACCCTCAGTTTGTTTTGTGAGATTAAGAGTCACTTATGGTTTGTCTCCCTCCCAATCCCATCTTGTTTCATTTATTCTTCTCCTACCCCCTTAACCCCCCATGTTGCATCTCCACTTCCTCATATCAGGGAGATCATATGATAGTTGTCTTTCTCTGATTGACTTATTTCGCTAAGCATGATACCCTCTAGTTCCATCCACGTCGTTGCAAATGGCAAGATTTCATTTCTTTTGATGGCTGCATAGTATTCCATTGTGTATATATACCACATCTTCTTTATCCATTCATCTGTTAATGGACATCTAGGTTTGCTGATACTTTTTTAAAGTGATTACTAGATTGGAAGGGCTTACTCTGTTTCGTTTCTGTATATCTTGTAGCTTTTGTCCCTCTTTTCCTCTCTACTGTCCTCCTTAGTGTTCCATTAATTTTTTTGTAGTGACATAATTTTCTATTTCCTTTTGTGTATTCTATAAATATTTTCCTTTTAGTTATTGCAATTACATATAACATCTTAAAGTTATACATTCTATTTTAAGCTGATAACTTGATTTCAAGTGCATTCAGAAACTGTACTTTTATAAGCTCCACTTCCCCCCCCTTTGTTAAATTGCACTTTTATATAAAGGTACAGCATAGGAAATATAGCGAATGATATTGTAATACTATTATATGGTGACAGATGGTAGCTACACTTGTAGTGAGCATAGCACAACATATAGAGATGTTGAATCACTATGTTGTATACCTGAAATTAATGTAACATTGTGTGTCAGCTATACTAAAAAAAAAATGAGAAAAAGTTACTAGTAAATTAGATCGTGAAAGCGAATAAGTAAATATTCATTTAATAATTACTCAGTCACATCTATTAGATTGTATATTCATTAACATTGGAATATAGTTATTCATGAGTCATTTAAATTTTGAATAAGAATTAAAAGTGAATTTATACACCAAAATTACCTTCATAGATGTTACTGTATTGGTTCACATGTTCATCTTTACTGGAAACTATTTTCATGTGGCTTCATGTTGCTGTCTAATGTTCTTTCATCTTGAAGGACTCCCTTACCATTTCTTGCAGATTAGGTCTAGTTGTAATGAATTTTGTCAGTTATTTTGTTTTGTTTTTTAAGATTTTATTTATTTATTTATTTAACAGAGAGAGAGATCACAAGTAGGCAGAGAGGCAGGCAGAGAGAGAGGAGGAAGCAGGCTCCCCACTGAGCAGAGAGCCCGATGCGGGGCTCAATCCCAGGATGCTGAGATCATGACCTGAGCCAAAGGCAGAGGCTTAACCCACTGAGCCACCCAGGCGCCCCAGTCAGTTTTTTTTTTTTAATCTGGGAAAATCTTAATTTCTCCTTAGAATTTTTTGAAGTTATTTATTTGACACAGAGAGATAGTAGGGGAGGGAACACAAACAGGGCGAGCGGGAGAGGGAGAAGCAGGCTTCGCACTGAGCACCGAGCCCAATGCAGGGCTCGATCCCAGGACTCTGGGATCGTGACCTGAGCTGAAGGTAGAAACTTAAGGACTGAGCAACCCAGGTACCCCTCTTCTTCATTTTTGAAGCAGAGTTCTGCCAGCTACAGTATTGATTTTTTTTCCCCCTTTAACACTTTGAATCTATCATGCCACTATGATGGCCTGTAAGATTTCTGCTGAGAAGTCCACTGATAATTTTAAGGAAGTTCCCTAATATGTAATGAGTTGCTTTTCTCTTGATGCTCTTAAGATTCTCTCCTTGATTGTGACTTTTGATAGCTTGATTATAATGTGTCTTTGAGTGGGCTTCTTTAGATTTATTAGAGTTATCCTGGTTGGAGTTCTTTGAGCTTGAATTTCTGTGTTCATTTCTTTCCTCAGATTTGGGAAGTTTTTAGCCATTATTACTTCACATAAGCTCTCTGACCCTTTCTGTCTTCTTCCACGATCCCATTATATGTATATTGGTCTTGACATTGTCCCATCTTAGGATCTACTTACATTCCTCATTCTTTTTTCTTTAAACTCTGATCCATGATTCAAATGATCTATATTTGTGTTGCTGATTCTTTCTTCTACCTGATCAAATCTGATGTTGAACCCCTTTGGTGAATTTTTCAATTCACTTACTGTGTTTTCCAGCTCCAGAATTAGTGTGTTTCATTTTTTTATACTTACTCTTTGTTGATATTCTCTTTTTGTTCAGCATTTTCCTGATTCCTTTGTCTTTGTTCTCTTGTAGTTCATTCTGTGTTTCTTTAGGTTTGATTTCTGGACTGTTACTTTGTTGTCGGCCATTTTTCCTTATTTCTTTGCATGCCTTATAATCTTTTTTATTGAGACCTAATCATTTGGGGAAAAAAAAAACACACACACACACACAACTACCTCTCCCATCGTTATGACCTGGCATCATGGAATGGAAGACTTTCACTGATTAGCCCAGCTAGAGGTTCCAGGACCTCTCAAACCAGTTTGAGGATATATATTCTCTGAGCCTGCCTGTATACTTTTAGATTCCCTAAGGATCTTGTGTTTTTCTTCTCAGTGCTCATGATCTCTTGCTCCCTTTGGCATCTGCCTGTGGAATGCAGCTCTAATGTGCTATGATGATTGCATTTGTTTTCAGTGGCTTCCAAACAAGGCTGCCTATCCCATTTTGCTCTAGTTGAGTGAGACAGAAACTAGTCTCTCAGGCAACCCCAGACTAGCCATAATATTGGAGGTGGAGTCCCCCTCTTTTGTTTCCATCCAGAGGGAGTATAGGAAGGATAGGGGAGGAACATAGGTGGGCACACAAAACTCTGCATATTTTCCGTTCCCTTTTTCTGGAATTCCTTGGGGTTTTTGTTGGTCTTGGTGCTGTTGCTTCTCAGCTGGGCTCTAGAGTTCTAACAAACTGGTATTCTGGTCTCTTTATTAACTTGGTGTCTGTGGAAGACTGAGGGCCTGAAGCTTTCTAGTCCGTGACCTTGCTGACATTACTCCTTTTCAGGAGTTTCCAAACAATGCTTCCAGTACCATCAGTGCTTTGAGTCAAGTGAGACAGAAACTAGTCTCTGAGGCAGCCTCAACACAAGCCAAATTGTTGAATGCGAGGTCCACACTGCTTCTGTCCAAGGGACAATCACCAGTGTGAGAGGTTTCTTCTGGGTTGCATTGTACAAGGTTGGATGGGGGAGAGGTGTTGTTTCCTTCTTTCCCTTCCCTGCAGTATCTCATCTCTTTATACCTTATTCTTCCCCAAAAGCACTTCTCTGAGGCTGTCAGCCCTCTTCCCTGTAGTCAAGTGCTGTGCAGTATTAAAGTTGTGACCTGTGTCCGTTATCTTGGCATTTAGTTGTACTTTTTCTTTCTGGGGGTAATTTTGTTTGTACCTCATATAAGTCTTCCATGTGTCTTGATTTCTTCCCAGAGTCCTTTAAGCCTCTTCTTCTTTGTCTTTACTAATAGGCTTTAACAGTATAAAATGTTGGGAGTTCTACTGAAATTCAGCTTATTTCTTAGAGGTAATTTGAAGGTTCTGTTAGACTCTT
Organism: Enhydra lutris kenyoni; assembly: GCF_002288905.1. Classification (NCBI taxonomy): domain Eukaryota; kingdom Metazoa; phylum Chordata; class Mammalia; order Carnivora; family Mustelidae; genus Enhydra; species Enhydra lutris. The sequence continues at coordinate 56,371,808 of NW_019154097.1, forward strand.
TTTCCTAGTAATGCTAAAGGCATGGGTCCTACATCATTTTACTGACTCTACTGTTTTCTAGGAGGATACATGGTGTCACCATTTTCTTCTAGACCTTAAAGTCAGCCCCATATTGCTTTTTGCTATGGGTAAAAAGGCATCCTTATTTATATTATTGTGGCTCACCTCCAGGAGCCACTAGGTACCTGCCTCATTTTGTTTTTCCTGTTCTCTGCAGGTTCTTGAGCAGGCCAGAGTGGAAATTCCCCTATTTCCCTTCAGCATCGTCCAGTTCTCTTTTGAACCCTTTTCACCCAACCTCACTGAGGAAATGAACAAGAGGGTAAGTAAATGAGTTGTGCTAGATGATTTATTTAATGAATTATAATCTCTCTGCATTACAGAAAGTATGCATACTCTAATAAGTTTGCTCTATATTTCTCCAGATTTTTCTATGTATTTATATTTTAGAAAATATTTTTTTTTAAAAATGGGAATCAAATTTATGTATTCTATTTGGCAACTTTTTCATTCAGCAGTGTATTGTGTGCATCTTTTCATGTCAGTCATGATTTAATTTCCCGTGTTTTTAATGGCTATATAGTATTCCACTGTATGATATACCTATTATTTTCATTATTGGTGCTTTATAAATTTTGCTCTTCCAAATAATGCAGTTGTGAAATCCCTGTATACAAATTTTTTGTATATTCAGCAAGTGTTTGTGTTGAGAAATTCCTTAAAGCAGAACTATTCCATGGTTTGACTGTATTCTTTAGATTTGACTTAATTCTCTTACCACATTCACCTCCTCACTGTATTCTATTTTTCTTATAGATGAGGCTCAAGTGGACAGAGATGTCGACTGTTTATGCTGGGCCATTTAGCAAAAATTGCAACCTCAGGGCTCTGAAAAGGCTGTTTAAGAGCTTTGGCCCAGTCCGGTCCATGACTCTTGTTCTTGAAACCCATCAGGTAATGAAATGAGAAAACTTGGATTTTCACCTCTAGATTAGTGTTGGAAATTCAGATGCCTCCTGGGGCCATTCACACAACAAATATTAGGGATGTGAGCTTGATTGTCACCAGCTGGAATATGAGCCATGCTGTTTGATAACACAGTTCTTGACTCACTATAAAGCGTACCCAGTATTGCCAGATTCTCTGATTCTTTTGAGAATTAAGAATCTGCCATCTTGCAAAGTATCGAAGTACAGAATCCTAGATGTTTAAAATGTGCTTTCTCCAAATCTTTTATTAATGTCTCTCATACCTAAAAATAAAAAGAAGATTCCCTGCTAAGATGGACCTAAGGGATGGGAAGTATATGTCAGGGGACCGTAACCTCCTGCTTTAGTCTTGGGGATTTTTCCTCTTGTTTTGGTAAAATATATATATAATTTGCCTTTTTAACTTTTTAAATATACAGTTCTGTTATTAAGTATAGTAGTACCCCCTTATCCATGGTTTCAGTTACCCACAGTCCAGAAGCAGTTGATGATCTTTCTGACACATCATCAGGTCAGCAGTAGCCTAACACTACCTCACAATGCCTATACATCACTGCATCTTACCAGACAGGCATTTTATCATCTCACATCATCACAAGAAGGTAAGTACAGTGGAATATTTTGAGATAGACCACATTCACATAACTTACAGTATATTATTGTTAGTTTTAATCTCTTACTGTGCCTAATCTTTAGATTAACTTATATATATGAAAAGACAGTATTTATAGGGTTCAGTACTCTCTGTGGTTCCAGGTTATCTGCTGGGGGTCTTGGAATGTATCCAGAACTTTTCATCGTCCCAAACTGAAACTCTGTACCCCTTAGGCAATAACTCTTCAGTCCCTGTCCACCAGGCATGATAAGCACTCTTGTGCTTTCTGGTTTTATGAATTTCACTACTCTATTATACATCCTGTATATGGAATCATACAGCACCTTTTGTGTCTGGCTTATTTCACTTAGCAGAATGTCTTCAAGGTTCATCCATGCTGTAGCATGTGTCAGAATATCATTTCTTTTCAAGGACAGACAGAATATTCCATTGTGTGGGGATGCACTACATTTTATCCATTCATCTGTTGATGAACATTTGGATGGTTTCCACTTTTTCACTATTCTGAATAATGCTGCTGTGAATATAGATGTATAGATATCCATTGGAATGTCTCTTTTTAGTTCTTGTGGGTGTATACCCGAAGTGCAATTGCTGGATTAAATGATATTTCTATGTATAATTTCAGGAACTGCCATACTGTTTTCCACAGTGGCTACACAACTTTACATTCCCACCTGCAGTGCCAGGGGTTCCAATTTCTCTATATTTCAGCTGACATTTATTTTGTCATTCTTCCTCTTCCTTTCTTCTTTCAATACTAGCCATCCTAATGGATGTGAAGTAGTAGCTCATGGTTTTGATTTGCATCTCCCTATGATTAGTGATACTGAGCATCTTTTTATATGCTTATTGGCCACTGTATGTCTTCTTTGGAGAAATATCTATTCAAGTCCTTTGCCTATTTTTAATTGGGTTTTTTGATTTTTTTGTTGCTGAGTTTTAGTTTATGTATTTTAGATTTAGATAGCAAATAGTTATGTGACTTGAAAAATTTCACCCATTCATAAGGTTGCTTTTTGACACTGTTGATAGTATCCTTTGATGCACTTTTTAATTCTGATTAAGTCCAATTTGTCTTACTTTCATCACCTCTGCTTTTGGTGTCACATTCAGGAAACTTGCCAAATCTAGTACCATGAAGCTTTTCTGTAGGAGCACTTTTATCCCCATGATGATGCTGCACATCACATTATTAAGCAGAAAAGCAGTCAGTTTGAAGATAGAGCCTATCCAATGGAAGCACTTAACCTCCCCAAGCCTACAGGCTAACGAGACAAATGAGAATCTAAATGACTTGCAGTGATGTCTTCAGTGGTTCGTAATAAATATGAAAAGGTGGTTAGTAAACATTTATTAGTGCTTTGCCCGTACCACCCAAGGAGAGAAGACTTCAACTTTAATTAACAAGTAAAGGTTATTTATTGGCTGAAAAATCGATTCTTGAACTTTGGTGATTCTACTTAAAGTTGATCTACAGTTGCTGTCTAGCCCAGCACAGCAAAGAGAAATTCATTTTGGTGGCTTTGGCCACTAGTTCAGGGCCCTTTCCTAGTCCCTTCTCTAGTAGCAGTTTGAGCCCAGAAAGCAGAGATAAGAAAATCTTGGGGTTTTTTGTTTTTTGTTTTTCTCCTACAGCCACATCTCTGTATACAATATGAAGTCCTGGAAGCTGCCCAGCTGGCCATAGAATCCTTGGATGGCATTCTGGTGGAAGGTGCCTGCATCAAGGTAGAGTGGCCAGAGAAAGCAAAAAGCAGCACCCTTTTGCCTTTATTTATAGTGCCCTAGTATATAAAAGCTTAGAGAAAAGCCCTCAAGAGGCCTGAGCAGATGATTTTGTGTTGGGAAGCCTTCAGTCAAGCTCAGCATTCTTCTAACATGACTGCTTTCATTTTTGTCAGAATCAGCCTGGGGCTACATTGGGGTCTTCCTCGTATTTTTTTATCACTACCTTAGACCCTAGATGGTTTATTCTGGGTGTTTTTCTGTAGCTGCCCTTTCCTTTAGCTTTCAAAGGGATCAAATGGCGTTTTGAAGTTTCTTATGCAGATCAACAGTTTCATTGGGGTAGAAGTCAGGGAACTTATCTCCATTGCAGGGTGTTTGTGCAGGGAGGAAAGGGAGAGAGTATGTTTACACAAAAACATTTGTATTTATGTATTAAGTCTCTAGTCCTCTGAGGCATTTATCATGCCTCCTTATACAGATAAAGAAACTACAGAATTAAGTTTCTTGCTAGTATATAATAGGCCTAAAGTTTGAAGTGGTGACTTAAGATTTATTATTTTGAGAGAGCGAGCAGGGAGGAGGGGCAGAGGGTGAGGGAAAGAGTCCCAAGCGGACTCCACGTTGAGCGTGGAGCCCAGTGCAGGGCTCTGATCTCACAATCCTGAAGTCATGACCTGAGCCAAAACCAAGAGTTAGAGACTTAATGAACTGTGCCACCAAGGCACCCGAGTGGTGACTTTGTACCACTAATGCCATCTTTCTTGGTTAGGTGCAGAGGCCTGTGACAGAGCTCACCCTTGATTCTAACACTCTTGTGAATGAGCTAGAACAAGATTCTGAGAACCGAGGTACAATATACCTGTCTGGAGTGAGCGAAACCTTCAAAGAACACTTACTGCAACAGTCCAACCTCTTCCTTGGCTTGGAAGCGGTCATCCTGCCTAAAGATCTTAAAAGTGGAAAGCAAAAAAGATACTGTTTCCTGAGTAAGTCTATGCTATGGAATGTGACCTTGGGGAAGGAGATTAGGGACGGTGTTAACATGAGGTCAGAAAAGGGAAATGTTCACTAAATAGCCCTACCTAGGATGCTAGACCACATTAACTAAGCTGATTCTGTCCTCCCTTGCCCCTGGATGGTGACCAGGCTTTGTGGCCCTTAATAACAGGACTATTCTTGCTTTCAGAATTCAAAACTTTTGGCAGTGCCCAGAGGGCCCTCAACATTCTCAAAGGCAAGGACTGGAAGCTGAAAGGCCGGCATGCCCTAACCCCCAGGCATCTCCATGCTTGGCTCAGGGGCTTGCCTCCTGAATCAAGAAGGCCCCCAGGGGTTCGTGTCATACCTCCCCCCTCTGAGCAGCAGGCCTTACAGGTGAGTGAATGAGTGAGTGTATCCTGGTGTCAGAGGTAGCTGCCTTGGTTTGCTAGCTCTTGGCATTGGTTGGCCTTCTCATGTTTATGGAAGTTAGGAGAGTCCAGCTCAAGTGACACTTAAGCCTTTGGATCTTTTTTTTCCCCCTCCCCTGGTACTAGTTTTATTTCACTCTCTAGCTTCCCAGCCCTTGGACACATTTTTCTTTCTCTAAGAGCTCATACTTTTGCCCACTCCATATCTGCTACAGTTAGGCTTTTAATCCTCCAGGTGGTTCTCCAAGGGACTTTGAGGGGCTAACATAGGAGGTTAAAGAGCTGGGCAAGTCTTTGGTAATCTAGGGTTTCCCAAAGTGTAGTACATACACAAGATGATTTTTAGTGGTCATAGATGGACCTTTCCCCCTACTTTTATGCTAAGATCTTATTCTAACATTTGTATAACAATCACATTGAACCGATGACTTCACAGATCTATTTTAGTGAGATGAAGGCAGAAAATTTAAAGAAAAATATTAGGATACACAAGTAAAAGGGTAAAGGTAGAAGGTGAATGGCTGAAGTTTGGGAAACCCTGTTCTCGTCTCATCTCCCACACTTAATAGATGAGAAATAGACACCAGAATTAGTTGAGTGATTTGCCCAGGTCACAAAGATACTTAATGGCAGGGGCCATTAGTGATGTGGTTCCTCTGTGTCAGGGCCCTGGAAGACCCAATCCATAATGGAGGAAAGAACAACAGTTGTACTCCTAAACTGACCAAAGGCCTGGAGATGCTGGGGTGGACAGGGAACCCTGAAGTATGGGCTTTAGCTTCAGATAGAGGATTTATACAGAGCCTTTTCTGGGACCCCAAGGTCCTAGAACTTGAAGAGAGTTGCAGCCCCTCCGAAGGTGAGCAGAGGATACTCCAGCTGAGTGTCAACATCTGGCTTTGCTCCTAGGCTCTGAAGATGGACCACCCAAAGATAGCAGCCTGGCGCTGGGGCCGGAAGATAGGAAAGCTCTACCACAGCCTGGGCCCAGGCACACTCTGCCTCATCTTGCTGCCAGGAACCAAGAGGTAAGGACTAAAGGGTTGTCCCTTCAGGATTCTGGCCTCTAGACTTCAACTGAGAGAAAGGCCTTTTTGTTGACATTCCAGCACATAAATGAGGACTTAAGGAATCCTCTCTTCATTCTTAGGTATTCTATATCCATTTTACACATACATATGCTCTTCCATTAAATTAATTAAATTATTAATTAAATAATAAGACTTATTAGCCCCTCAGGGAGATAGTTCATCCCTGTTTAAAGCCAGAGGCCTTAGATCCTACAGCCTCTGTGGGATAAAAAGCAGCTGCCTGATCTCCCACTTGAGTAAAAACAGTCAAACAAGATCTAGGGCAAGGCCCAGACCAGATTATATTTCAGGAGCATGGTCCTGCCTTCTCCCATCCCCATCTTTGCTGATTCTAAGCCTGAAGAGTAACAGAACAGAACTCTGGGTCCAGTCCCAGCTCTATCACATACTTTCTCTGACAACTGGCCAAGCCACTTTCCCACTGTAGGTCCCAATTTCCCTTTGGTAAAATAAGAGATTTGGAATAAACCAGTGAGTTCCAAACCCTTTCAACTGTAAAATCTTTTCTTTAAAAGAAAAATTCCTGTTAAATCCTAAAGCATAAAGATAGGCAATTCTGGAATGAGTGGGTGGATGAACATGTACTGGATGATGTCTGCATTCCAGCCACTGGACCAAGTGTTTTACAACATACATGACTTAGAAGGACTCTTGATGGTAGATTGCCTTTACTACCTGGTTCTGTCACTCAGCTTGTTGAACAACCAAGAGCTTGATTCTTTTTAAAATGTGGACAGAACAATTATACCTGCATCAGTACCTAGTTTAGGTACATAAGCTGTTTTGAAGGATTAAATGAGAATGCACATAAAGTACTTTATAAAATAAAGCCTGGTACCTGGTGAATCATCTGTATGATATATAAGGAAAGCATAAGGAAATGATCTGTATATTTTAGCTATTATTAGATAGTCCTCACAAAAGCCCCATGAGATAGTAACTTAAGTATTTAATAGTTTTATAGTTGAAAAAATGAAAGCTCACTTTGAGGTCATTCACCCTAGATTGACATATGCCTCCCATCTGTTAAATGGCAGAGCTGACTTGATTCCAGGACTCTAGGACTTGTCCGTGTTCTCTAGGACTTGTTTCCATTGAGCCATTTTCAGTAGGCAGGTTTCGTTCAATTGCCTTACCTGCCTGTGCCCCACCCCATACACATACCCAAAAAAACTCACCACCTCTTACCTATGAGTTTGTAACCATTCTTTTAAACCCTGTGGATTAGTAACCTATCTTCACTCATTTGTTTGCAGCACTCATGGATCATTCTCTGGCCTAGGACTGATGGGAATAAAAGATGAAGAAGAAAGCACCACGCCAAACATGTGTGCGTGAGTCTGCCCATCATTTTCCATGTGCCATTAGCCCTCACGGGCAGTGGCAGAGAATGTGGTCAGGCTGCAGCCTCTCTATCCAGCACACAGCTTTTGTGGAAAATGGCGTACCACTTAAGAAGTTCGGTCCATTTATATGGCATGTTCACATTTTCAATAAATGCCTAAAATTTGAGCATTCTCCTCTTAAGACAGGGTGAGAAGGAAACCAGTTTGTATTTTCTTTGTGTCAGTGGACTTACACATCTGTAGTATGTGCTCATTCCATGGTAACACTCCTATTAAATGGTATATGTAGGTAAGGAAACTAAGAGGGAGGGACTTTGCTGTGGAGAAAACCCAGCCATTATCAGGTTATCTATGAAGGAAATTTCTATAAGGCAAACTTTTCTTATTAACAGCTGTTATAAAATTGAAGGAAGAAAGGCTGAAATGAAAATCTGGCAGCTCCACAGACACAGGAGAGTGGAAGACTGCTTTTTACCAACACTGGAAGCACGCTCTCCGTTCCATTTGTAGGAATGCTTCCTTCCCTTAAGTGAGATTGCAATGTCACCTTTCACCAGTAGGTGCCTCCACCCTATCAGATCTCCCCCTTAGAACTGAAAGCTTCAATTTCAGTGAAAGCTACTGCCCTGCTTTTTTATCAGCTCTCAAAATATTAACATTCTTTGTTGGGAAGGATATGGGTACAGGTACACACAACTCCAAAACAGAGATATTTATCTGCCCTCTGCAAAAGATGAACTAATCCAGATACAGTATGTATCATACCAAAAACCCCTTGTAAATTACTCCATACATTGGGATCCAGCGATTCCACTTCTGTAGTAACGTACTATAGTACAGCTGCACACAAACATACATAGAGGAGATACCACAGGGTGAGCACAACCCAATTCTTGGTAGCCATTTTTTTAAAATTATGTGCATGTAAATAAAATTTCTAGTAAAAAGAGAGTTGCAAGAAGTGGCAGTTGACCTCTGGATACAGACGGATGCTGAATCCTAGCTTTCCTGCATACTGTGTGAACTTGTAAGTAACATTTCTGTGGTTGGAACAGTAATGGTACATACCTCATAACATTGTTGTGAAGATGGGATTATGCATTCCCAGTATATGTTATAGGAAATATAGAGGGTTATAGAATAGTAGAAAAAGATATGCATAGGCTTGGAACAAAACCTGGAAGGCTGTCTGTCAAATGTGGTAGGGCTGGAAAATTAGGTGTTACCAAATTGTTTTTGGCTATTTTAGTTTTAAATAACAATATTATATTGCTTTTATAACTAGAATACTTAAAATTAATTTTTCAAGATTGGGCATTTGAGGCAGTGTTTAGTCATTTAACTTCTATAGGAGACAGCCCTATATAAAAGCTGGGAACCAGGAGCCAGAACTGAAGAGCTTGATTTAGGATCAAGACACTGCAACTTGAAGCTCCCTTGTAAAGTGGAGAGTTGCCCAGGTATACATACAGTGAAGGCCCTGAGATTATCTTGAAACAGACATTGTTGCTGGATTCTTTCCCTACCCCCAGCTGAGCTCCAAAGCTCTAAGAGCTTAGCTGCTGTTTACTTCTTGAGACTCCAGTCCGGAGACAAAATAAGTGTCTGCCTTTGAATATGGGCTGGCACTTCAGCTCTGCTTCTGGGTAAACCACTTATTCTCATCTGAGTATATTTTCACAGCTTATAAAATGAGAAAAAAGTATCTTTTTAAGGATTACTGTGAAAATTCAAAGATCCAGCTTGTGGAAAAATGACAGAATAGTGGACTATGTGACTTTCCCTCTCTGAGCCTGTTACCTCACTTTTAAAATGGGGACATTAGGGCGCCTGGGTGGCTCAGTGGGTTAAGCCGCTGCCTTCGGCTCGGGTCATGATCTCCGGGTCCTGGGATCGAGTCCCGCATCGGGCTCTCTGCTCGGCGGGGAGCCTGCTTCTCTCTCTCTCTCTCTCTCTCTCTCTCTCTCTGCCTGCCTCTCTACTTGTGATCTCTCTCTGTCAAATAAATTAAAAAAAAAAATCTTTAAAAAAAAAATAAAATGGGGACATTAGTACCTACTCCATGAGGTTGTTATGATGATTAAATTAGGGGAAAACCCACATTAAGTGTTCAATTAGTGACATTTACTGCGGAGCATCTTCCAAGTGCAGGATCACATAATAAATTTAGGCTCCACGTGCCAAGAACACTGCCTTTACTCCTAGGAATAGCCAAGGCCATTTCCTTCTTCTAGATGGGAGGTTTCCCACTGGGCCCCCAAGTCCAGACCCCTACAGAGATGGGCCCAACCATAAGGTCTCTGAGGCCTCAGTCTGCACACACTGTTCTTTCAGCTGATGCTCCCACCTTTTGGAAGCCAAAGCTGCCAATTTGGCCTCTTGCAAAACACACATTCCATTCATAAGTGCGTTTGTGCATTTTTCCTCCCACACCCTTTTAGGCAGCCAAGGCAGCTGCTAGAGAAGCAGCTTCTCATTTGGGGGAGAAAAGCAATTCCTAAGGGGTTTTGCACAACTCCTCATTGAAGCTTTGAACATATTACTCCAGTTTTCTGACCTCCTTGCCCATAATGGAATTGTTTAGGTCACTCAGCCATATTTGTTTTCCTTTTTTTTTCCCCCTTTTGTAAATAACTTCTTCCCTATTATAAAGAAAACCAATTAATGGAAACTTAAAAAACCCAGAAAAGGTAAAATTGCTTCTAATGCTACCACTCAGGGTCAACAACTGCCACTATTTCAGTCTTCTTTCATACTTTTTACATCATTCAAAAGCAGTTTTTAATAGCTGCATAATATTCCAACATATTGTGTGCTATAATTTCTAAAATAGTCCCCTGCTGTTGACAGTGAAGTTGCCCCCAACCAATTATATCCTTGCACATACATCTTTGATAAAAATTTGTCAAGGAAAAATTCCTAGAAGTGAAATTGAGCTAAAGAGTATGAACACTTAAGGTTGTTCTAACCCCACAGAAGTTTTTACTGTGTTAGCTAGCATGGACATGTTCCAAATCTTTGCTAATTTGTTAAGTTAAATCTATTTATGTAATGGAAAGTTTTTTTAAATTTCTATTTATTTGAATATCCTGTAGATTGGCATCTATTTTTTTCAGAAGCTTTTTGGCCAACTGTTTTTCTTTAAGGTTTCCTTATGGATTAAGTATAGTGTCCATCTGTTGATTACTGCAAATATGTTTCTAGTTTTTTATTTTAAGGTAGTTTTAGAAGTCTTATGATTTCTTCTCCTTGCTCTTATACTCAGAAAGTCTTGACTGATCCCAAGATCAATTTAATAGCCACTGGCAAGTATATATGGTTTTGCATGTTAGGGCTGGGGGGGGTGCTTGTTTTTTAAGTAGGCTCCATGCCCAGCATGGAGCCCAGCAAGGGGCTTGAACTCACAACTATGCGAATGAGACCTGAGCTAAGATCAAGTGGCATGCTTTACTGAGCAAGCCACCCAGGCACCCCCTATGTTTTTTTTTTAAATAATGTAATTTTTACACTTACACCTTTATTCCTCCTCGAATTCATTTTGGCATACAGCAACTTCTCCCCCAAGTATTTAGATTTTTACCTGTTTATCTATCTTTACTTATCCAGTCAAGGAGAATGTGTCCTTTACTATGTAAGTCCATGTATACAAGAGCCTGAGTGTTTTCTTCTGTCTTGTCTTACACTAGGTACCATACCATTTTGTAGCTCTTTATTTTAAATATACTAGCAAGTTCGGCAGCACCACCCCAGATAAAACACAGGGCCATGGAGAGTCTCCATCAGCATGGATTATAAAACACTAGTCAGAGCCTTGCTCTTGATTGCATTGCTGCCATATTCCACTAGGACTTTTTCAGCACCCCTAAGGCAAGAGAATCAAGGTTGGAACATTACATAGGAAGAACATTAAGCCCAGAGAAGTGTCATGGCTTTCGTAAGACAGGGCCTCCTGAAAAAGTCACAACAAAGGAGAGGAAATGGAGAGGTTAGGCTGGCTCTTACCTCTGCTTCCCCAAGACTAAGTAGGTCACAACCCAGAGCTAAAATGGGACTTCCAGAGCCAACCCAGCCATGCGCTTTTGGCAACTGGATTTGAGGAAAAAGAAGATGCCAATACTGAGGTGACTCTTCTGTACTTCTCTGGACCCTCAGGACTACATTCTTAAACCTTTTTTTGCTAGAAAAAGTCCATTCTACATACAGTTAAGTTCATTTCTGGTGGGAAGACGTTGCTTGCCCCTCATCTAATCAGAAACTGGATTTTAGCCATATATAATCTGTATAACACCATATCAACACCTTGAATAGCTCCAGGCTCTATATAAGCACCCAAGTCAGTATCTTTCACTTTCTAATTCCCCAAAACTATTTGTTAAAGCCCTGGCTGGGCTCAAGTCAGAAAGGCCCTAGACCAGAAGACACAAGCCCAAGAGCCAATTGGGGAGCAAGTACCTGTTTTGGAGATAGACCTTTTAAGAGAGGCAAAAAAAGTAACCTCCCTCCACCCCCACCCCATTTCCTTCCAGCCTCCATCTGATGCTAACCCTGGTAATAAGAAGAGAAAAGGGGAAAAAAAAAAAATCCAGTTCATTGAGGAAATGTTTTTTAATCTTCTCCCTAGCTAAAGGATGTAGCCATGACTCCCAAGTCCTTTCCAATTGAAAGGAAAAATAAAAGCACATCTAGTCCCACCACTGTACTTACTTATTTTTAGGAGGTACCAACATGAGGCTGGAAATCTTTGGGAAGGTCATTAGGGCCTCCATCAAAGAAGTGAGTAAGATGGCTGGCCAATAGCTTTCCTGAATATAAACAATAACAAGACAGAAAATACAATGAAAGGAAGCTAAGGGTCATAACTGGTCTACCATAATCAGACTTCTAGGATGTAAGAGCCAAATAGAGCCATCAGGGACCATGTTAGTCTAAGCAGCCCGCCCCCAACTCCACCCTCAATTTGGCACAGAGAGAAATTCAGCCCCCAGGAGGGGCAGTGACCTGAAAGGTCCTGTGTTACCATGCCAACCCCCATCTCTTCCTCTCTGGATTCCTTGCATTACTCACCTGACATCCTTTAGGAAACCTTAAACTTACGTGATTTAGGTGCTTTTTAAAGACTTATATCCTAACCCTCTGATGGAATTAAGTCTCTTGATTTTACAGATGAGTATAAGGAAACTTGGAATTTCACTAACTTGCCAAAGGTCACACAGCAGTGGCACTTGACAGTTTCAGCTTGTCTCCTTTGCCTTAATCACTGCCAGCCTGATAGACGTAGGAGCCATCCATTAGCACAGTACTCAAATTCACTTTTTGTTCCTCATGGGAATCCACATCAGTTGCTACCATAAGACTATTTAGGTAGTGGCCCTCTGAGGACTCATTTGCTTTTTGCCTACAAGTATCAGGACCCCAAAGGCCATTAAGCTGGTAAGTGGGAAGTCAGCATCCATGTTTGAAGTCTGAGGATCCTGTACCATCTGGATTATTTTCCAAAGCAAAGGAACTGCTATCCAGTATCACGTTGGAAGAGGCTCCCGATGGGTAAATCTCGCCCCAGAATAAAGTCACTGGTTGGGTTTTTTGTGGGGGTATTTTTCTCTCTCAGAATTGTCAATAGTCAAGTAAACAAATTTATTAAATCCAACAGCAGGTAACCTTCCAAATAAAACATCAAAAGAAAAATGTAGACAAAGACAGAAGTGTGTGTAACAAGTTAATAAAAATATTTGAGGGGCCATTTGGAGAGTGCAACAGTGCAGAGAATACAAACAAAAGTATTGACCTTTGTCAACAAGTTTGTACATCCTCAAGAAACAGACACACTGGTCACAAACCAAGAGGAATCCACAAAGGTGGAGGGTCACATGAGTAGCAGACTCATCACCTCAGTGGGTTAAGGCAGGGTATCTGTAGGACCAATTCATCCAAGTCCCCATTTGCCTATTGTTTCAAGTCCACCCCCCTTGGAAACCTAGAATCATATTCATTAGTGCAACAGGTAAGAACAATTAATTACAGACTCAGGGCTGGGGACCAGAGTCAGAGGGAAGACACTTATCCAGGAGTAAAGGGGGGGGGGGGTGGGGAGAGACACAGCATCTGCTGAATGGCTTCCTTTGGCAATATCCAAGAGTATGTCATAGTAAATAGTAAAAAGGGAAGGTAGGTGGTGGAAGAAGGTATCTATGAAAGCAGGCTTAGTTTCCAAGAGGAGTAGGGAGGATGTGAGGCCCCAGCACCTGAATCAGAAGCAGAACTTGATGGTTACTCAAAGCTATTTGAATCATCTTGGCTTCTGCAACCACTGCTCAAGCAGAACTCTCAATAAGGAAAAACACCTCCAGATCCTCATTAAAACCCAGCCCCCAGTCCAGGTTAAACTGGATGTATGCTATAATTACAGCTAACCATAGAAATAATAAACTCTTTTGGAAGGGGGTAGGTGGGAACCCACTCTAGGATTCAGCAACAGATTATGGAGGAGGAGGATCAATAAGATAGGTCCTCAAAAGAGACCCAATTAACACACGTTAATAACTTTAATAGTCCTTTCAGCTGCTTATACAAGTTACTGCTAGAGTCCCAGCAAAGGAAGACCTTTGTCAGTTACCAGTATTTTTCAAGTCCCTCCAAGGGAAGACCTTTGTCAGTTACCAAGATGTTCAAGTATCACTAAGCAAACATTAAGAGACACAAGAAAAACAGCAAAGCAGGCAGCTAAAACAAACCTAGCAGCAGCTTCTCTCCAGCCTTTGTAATGGTATAATTGGGTCTACTCCTGGGCTTCCCCTACACTCAAGACTTCTCTCTAAATGTGGCAAACCAGTCCTAAATATAGATGTTTTGGTTTTTAAACTTTTAGACCCAAGTCCTTATCCCAGTAACTTCCCACCGTTGTTTAATGCAGTTTGGCATAGTATAGCATTTGAGGCCATCACATGAACTATGGAGTTCCACACCCTGCAGGTTCCAGCACTGAGGACTGAATTTTGGCATGAGTCTCTGGGAGATCAGAACTGTATCAATGATGAACTAATAAATACTCTGTGGCTTAATCCCTTCTTCCTTTCCAAGAAGGCTAGTTCGTGCCTTCCTTAGGGAAGTTTAATATTGAAAACACTGACTTGTACATTACATTTCCAGTTGGATTTCTTTGGGCCTCTGGGCTTGGGTTAAATTTGGATCTTTACCCAGCTCTAATTTTTCTTATCAGAAGACTAGATAGGGGGTCTTGGACCCAACTGGCACAGATGAGGGAAACTATTGAGGCATCCAGCTAAAGCATAGCAAAGTGTCATTACAGGGGTTGGGTTAATGATACATTCAAATATGGCAGGAATGGGGGAAAAGCATTTCAATGAAGCAACACTTCATCTCATATAGCTTTCTAATCCCTAAAACACCACAAACTCAAAGCCATTTGCCAAAAACCAAGGATTTCCCAATCCATATTCAATTTCTTGTAGTCACCTTCAGGTAATTTGCTATTTTCAAAATGGCGTCCACATCCTGCCCCTCTTCACACCACCCTGATGTTACACTGTTAAAGTGAAGAGAGCGCTGGCTTACCTGAGGGGCATGCATCTGGCATCTTCCGCACAATTACGGCTCACTCATTAAACAGCAAACCTATTTCTAGGTTAAAAGGAATAGGGACATTTCATTTCTCGACAGTGTGACTACAAAACCCTACACAAACCCCATCTTCAATCCCTTTGCAAAAAAACTGCTTTTCCTGTGTGGTCAAGTCAGACATTGGCCCACAGCCACTACAGAAGCTTGGAAATCCTTGCATCAGGAATGCCAACCTGGATAAAACCTGTAAGTCCTTCCCTAACTGCTCCCTCTTCCGGTTTCTCAACTGCATTTCTGTAACAAACAGATCATTAAAGTATAACCAAAAATAATTTAATGGCTCTTTTTGTGGGGGATGGGGAGGCTGAACAGTTAACAAAATCCATCCACTCTAGCACACCTAATGCATGGAATGCCACCTTGTAGGCCGGGGAAGGAATCCAGTTCCTCCAGAGTCCTCAGGACCCTCGGTGCCAAGCCCTTTTGTGCACTTCTCTCCATATACCCTTGTAATCTAAGAAGAGAACCTTAACCTGGCTAGATGCAGCCTGCCTTTTCCCTTTTTCAACCTCTACCCAGTCTACAGTCAAGAAAAACTGGGGGTTGCAGGACTGGCTAGATGAGAAGGCAGTATAGTATCTTTAAGACTTCAGTCTGGGCACCCTGACTACAGTTGAGCCCACAGAACCTGCTGGGGCCCCTAGAAACTCTATTTATATAAGGAATTTGTGTCAGGCTAGAATAAAGCCAGATATCTGAACTGAGACCCTCTTCAGCTTTCCAGCAGTACTGCTAACTTGCTGTGGCTGATTTTAAAAGTTTCCCTTCTGCCCCTCTAGAAGGGGCAACTGCCAGGTTTAGGATCTTCAAAAAAGAAGAAAAAGAAATCAAACTTCAACCATTTCTTATGCCAATGTCAATCTTGGAAAAACATCGACTGCAGAAACTCCCTAAGTAATCGTCTTTGGAAAGATGGGAGCCTAGAGCCATAAGGTTCCTAATAAAGGAATTCAAAATAAGCAATTCCTGCCCAGGCTGAGAAACATATACCTGGGAGGCAGATGGAAGCAGTTAGGGAAGAAAACTCGCAATGTTTAATAGACAAACTCTCATTACCTCAAGAGTATAAATATTTTATAAGTTTTTATTTAAAAGATTCCCTTTTCAATCTGTTCCCAAGTGTTGGGAGCTGAACTGTACAAGTTCCTGCCACCCACCCTTCCAGTACAGTTTTTTGAGGACATGTTTTTTTAATGGAAAAATAACAAGAGGACCCTCTACTGAAACCAGGTAGGACCAGAGTCAGCTCCTGTGTGGCAGTTTGGCCAAAGCTGGCCTTATGGAGCAAGCACATGGAGAAGTCTGGGGGCCTCCCTCTTGTGAGGAAAAGGCTGAGAAAATTCATCCTCTCTTTAGTGAGGATGGTCCAAATTCAGATTCAAAAACCTCCATTTAGGACGCTCCCTGGCACTCTTCTTATGCTTTATATATTGAAGGCAGCTCCCTCTTTTATGGCCAGTTTTAGCAGGCAAAGAAACAAAGGAATATAGATACATATATGTGTATATATATATTTTATATAGGTAAAATATATACATATCTTATATATGTATATATACATATTTGGGGGTAGGGGAGGAGAGAAGGGTCATGTAAACCTAAACAGTCATCACATTACCCCAAATGAGCCTGACATTAACAAAGAAGATAATAAATAACTCCTGGGGGTTAAGTGACAACGTGGGTGCAGCAAGAAGGGAAAGGGCACACGTTTAACTATTAAATACACTTCTATATTTGTTTGGCAGAGTTCAGGCCAGCCCCAGGCATCTGCACTTGCCAGACAAGTAAGCTGATGATACTCAAAAAACTTAAAAAAAAAAAAAAAAAAAAAAAAAAACAAAAAAAAAACTCACAAACAAAAAATTCCTTCAAAAAAAAAAGGCAATAGACAAAAATTAGCGCTAACCAAGAAAAGAAACATTGGCACCAAGAAAAAATAAAAAAAAAAAAAAAAAAAAAGTATTTTCACTTATAACATGAAAATACAGAAAATTCATCAAAAAAAGAAAACTATCAAAGTCTACTTCCAGCAAAACTGAGGTAGCACTGCTTTCTCTGCATTCAATGCTTAAGTGGTTCTCAGTACTATGTGTTCTAAAAAAAAAAACAAAAAACCAAAACTGCTCACTTGACTGACAGGTGCAGCATGTTGATGGATAAACTCAACATGAAATGCAATAGGTCAAAGAAGGAATGAGCAAGAAGTGAAGAAAATAAGGGTTTCGGATAAATTAGCTTTAAAGGGGGTTGTCACCAGACTACAAATGCTCTTGGCTGGCCTTGGCTCTCCAAGAGCTTTAAATCGCCTGGGAATTAATGCAGTATGGTTAACAGTTAACACTGCTATTCAATTCTGTGTAAATCTTTTAAAATAATTATTACAACCTAAATTCAACCATGTAAACAGCACTACACACAGTACAGACCTGCCCTGAAAAACAGAATATGCAAAACTGAGATCTGGCACTGTATCATCTTGTAATGTTAATTCAACCTAACTGTCCCATTCCCCCCTCCCTGCTCTATACCCTCCCCCACAAAGAAATCTAATTTGTGCAAGAAATGGCAGGCTTATTCTATCTGAAGGCTTCAAAAAAAAAAAAAAAAAAAATACACAACATGTAGCCAGGTTCAAATATTTTGGGGAACCCCCCCAAAAGAAATAACCAAAATAACCAAAAAGTGAAGAAAGTGCCTAAAACATGATACAGCATTTTAGAGCCCTTTCAGATACAAGGCAGAGAAAGGTGTAAAGTAGAAAATATCTGGATCTTCAGTAATTTCCAGAAAGGTCCAATTCCTCGGTTGGCTGCAGGGCAGCAGGCAGATCCTTGCTGCTGCTGCTGCTGCTCCTGGAACAGAGCCACTAAGTCTGCTCCCCGGGACACAAGCCCTCGGGCCCTGAGCTGAGTGCACCTCTCCCTTCCCCTTCTCTTTTCCTTCGCTCCATTTCCCACTCCACAAAGGTATCGAAGAGACTTGGCCAGGCCTCGTCTTCACTGTAGTTGCTGAGGTCAGGACCAATCACCTGAGTGAAGTTAAGGAACATGTTCCAGGTGTCCC
Source organism: Enhydra lutris kenyoni (assembly GCF_002288905.1). NCBI lineage: Eukaryota > Metazoa > Chordata > Mammalia > Carnivora > Mustelidae > Enhydra > Enhydra lutris. The sequence continues at coordinate 56,389,694 of NW_019154097.1, forward strand.
GGGAGATGCCCTTGATCCCCGAGGGATTCTCAGTTAGGAAGTTTAGCCACTGGTCCAATACTGGAGGATTGTTCTGGGTAAAGACTAGTTTCCAAAGGGCAATGGCTATTTCCCGATGCAGTGACCGCTGCCCTTCTTCAGAGTCCAGACCAAACTGAAATGTAAACCGGTAGAGATCCTTAAATTTATCCTCTTGTTTGGCTTCCGTTAAGAGGCTAGGGAACCGTGCACAGATCCCATCAATGCTGTCTGCACTTATTGCTTTGCAGCCATCAAAAAACTCCTTCCTGCAACAGGAAGGAAGGGGCACAATTAATATTTATAAACAATATCATCTGCTGAGAAGCAATATAGCAAAGTAAGAGCATGGCTTTGAGGCTGGATGACCTGGCTTTGAATTCCAACTCCTCCATTAATTAGTCCTATTTCTTCATCTGTCAAATGGTGAGAATACCACCTTACTTCATAGGGTTTTGGTGAGGACTAAAAATATGTGTCAACTGCTTCTAACAGTGTCTGGCACATGGTAAGCAGCTGAAGGCGTTTGGTTCATTCACTTATTCAGCCTTTCAAAGCAAAACTCCAGTCCGCTGCCCGACGCCCTATCTCCCACTCTGCAGCAGTGATTAAGCTGCAGACCCCCCTCCCAGACGGGGAGTCTTCCTGCTTTCCTTTTGATTCTCTATGGTTGTTTGTTTTTGGAATATTTTTGGTGACTGCCAAGAGAGATCTCTGGAGCCAAAGATTCTGGATAAACCTGCCTAAGTCTGCTCCAGAGATCAAAGTTCTGTTATTAAAAAACGAAAACTGCATATGTATTTTTAACATCTACGTAACACGTTCAGGTTACAACCTGGTCTCTCACTGATGATCACCTCAGAGACTGCTGTTTCAGCTGAAGACAGAAGGCATCCGAAGTCTGCCGGGCAACCTACCTTGGGGGGGCGGGGCTCAAAGTCAATTCTTATTTATAACCCAGTGCTCTGCAAATCATATGTTGGGGTGACCTTGCCACTCCCTCCCCACAAACCACTTCTACAGGGACACGTGACCACAGCGATGTGCACAACGACTGTGCTCACCGAGGCCAACTGTCCTTGCTGACACAGACACGGGCCGAGGGCCATGCGTGCAGAGCCAGAAGGGGCAAGGGGCTCGGTGCACTGATGGAGGCGGCTCCCCAAAGGTGCTCCCCAGCCCGGCATTCACAGTGCCTGGCACACGAGAGGCGTACAATAAATATCCAGTGGGTGAGGGAGTGAGGGAATGAACAAGCAAAACGGTGGAAGAAAGATTAAAGGTCCCAAAAGGGCAGTGGGGCTGGGCAGCAGCGTGTGGCCCCAGGGCATCACATGGGTTACTCCTTAACCTCAGGCAAAGATGGTCCTTGCCTGTTCTTCTGGGGCTGCACCAGCTTTAGAGAAACGGGTCAAAAAAAGAACGACTTACCCCAAAGCCTAAGAAGCCAACCCGGTTCTCCCCCAGCTGGGCCCCACTGCCCAAAAGTGCACTTGTCCTCCTCGGCTCACCTGGTGACATGAAGTTTTTGTGACTAACCTGGTGAATTTGCACATGGTAGCGGCCTGGAACTTCCAAGCCAAGAGCAGCACTCGAAATTCCGTGGGGTCAACACACAAGTCATTGCAAAAGCGCTCCATGCCTTCCTCCAAAATTGCATCCTCCCGCTCGTCCTTGTAGCGCCTGAACAATTCTTCCAGCCTCTGCAGGGAAGACTCCTCGGCATTGGACTTGGGCTCCCTCCCAGCATCTCCAGAGGACGTTGGCAACTGGCAGGGCTCGGTGGCAGCCTCTGCCTTCTTGGTCCCATTGACAAGGATATCCCCACCTGGCTTGCCACAGGCTGGTGGCTGCTCCTCGCGGTGGCCTGCGCTCCGCCTGCTGTGAGACTTGCTGCCAGGGTCACGGTCTCCGTTCTTGCTGCCCAGGGTTGATGAGGGATTCTTGCATTTGGTGACACACTGGCCCATGGTGCTGATGGCCTGGCCCCTAGAGTGGCCCCCTCTGGATCAGATGCCCTCGCTGCCACTGGCCCATGTGTCTCAACATGCCATCAGCCAGAGGAGCCAGCCAACCTAGAAAAAAATTACAAAGCAGTTACCACTGGACAGGGAGACGGGCATATGCAAACTCCATTCACTTCCCCTGCGGGGACTGCAGCCTGGGGCACCATTCTATTTCCGTGAGCCAACCCTGAACCAGGGGAGATACCCGGAGTTCATCGCCATCCCCCCACCCCCTGTAAACTCCATACCTTCACATTGGAAATGCAGGGCTAGGACACATATGGAGAACCAATAAGAAAATTCCTAAAATTCTTAAGGTAACATAGGTTACAAAGAGGTTGATTCATGTGCAGAACGCATCAAGGAAGACTACAGTTTTGCCAGAAATATTCCAGAGGAAATCTGTCTTGCCAACTTGCCATAAGAAAGCTATTTGGTCCTGGGTTAAGCCAGAAGGTGTAAATAAAAAGTTCATCTTCTAGTCTCTCATGTCAAAATCCTCAGATTTTCTTTTTAAGTAGGATGAGTAGGGAGAAAAGGGAGCCACATTTAAGACAACTATATGGTTTCACAATGGCCCAAAGATGAGGTAAAGGATTTGTAGAGTCAGGATTACAAGCAGTGTCCTAGCCAAACAGCAAACTAAAATTTGTCTCTGATCTCCTCAGATTCCTTTCTGGGACTCTCCCACACGGTAGGTGAAATGCCCTTTCTCCACCCTTCCTCTGCCCACCCACAGGAGCCAAACACCAGCCACAGTTCCCGGTCCTCCAGTTTCTTGTTCTCCCCCTACCAGGTCCTCTGGGAGGCCGCATGAAGAGTACAAGCCAAGGCCACACTAAACAGCAAGGTCCTACAAGGCCTGCAAGCTCAGTCCTCCAAGGGAGGGTCTCCACCTTAAAAGAGGGGCTGATTTATCCAAATGTCTCTAAATGGTAGAATAATTGCTAGATTAAAAAAAAGAGAAATCTGCACTGATATATTACAAACTCATCATGGTGGTTTATTTATTACTTATGCTATTTAAAAGTGTTTTTAAAAGAATTGCTAGAGATTTCCTGGCCAGGGGTGAGGTGATTTCTCTGCTAACTCTGTCTTCTCAGGACTCTTTTTTTTTTTTAAGACTTTATTTATTTATCTGACAGACAGAGATCACAAGTAAGCAGAGAGGCAGGCAGAGAGGGGGAAGCAGGCTCCCTGCTGAGCAGAGAGCACGATGCGGGGCTTGATCCCAGGACCTTGGGATCATGACCCGAGCCGAAGGCAGACGCTTAACCCACTGAGCCACTCAGGCGCCCCAGGACTCTTCTTAACTTCAACCACTCCACGAGAAGATCCAGCTACAACTTAGTAGGAAAAGTCTACCTGCAGCCATAATAGCTGCAGCCACCAAACTCACAATGTTAATGAACTTTAGAACAGGAGCCAGAAGTACAGTAGGTAACGGGGACCAAAATCAAGGTCAGTCCCATGCCTCTCCAGCTCTAAGCAGCAGCATTCATGGCCCTTCATGATCCAAATTCAAAGCCTTTAGGAGACAGGCAGTGGGGCCGAGGACGCTTTTTATAGAGGATGGACCTTTCAACTTTACCTAAAGAGCTTTCATTTCCTCCAAATGGTGCCTGGATAAATTTGGGGTTATCTTCAAAAGGAATCCTACGGGTAAATTCTGAGTGTAGCAGTTTAAAATGACGACCAAAATCATTCTTATAACTTATCGGAGACTCACTGTTATCAGGGCGTGTCCTAGTCTTCACCCTCAAAGAGATTGAACGCCAGAGAGACAAGCCCATACATGCCCTCTAAAGACCTGCAATCCATTTAGACTTTAAAACAAAACAAAACAAAAAACACAAAAAGAAACACACACAAAAACCACTAAAACCCAAAAGGGTTTTTTGGTGTGGAAAGACAGACCCAAGTATGTTTTCTTGTCTTTTTATGCTTTAACAGTATAGGGAATAAACCTTAAGCACAACCTATTAAAATTTAAAAGGCAAGGGGTTAATTCTGGGAAGACCAGCATACAAGGAAAGCAACTGTTCGAGCTGAAGTATCTCAAAACAAAAAGGACTATACCATGTGGAAGGTCTGGTTTCCAGATTTGTGTTTCTAAAGACTACAGTGCTAAAAGAAACAAAAGGCCCAAACTTACACAAACCCCACATGCTCGCAGACTGGCAATTCTAATTCCCAGGCACGCTGACTCACCAGGGTTTGCTGCTCAGCTCCTGCTGGGGAGGGAGGCCCAGGTACCTGGCAGGGTAAGAGGATTTCCCGGCCTCTGTCTGACCCACCTACCCCAGGCCACTTACCTCCACCCCCACAGGACAGATGCTTCATTGTACCAGCTTCCTTCAAATCCTGGCGCCAAGGCCTTCAGGTAGGGACAGAACAGATGGGCCTCCAGAAAGAGGCCCTAATCCCATTTACCCAAACGGCCCTCCACATAAGAGCATCTCTGATGACCTGACACAGCAGAACCTGAAGGCTTTTAACATGCCCAGCAGATGAGAAAAAGGAGGGGAAAATCAATTTGAACAGATGATCAATCAGCAAGTACCAGAAGGTCAGATCTCTTTCTTCCATTCTGGTCCCTATCTGTGAAAGGCCCCCACGCTGGGTGAGTGTTTGAGGCAAGTGATGATCTCAAGCCAGAAGAAAATATTTTCAGATCTGGTGGTGACTACAGCCCCTTGATTATTCAATGGCCTCCCTTTTGTGCCTACCTCTTTCCCCAGGAAAACAGCTGTGCCCCCAGCTCCTTCCCCAGGCTCAGTCTCACACAAGCCCAGTGTCCCAAGCTGACAGCACTTCAAGTGTTTTAAAGCTGAAAGTCTCCCTGGGCTTGAGAGCTGATGGCTTACGGCTAAAATAATGGCAGTTATCAATTATTGAATACTTGATATCATGTCTGGCACTATGCTAATAAGCATTTTATGGACTTAAAACTCATATATCCTCACCACAACCCCATTTAAAGACAGGGAAACTGAGGCACAAAGTAACTCATCCAACATCACACAATGTCTGTCTTGAGAAACACACCTTTAGCACTAGGCCAGACTGCCGAGTCCAACTCCCATCAGAGAACCGAGGGAAAGCCCACCAACACATGGGTCCTGAGCTTTGAAGTCACCACAGCAATCCCAGAAGAGCAAGTTTTACCACCAGCCACTGGAAAGAGAACGCACTGTCCATGCCCGCTGTTCAGGAAGGGCGTCCTACCCACTGCCCTCTCCCAGAGAGCCCTGCCACCGAGATTCAGGCAGTCATGATGCCCTTGGACTCAGCCTCGCCAAAGATGCCCTCAAGCAGTGCTGTTTCGGTCCATCGGCATGGTTAAAAGCTGCTATTCGGAAATCAAAGCTCAACTCTGCCAGTGATTATGGCTGACCCTGATCAAAACCTGTATCTGCTCAACCCACAAAATGCTATCTGCCTCACAGAGCTGTTGAAAGGATTCCGTCAGTAGGGGCACCTGGGTGGCCCAGTCCTTAAGCATCTGCCTTCAGCTCGGGTCCTGGGATCAAGACCCACATCGGGCTCCCTGCTTCGTGGGAAGCCTGTTCTCCCTCTCCCACTCCCCCTGCTTGTGTTCCCTTTCTCACCGTCTGTCAAAAAACAAAATCTTTAAAAAAAAAAATATTCCATCAGGAAATGCAGATAAAGGGTACTTGCCACACAGTGCCCCTTGGCCCCCACCAACCATGGAGGACAGCCATCGGTCATTATTATTACCAGCCAAGCTCTTGAACTACAACACTGACCTTGCTCAAATGCACCACTGACCAAAAGCACGCAGGCTCGGGTTCTCCGTAAGGTAAGACTTCCTTATGATTGAGACTGAGTAAAATCAAGCTGGGTATTTGCTTTGTTCTAGGGACACCTTGAACCCAGTAGTTACCCCCGTCCCTAACCTGGGGCAAGCTTCCAGCTAGTAGTTCCAAACTCCTTTCCCTTTTCTACTTGGTCCTAGCTCTGTAGATTTGAAAAAGAGAACTTCTAGCTTAAAAATCATTTATACTACTTTAATGGAACTGCCTTTCCAGCTGGTCATCTCAGCGGCCTCTCTGAAGCGGACAGCGTCGGCACCACCTGGGCGCCCCAAAGCCAAATGTTATCAGCAAGAGAGCACTGTGATTAAGGAATACCACTCTGTATTTAGTAGTGCATTATAACCACTACACCCAAATGCTCCGTGCAATAGAAAAGAAATGGAGGCACAGCAAGGTCAAGGAGCTATCCAGGAAGGGAGAAAACAAGGGCAGAGTCATTAAGAGGAGGAGCTCTTGGAGCAGACAAACCTGGACGAGAATCATGGTGATGCCACCAACATGTGACTGTCAGCGTTCACTTTAAAACAGGGCAGGGGGACCTCAAGATAACGTAAATGAGATAATCCACTGAGATGCTCTGCGCATAGAAAGGACTCACTAAGTGTTAACCTTTATCATAGCTGCTGCTGTTACTGCCAAGTTGGGGACAGAATCAAGCCTCTGTGCTCCTAGAACAGTGCTCTTTCCATTGGCCAGGGCAGCTCTTGGGGGGTGGGGGGTGGGGGACAGTCCCAGTATGCAGGACTCCCCAAGGCAGCTCCTTGTCTCCCTATCCTCACAAGGACTCTGCTCTCCTGCTTCTGCTAAGGGGCATAAAAGAGTTCAATGGAGTCAGGGGCAGGGAGAAAAGAAAGGCAGAAGAAGAATAAAGAAAACACACATACACACACCCCGGTAAACCTATTTCTAGGCACGATTAGAGAGTTCTGGGGTTTACCTGAAAGATCGATGCCAGTAACTCTGCTCAGTTTATGCTGGATCAGGATCAGCCTCCAGCTTTTCTCCTTCAATCTCAGCTCCAAATGCTTCTGTCCCCCTCCCTCTCTGCACATCAGCCCCAGCCCCCCACCACCCCGCACCGTGCTGTGCCAGCCCTGGCTGCTACTCTTGGGGATGGGCTTGGCTGTCTGCCTGGCCCCGGGCCTGGAGCTGGCACGGCCGGGCCTGGGGCAATCCCAGAGGCCGTGGTCCCTGTGGATGCTCTGGCTCCAAAGAAGGATCTGGAGCTGATCTATCTCGTGGGCGGTTCCATGAAGCGAGACGCAGACAAGTCCCTGGGTCTCCTGGGCTTACTGTCTACTGCTGAGACAGGTTATGGAAGAGAAGGACCACGAAGGGCTACACCACACAAGGACCCAGGGTGACTGGAGACAGGAAAAGGAGAGAGGCGCGTGAACTGGTGTCATGGAAAGAAAGGTGGAGGGGCTGCTGGGGAGGAAGTGATACGTCCGGAACGTGGGGCGGCTTGCTTCCCATGCATCGTCTCCTTCAACCTCACAACCACCTAGCCTGTCAGACCTTTTGCAGATGAGGAAACCAAATTTTCTTAACTACAAAGCAGGCTGACTAGGAGATAAAACCAGCCTGTCAGACTCCAAAGTCTGCCCTGTGGGAAAGTTTCAGAGAAGTGGCTTTTGTTTGGTCTTTAAATGACTGGAAACACCAAATGGAAAGGAAAGAGTCAAAGGGCCAATCTGGTTGGTCCTGCGGGAAGCTGATTTAAAACATTCAGTAAGAGCAGTATCTTTTAGATTACACCTATGTACGGAGGGGATTCACCTTAACGGTCACACTTAACCCACTACAACCAACAGTATGAGGAAGATATTATGTAAACTTTTTACAGAGAGGAGAACTGAAGAGAGGTTAAGGAATTTGGCCTGAAGTCCCACAGCCAGTCTACAAAGGAAAAGTTCTGGATTCACATCCAGGCCATTTGATTCTAACCCCCCCATTCTTCCTCGCTGGCCTCACTACTATTCTCTGCTATGACGTGTCCCAAAGACACACACTTCTCCCAAGAGAGGACGATGGCCCAAGATGAAAAGGTACACCAGGAACACTTAAACGTACCAGAGACACAGAATCAACTCCCAGGTTTGGTTCTGGTCTGGTACCTCTATGCAGTGTGAGTCCTTGAACAAGTCACTTAACCTCTCCTTAACCTCGAATCTGTGTGACCCCAACATTAAAGTGAGGGGTCTAGTCCTTCCGACTTTAATGTTCTGAGACTCCCTTCATTTTTTTGCATCCAACAAGGCTAAAGTCCTAAATGTGCAAGCCTTCTAAGGACTGGCACGTTGCCTGCTCAGGGGATGGCTCTCATACAACTTGCCCATGCCTATCAGACCCGAGAGAAAATGAGACCAAAAGTCCAAAAGGAGGAGAGAGAAAGCAGGGGCTACTCTAGTCTGAACAAGGGGTGAAAGATTACACGGTTTTTGCAGGCCTGCCTCTCCCTAATCATCCTAGTTTGATCTCTGCAGGGTCAGCAAGAGGCCCTGGCATATGGAAAACAGACCAGAGCGAGCTGGCTCGCTGCTGCCGCTGGTCAGGTCAGGAAGCCTGCTCAGGAATGTGCCCTGGCTGCTGATGGGGAGCCTGTCACCCAAGGAACAACCTCATGAAATGAGGAGCTAAAAAACAGGAGGCCAACACTGGCACCAAACATCAGTGTCAGCAAGGCACTTGTGATCTACTTGGAGACTTCCTGGAGAGAAGGGACCCATCTCATTCACCCAGCCCACTTTGCTCCCATCTAGTGTCTACTCAGAATCAAAAAACCACTGGCAAATACTGGTGTTTCTGCAGAAAGGCAATAAGAAACCACTTTCCAACTTTCATCTGAACAGTCTGTAGAGCTAGCCGGGTGCATGTTTTTTATTTCTTACTATATATGCCAGACACCCAAAGGCCAGAGAACATGAGCACATGAATTCGTCAGATGGCTTTTCTCCAGCTGCCAGGGGTTAATGTGCCATCCGTCCCCTCCTGACAGAGGCCACCCCAGCTGGGAGTCTCCAAGCAAGACCACAAGAGCCCCCTGAGCCCACCTGGCAGCTAGAGATGCTGAACGGCCTGAGAAAAAGATAGGGAATGGGTGGTGGCCGTTTGTAAACTACTTCCTAGAAAGTAAAGTTACAGAAGTAACAAAGAGGTAAGACTGAGGGAGTACTCGAAATGTAGAGTCCCCTGCTGTCACTTGGAACTTGGGACTTACAAGATCACCTTTGGAGATTAGGTCTCTTACCCAGAGCTGCTTGGGAGGGAAAGCCGTTCCCTCTGCCAAAGCAAACGAGTCCCGTCTGCTGCTATTTTCATGCTTTTAAAAGACTTTTTGTCCTAAAATGTACTACAGCAGCAAGCTCAGGCAGCAGTTCCAGTTCGGGTTGGGTAGGAACACATGACTTTCTACATCAACAAATCTCAAAAGCGCAAAAGAAAAGAAAAGAGGGATGCAGGGGCAGCGGGGGTGGGGTAGGGGATAACTTTTTTTTTTTTGAGAATAACTTTTTTTTTTTAAGAAAATAAACCAACTGGTTTTATTTCTGTAGAATAATCTTAGGTCACATGGCTAAGACCAGCCTGCTTTCCACAGAGTAATTTTCTCCTCTTTTTAAAGTGTTCTTACTGTTTCTCACCTTGTACACTTCAAATATATCCAGTTGGAGGACTGAGGCCAGTGTGGGCTGGCTAGAACCAATACTACTTGCCAATCCAACCAAGCCAACACACGCATGTACTTTATAGTTTCCAAATACCAAATAATGAGGCATTTTTGGTCTCTGAGCTCCAGGAATGAGCCATGTTTAATCCCACATGACTCAAAATAACCAAAAAAGGGCCATATCATTTTACTGACCCACACTTGGAATCTTTTTTTTTTTTTTTTTTTTTTTTGCTGTCACTACGGACCAGGACAGGTCAGGCTACCCACTTATGTGCAAAGCAGGCATCAATAAGGGGCACCGGACTGCTAGGTTGACTATTCTTTTTGTTTCTGCTCGAGCTTTTTCAATTTCCTTCCTTAGGAGGCTTAGGAGCCGAGGGCTGTCCTGGATCTGTGCTCCGTGGTAGCAGAATAAAAAGGGTAAGCCTGCTGCATTCTTTATCTCTGCTTTTATGCTTACTGCTTGTCTTCTTTCTTAAGAGACAGCCGCCTTAGGCCCTGCTGAAGGTAAACCACGGATGAGGTACTGATTGCTGGCTTCCAGTTTGCATACGGGTACCAGCCCCCTAGAGGCTTACCTGACTGCAGAGGATTAGTCCTCAAACACCCAATTACCACATCAACTGTTCACTTTTCAATCTCCTTCTGAGCAATTCAGAACTCAGTAGTCACAAAGTGACTGAAAAGTAGTTTAACTGGAGATAAGCTTTGGTTTTTTGCCCCTAAGTAAAAGAAAGGCAAGAAAGGAAACTGAAATGAGTAGAGAGATGAGGAAGGAACCCAATACAAAGATGATAAATGACTGCATCCAAATGTCTTAAAGGGGCACCAGAATTACCACAAATGTATAGATGTGGTTTCTAGAGCCATACTTCCTCTAAGAAGGCCTCAGGTTCATCATGTGGTAACTAATCAATCTCTTAAATGTTTGCTAATTCTTAAAAAAAAAAAAAGGAAGAAAGAAAATAAAAGAAATCCAAATCCATTAAGGCCACATTTATCAGGTTTTTCCTAGAGGCCCATGATGGAAACTAACTGCTAATGCACAGTAGACGGGAAGAGGGAGAAAAGAGTTGTATAATAAAAGAATATCTGTTTTCAACTACATCAGTAAACTGATCAGAGAAGTGAGGCCACTAAGTCTTTCTCTCCCGCTGCCAAATTCAAAAGTATTACATAGTTACTCTGTAAAGTTCAGAAAACACAGAGAAGCATAAAAAGGCCCCCAGTATCCTACCTCTTACAATTAATATTTCAGTATATCCCTTAGTCTTTTATATGAGCACATATGGACTGCACATGTAAAATACATGCATGTCCTCATTATGTGTTTGGAACTTTCAAACAAAAGTGGGTTCACACTGTACAATCTATTTTGCAATCTTTTCCACTGAACATTTTTTTAATATAAAACTTTTCCTCTCATAAAATGCTTTTTTTTTTTTTTTAAGATTTTGTTTATTTATTTATTTGACAGACAGAGATTACAAGTAGGCAGAGAGGCAGGCTGAGAGAGAGGAGGAAGCAGGCTCCCTGCTGAGCAGAGAGCCCAATGCGGGGCTCGATCCCAGGACCCTGGGATCATGACCTGAGCTGAAGGCAGAGGCTTTAACCCACTGAGCCACCCAGGCGCCCCTCATAAAATGCTTTTAAAGAGCAGCAATTCTGGGGCACCTGGGTGGCTCAGTCAGTTAAGAGTCTGCCTCCAGCTCAGGTCATGATCTCAGGGTCCTGGGATCGGGCTGGGATCGGGCTGGGATTGGGCTCCCTGCTTAGCGGAGAGCCTGCTTCTCCCTCTCACTCTGCCTGCCACTCACCAGGCTTGTGCTCCCTCAGTCAAATAAATAAGTAAAATCTTAAAAAAAAAAAAAAAAAGAAACATATTTAATATTCAGATAAATCTTCTACTGGATGGAGGTACCATACTGAATCTGGTCAATTTAGTCTCTTATTGTTGGACATTTAGCTTGCTTCCAGTAGTTCCCTATTATAAACATTACTCTGATAAAACAGCACGCACTTAAAACTCAGCACACTTATAATTCTTACCTGAGAATAAAACCCTCTAAGTGGAACCAAGAGATCAAAGAATAGGCAAAAAAATTCTATATGTGTGTGTGTATATATAATCCAATCTGAATTCCAAAGAAGTAAGATCAACTTGTACAACGTACTAGGAGTCTATATTTCTCCCATCATCTTGTGATATTTGCCAACTAATTCAACTTCTTGCAAAAAATCCTTACCAAAAGCACATTAAGACATTGTGTTTAAGGGAAAACACCAAACCACCTAAAGAGAAACAGGTAAAAATAGATCACTGGCTTCACTGTAAGTCACATCACAAAGGCTGACAAGAGCCAATGATTCTGGCTTCAAGGATTCCAAGTCGGTGTTGTTACATAAAAGGGGTGGGGGGAGAAAAAGATTAGTCACAGGACACCTTTTAATTATATTTAAATTTCCCAATTATTCTTTCAAAAGAAAATCAACCTGTCCCCACCCCCATCAAAAAGCAGTAGTAGTAGTAGCAGAAGCAGCCACCGCTGCTACCATCACCCATCTTAAGGCCTCATAGATTTAGCATCAGGGGTAGAAGGATCTGGCCCACGGAACAGGCAGAACCTGAACTCCTGGCCACATAGTTGGGTGGGGCTCAAAATGGACTTCGTGACTCAGGCCCACCTGAGTGTCACATGCCCTTGGTTTCGATGACTGGGTTAGGGACACGCAGGTGACCTCAGCAGACAAGAGTAAATCTTAGCACTGAAAGTAAAGGAAGCTAGAGCTGCTATAGTCATCCCGCCAAAGAAAATAGTAATGCCTATCAAAGAGTCACTGTGAGGATTCAATGGCCCCTTCTTATCATATAGGTCTCACTTCAAATGTATATAGAACCCAAGAATGAAATCACTGCCAAGAGACAAAGATAAGGGGCGCCTGGGTGGCTCAGTGGGTTAAAGCCTCTGCCTTTGGCTCGGGTCATGATCCCAGGGACCCCGCTTCGGGCTCTCTGCTCGGCGGGGAGCCTGCTTCCTCCTCTCTCTCTCTGCCTGCCTCTATGCTACTTGTGATCTCTGTCAAATAAATAAATAAAATCTTAAAAAAAAAAAAAAAAAAGAGACAAAGATAAAATGAATTCTGAAGGTATTATCTGCACCCAGAATCCAACTGTACTACCTAAAGTCAGACCAAAGCCTGAACTGCAGTTATGGGAGTCAATGAATTCCTCTTTTGCATAAACCGGATGTCAGGTTTTCAGTCACGAAAGATAGAGTCCCTACTAACACACTGCTAAGTCACACGGATCTCTTTTACTCACAGAGCAAAGAAATGATGCCTAGGCTCTGATTCATCATCCAGGACCAATTTACTAGGCCACAATTTCACTCCTTAGCTGAACACCAGGACCAATAATCCCAAACTCGAGTACACTGTAACATTCCATTGTACTGGGCAGACCACCAGGATGCTGTTTAAAAGCTGATATGACTAACGAGAGTAAGAACCTTTCCAACTGCAATTTTTACAACCTTCGGCCTCCTTCAGACAGGCCACAGGGCACTTACAGCTACTTTCTTCTGTTGTGTACGCACGTTCTGTCATCTTCACGTTCCTAAGGAGGAACCTCCTCCCAGCACTCAGACACCACGTGAAAAGCTGTAAAGCAAGACTCCTGGAAGTCTTTCTCTGTGCAGTAACAACATGATCAATCTTCCAGCTGAAACAGGTATTTGATCTAAACCACATCCTATGAAACTGAAAGGCCAGACCTGACCAGAATTTGGCTACCCTCTTGGTTTCAATTGCTACTGCTGAAACAATTTCTCTCTGGTTTCAAGCACTGAAGAGCCTATTTAGAAAGTATTCAGGTTTTAAAAACTGTAACAGGAAATGCTTGTGTTGTGTGCCTTTATTGGAAATACATTCCCTGCAGGGTGAAGCCTGAGGCCTCAAGGTTTGGGCTTTATTTTTTTTATTTCAAGCAGTTACTTATTTCACCAATGGGCACTCATATGGCATGAGGCCAAAGGGCTCCTTAACACGTGTAAAGATAGGCAGATAATTAAATCAAAATAGAGCTCTATACCTGATGGCTGGCAATACGGTCCCAGAGGCTTGGCAAAGACAAGACATCTGAGGATTCCAGCCCCATTCCTGCGCACTTCCCGCCCATACTGACCCGCCATCGAACGGCCATTCCAATGCTGTCTATCAAAACTCTGCCCTAGGGCGCCTGGGTGGCTCAGATGGTTGGATGCCTGCCTTCAGCTTGGGTCATGATCCCGGGGTTCTAGGATTGAGTCCCACATCGGGTTCCCAGCTCAGCACGTAGCCTGCTTCTCCCTGCTCCTGTCCTCTCTCTGTCTCGCTCTTCTCCAATAAATAAATTAAATCTTTAAAAAAACAAAACAAAACTCTGCCCTAACAGCTAGGCCCTATTTTCATAAAACCGATTATGAGAAAATCCTAAAATTAAGCAGCAGCACCATAAGCACTTTGGGTCGTCAATTTCTTTGAAAATCTAAGGATAGCTTTGGACCCAGAATAAACTGTGCATACCTGCACACACTCATACACTCAAATTCTGCATTCAATGCTTGGTATCTATGATATTACATCTTAACTCTTCTGAAATGCATCAGGGTTTTACCTACACTGCAACCACATTCATTCCCCTCGCTCATAACCCAGCTGAAGATGCGGCAGCTCCTGCAGCTGCCCCAGGATCGTCTCACCTCTCCTGAGCAGGGCAGGATGGGCTCAGCACGCAGATGACTGCGTGTGGACAGCTTGGCTCTATGTGCTCCCCTGAGCATACTTCCTCACTTGTGCCTCAGTTTTCTCACCTGAAAACTGGGAAAATCAAAGGGTCACAGTGAAGAATAAATGGCCCCTTCACATCACATGGGTCTAAGTTAGAAGGCTGAGAGGCGCTCCCCAGCCTACAAACCTAAAGTACATCTCACTCGGGTCCAGCAACTATTTCATTTCTTCCCAGCACATTTCACTTTCTGGAATTCTTGTTAACTTCCTGTCTGCTCCCACTCCTAGAAGGAAAGTGCCACAGGAGCTGGGATTCTATCTTATTTGCCCCTTTGTCCTGTGCACCTAGCTACCTCACATAAGCAAGTGTTGAATACATAAATGTTGAGGGAATAATAATCACTGTTATTTATTGAGTACTTATGTACAAGGCACTAGTCTGCGCCCCTGAAATGTATTCACTCATGACTGAAGAAATGATAAGTCCAACCTACTTAGTGCTGTCTCTAGCACGAGTTAGTATTCAATAACCGATAGCCATTTATACCAATTCTAATGATGATGTCACCAAATACTCAACAGTAAAGGGGGTTGAGCTCTAAGGGTGTAGAACTTAACTTCACCTCTCCAGAGCGGCTTCCTAAGGTCCAACTTCCCCTGGACTCCTCTCCTCCCAGCACTCCTCTACCTTCAGAGAGAAGGGAAAGTAGGAATTGTCTCCTTGTTCCATTTACTCTCTACCTCATCGGTTCTCAGAAAATGTCATACAAACACGCTTCTCAACCAGCATACACCACTCCATCTCTCTGCATGCCACAAGCTAATTTTCACCTCAAACCCGACAAGAGCCAAAGTTAAAGGTGAAATGGGAACATGTTCATCCTGTCGTGCCTCTTTCTGATGTGCACCCCAGTCCCCTGGAAAAAATTCACAGTCATGACGGTATCACTCCAGCCTCTCCTCTTAGCAAGGGAGAAAGTCCAAAGAGTTCATGCAAGCCGTGGCCACACAGCACTCTAGGGAAGCTCCAAGGGTTTGCCGATCAGGTGAACTCCAATGAAATGCCTTCTAGTGCTGATCCAAACTGCCTCTTCTCTACCTCAGTCAATCACACATTTAAGGTGTTTGGAGACGCAAGGGCAAAACCCAGCAGTTTTTTCTCAATACAGCATATTGAACCCGAAGGACTCACAGAGTGTATCATATTTCTATTCCACTGTTAAATTTTCTAAAATTTAGTCGATGACAGAGTGGCTTTTAACTGAGGGCTAAAGCACATACCTCATCAAAGATAATATGAGACGTGGACCAGGGCCCTCCAACTCGTTGGAACCGCAGGGGGGCATTGGACTATGTTTTATATGACAGCAAGAAAAGGGCAAGAACTAAAGTCCTAGGCAGGGCCTTCAAAGCCAGATGCACTTGCCAAGAAAGCAAAGGGCAGCTTCCACCTCCGCCGGCTGGCAGGCAGACCCACACATTCTGCTTAACCATGTGAAACAGCTAGCTTTTGCTCTCCCCGCCCCCAGGCCCAGTTATGATATTTGGGTAGCAACACTGGCGACTTTTCTAGGAGAGTGTTTTATAAAAATAGAGCTTCCAATTTTAGGTCTAGAATTGAAAAGAAAAATAGCCAGAATTAGAAATTTGTTTTAACACAATACATTGAAAATTACAAGTTTAAGGGCTGGTCGCTAAGGACGGGGATCACACCACCACGTGATTTCTCAGTGAGTCATAAAAAGTAGTACAGGCTTGTTTAACAGTGGACATCCACCAGTACTAAGAGTTAAGAAGCCCACTTGAGTCAGATGACGGAAAGCCAACCGGACACCCCTGCGTTTGTTTCAGCTGTGGCAGGACTGACACAAATGAACTGCGGCAGCAATTTATAAGACAGAAACGTTAATAAACGTTTTCTGAGCCTAGTCAAAGAGGAAATGTTTGAAACCCCGAATATGACTCATTTTTCAGAAGTTCAGTTTAACAAGAAAAAAAAAAGAGAGCTCTAAATATTAATAAATCAAAACTGAAACATTTCTAGATTTCTAATACCCATTCTTGATTAACATACCTTTGTGTCAAAGCAAAAACCAAGTGCGGCCATGTAACAGCAAGTTGCCACCCTTTCAGTTATGAGAGCCGCTCTGGCGAAACTAGATGAGAGCAACGAGAATTAATCTTCAGGCCTAGATGGATACTGTCTTGGTAATAAGACAATAAAGATCTCCCTAAAGGGCTTCTGGGTGCCATAAATTATATAACAAATCCACTTCTGCCAGGCAGCCAGGATTAACTCCTATTCACCCAGGGCACTACTCTTACTCAGTATCACCAACTGGCTGATCGAAATGAAACAGTCATTATCCACCACTGCCCTTCAAAGGCACAGCACGTCTCTCACTGCTCATCAGTCTGCTGACACCAGCTACTCATCGCAGGAGAAGCCAACCTAATCTTTTTTTTTTTTTTTTTTTTTTTAGATTTTATTTATTTATTTGCAGAGAGGCTGGGGGAAGCAGGCTCCCCGCTGAGCAGAGAGCCCGATGCAGGGCTCGATCCCAGGACCCTGAGATCATGACCTGAGCCGAAGGCAGAGGCTTAACCCACTGAGCCACCCAGGCGCCCCCCAACCTAACAATCTTAAAGACAACTTTGATACTTGTTTTTAACAGGCCAAAACATTTTTTAAAAACCAGAAACTAAGGGGGGCCTGGGTGGCTCAGTGGGTTAAGCGTCTGCCTTCAGCTCCAGTTGTCATCCTGGGGTCCTGGGATGGAGCCCCATGTTGGCTCCCTGCTCAGCAGGGGCATCTGCTTCTGCCTCTCTGCTCCCCACGCCACCTCCCAGCTGTTCACTCACCGTCTCAAATTAAAAAAAAAAAAAAAATCTTAAAAATAAATAAGCAAACGGGCACCTGGGTGGCTCAGTGGGTTAAAGCCTCTGCCTTCGGCTCAGGTCATGGTCCCAGGGTCCGGGGATCGAGCCCCTGCACCGGGCTCTCTGCTCAGCAGGGAGCCTGCTTCCACCTCCCTCTCTCTCTCTGCCTGCTTCTCTGCCTACTTGTGATCTCTGCCTGTCAAATGAATAAATAAAATCTTTAAAAACAAAATAAAAAAATAAAATAAAATAAATAAGTAAAAATAAAAACCAGAAAGTATTTCATTGGTTTCTCCCCAGTGAATTCTTCTGACTGAATTTTTAACGAATTGTCTATTATGACACCTTATCGTAACAGACAATTTGTTACTCCTAATATGCATTCAAGCCTTGAATGCATTATATATGCTTTACTCCTCAGGAACATGAATATTCATGGCTCCCAAACAGGTGGTCAAAAATAACAAGTCCACAGAAGAGAAAGGACATTATTATTACAGTGACCGCATCTTATATTAGGAGTTCCAGGAAGGCAGGGAATGCGTACGGTAACATGGAAAGGGCTAACTGGCACCTGACAAACATCTTCTAAAGAAGCAAATGTAGGGATGCCTGGGCAGCTCAATCGGCTAAGTGTCCAACTCTTGATTTCAGCTCAGGTCAGATCTCAGGGTCCTGAGATTATCCCAATTCGGGCTCATGTTCAGCAGGGAGTCTGATGGAGATTTTCTCCCTCTCCCTCAGCCCATCCCCCTGCATGCTCTCTCTCTCTCTCTCTCTAAAATAAATAAATCTTTTAAAAAGGAATCTAATGTAAAATAAGCACCTACTATGTACCAAGTGCACTGCACAAATCTACCCACATGCTCAGTATGAGCCACTTTTACACAATCATGTCCAAAAATGCTTACGTAAGTTTTACAACGTAATATCCATCAATTTCAAAACATTTTTACACATATGCACTAACCCAACAAACATACCCTATGATGTAAGTATTATCATCACCTGAAAAAACTAAGGCACAGAAAGTACCAGTAACTTGCCTAAGGATAAACAGCTAGCAAGTGACAAAGCTAAAATTCTAACCCATGTTCTACTCTTTCTCATAATTAAAGATACTGCTTTTCAAATCCACTCTTTTAAAAATATGGAAATTTGGGGGCACCTGGGTGGCTCAGTGGGTTAAGGCCTCTGCCTTCAGCTCGGGTCATGATCCCAGGGTCCCGGGATCAAGCCCCATATCGGGCTCTCTGCTCAGCGGGGAGCGTGCTTCCTCCTCTCTCTCTCTGCCTGCCTCTCTGCCTACTTGTAGTCTCTGTCAAATAAATAAATAAATCTTAAAAAAAAAAATAAAATAAAAATATGAAAATTTAAACTACAATTTAAACTGCCTCTTTCAAAAAAACATATTAAGTAAAGTAGTTCTTTCGGGAGCCTGGCCAGGCATGCGACTCTTGATCTCAGGGTTGTAAATTCAAATCCTACCCATGCTGGGTGTAAAGAGTACTTAAAAATCAAATCTTTAAAAAAATTTAAGATTTTATTTATTTAAGACAGAGAGCAAGCAAGCAACCATAAGTGGGGTGGGGCGGGCAGAGGAACGGGGCATTGGGAGAGGGAGAAGTAGACTCCCCACAGAGCAGGGAGCTAGACATGGGGCTCAATCCCAGGACCCTGAGACCATGACCTGAATGGAAGGCAGATGCTTAACCGTCTAAGAGTTCCAAGCGTCCAGGAGTTCCACCACCCAGGTGCCCCTCAAATTTTTTTTAAATAAAACATGAGTAGTTTTTTGTTTGGTATGTATAAGGCTTTATATAGCCCAGTGTCTTCCAAATTTTAAGCACAGCCTTCATTGAGAAGTAACACTTCACTTCCTGACCAAAGACACATATGTAAATACAGGTATAACTCAAAAGTTTCATGAAGCAGCATTTCCCCTCATTTCTAAGATTCACTCTAATTTATGCTATTTCTTTCCTTTAGTTTGGTTTTTGTTGTTTATAACCCACTAATTAGATACGACCCATAATGAGAAAATCTCAAACTCAAGATCAAACTTAAAGGTTCCCTCCAACAGCCTTACTGTGCCAGACACAATACCAGGTGTTACAGAGTCATGACAGCAGTTAATCCCCACATCTACCCTCTGAGGCTGGTACTACTGTTACACTGATGAAGAAATAATCTCAGAAAAAAAACACCTCACTCAAATCCCTACACTGTGGCACAAAGAAGCTCACCAAACAGTCCATCTGCTCCCCCAATTTCCCAGCCTCTTTTCAGTGAGGTGGGGAAATGTATCTATTTCTGGCCAATGAGCTGTAGGCAGATGTGTTTCTTCCCATTTCTAAGCCTAAGCACAGAACTGGCACGTGACATCCCAGCCATCTTTCCCCCTGCCACGGTGACCAAGACAACACACAATAGTGGGATCTTCATCAGCCTGGGTCCCTGAGTGACTGTATGGAACAGGGCACCCTTCAGGCCACTGACCCGTGTGGGACATGCAAGCAATCAAGTTTTAGCCGATTAAGCCAGATTTTGTAAATTCTTACTCCTGAGTATCTGCCCGTCCTCAGTAACCCTACAGTTCAGGCCCCTGACATCTTCACTGCAGCACGTTCACAAATAGCTTCCCTACTTCTGGGACTGTTCCCTTCAACCTCTTTCACGCTATTGCTGACATGATCTTACACTTACACACACACACACACACACACACACCATGTGAGTATGCCATGTCCCTACTCAAAATTATTTATTAGTTCCCCTTCACCTACGAAAGATAATACAAACTCAGCAAGGCATACAAAGAAAGCCCTTCGGAGTTTGTCATTCTCCCCATCTCCTTCACTCTGCATCCCCCGGGCATACTGAAACACCTGCCGTTCCCCAAAGCGCCACAGCTTCTCATGCTTCTGTAGTTCTACACATACTGTTAACCCCCACTTGGAATGCCATCTCACTCTCTAGTCCGTATCTTTCAAGCCCAGCTGAGATTTTACCTCCTACAGGACTCCTCTCTTGACTCCTTCAAGCTGACCTACAACCTCTCTGCCCCACTCCCCACATCTTCATTTACAGCACTGGTATTTTTGGGCGCTGATTTTACCACAGTTTCTAATTGTTCTGATATCTGTTTTCCTACCACATCGTAAGGTCCTTAAGAACAAGATCCACAAAAGGCACTCAAATGTATTGGCATGAAGAGCTGGCAACCCATAAACACATTTTTCCTGAAACACTGTGTATCCAACCCTAGGCTCAGTCCTTAAGAAAAATTCAGACTACACACACTTCACTTTGAATACAATGGTGAAAGCATCAAATCTGGAGGCCAAATTATCCTAGGTTACAAGACTAGTTTTGGGTTTCAGAAGTTCCCTATGAATGATCCACATTCTGCCTGGGAAAGCCGGTCCCCTGCTCAAATACAACTAATCTGAAAACTACATAGGCTGGTTCCTCTTAGAAAATATCTTGTATCTGTTTGGAAATCAAGAGTGTTATTAAAAGCATGTTTTTAAAAGTTTTGTTCTGTTAAGCTGCTACTATAATCAAAAGCTCTTTTGCTTAACCAGGCTGAGTCACAAGCACTAAATGCTGGAGACCTGCAGAACTTGGGTTTTGAGTGAGTCAACTTAAGCACTGTATGCAAATAGTAAAGCTACAAATCAGAAAGAGGAGGAACTCTGGCTAAACTACTTAGAGGGAAGGAAAACTGTATCCTTCCAAATGGGGAAAAGGCAACTGGAAAGATTTTTTTACCTGTTGCATAACATTATTCTGGTTCTTTGACTACGGAGGTTTTAAAGTTAAGAGTTAAAGTCTTTGATTACATATTTGTATTTTTTTACTTGCAGTTACCATGAAAGTTCAAGTTTCCTACAAGATTTAAAATGTTAGTTTACCATGAGAAGACCACAGTGGTCTTACTCCAGTAAGTGCTGGAAACATGGAAGAATGGCTTGAAAAGGTTTTGAACTCTACCACTATGTATATACATCTTTCATTCTGACTCTAAATTACATTTTATCTTTTTAGATGTGTGGTCTTGAATGCTACACTTCTGTAGAGATTATCCTACCATGGAGATAATTATTTGCCTGACTGGGAAAGAATAGTCTTTCATGTGGCTCTCATCTTTAAAGCCCCAAAGACTCAGCTGCCACAAGAAATCTTAACCAAGACTCAACTGATCCAATGGCAGTTTTCCAAGATGAGAAGGAAATAAACAACCCCACTCTAGCTTTGCAAACCCTAGTCTAGAGACCAAGGGCAAATGTCACAAGCCCCCCTCCAGCCCCGTTCAGAATTTCCCCAGACTCATCAGCAGTTATCTATAAATAATGACTAAACTCTGCACCAAGGGAAATGGACTCCGGAAGATGTCTACTCTGAGTAAGGTAGTCTTGTGAATCTGCACAAAGGATGAATGTCATACATGTCATGAAACAGATTTTAGTGGGAAAAGAGATTTTTTAATACTGCAAAATATAGGCCTGAGTAAAGGCTTCTGCCCTTTCCCAACATGCCAAATACCACAAGTCACCACTTCTCCCAGGAGACAAGACAGTATGAATGACAAAACCAAAACTTACAAAGTATGAGGGCTTGTGGCTTGGAACATTAGATTTCACCTCAGCTGGGAAACATCTGAGAGCTTCTCATTATGAAATCAAGTAGAAACTCTGTATTAAATAAACGAAGGAGGGAAAATAATCTTGGGCTATATCGTTACCACCATTTTGCTCTATTTTGATCTCATCTTGACTAGGTAACATATGGCGCAGAAAGATAACAGACGTAGAACCATCTTTATAACAATTTTTAAAAATTGTAATTTGAAACATTAAACAATTTATTATATGGAGCCATACCAGACGCATGGGCCTTTATGCTAAAGTAATTATAGAACAAAATCACTTGCAGAATACAGGCCAACAACCAAAGTATATAATGAAAGATGACAGTGTGAAGATACACAGAAAATGTCAAGGGAACACAGGTAATTAAAGTTAAAAAAAAAAAAAAAACTCAAGTAACCACAGACTACATCTGAAAGCAACTTTCTTGGCTCCTCTTACACAATCGAGATTTCAGTTTTATTCTGGGGCTTTACTTAAAAAGAAAGCATCTCCTACAATAGTTTTGTTTCATTTTTACCACTGCTCATTTAACTTTTCAAGACCCCCACTATATTGCATTAGAGCAATATGACAGAAAGCGAAATGAAATTTTATTATTTTTTTAAAGATTTTGTCAGAGAGAGAGAGGGAGCGCACACGCACAAACAGGGGGAGCTGCAGGCAGAAGCAGCAGGTCCCCACTGCGCAAGGATCCCAGTGCAGGACTCCTGGATCCCAGGACTCTGGGATC
This sequence comes from Enhydra lutris kenyoni, assembly GCF_002288905.1. NCBI lineage: Eukaryota > Metazoa > Chordata > Mammalia > Carnivora > Mustelidae > Enhydra > Enhydra lutris. The sequence goes on from NW_019154097.1 coordinate 56,412,259, forward strand.
ATGACCTGAGCTAAAGGCAGACACTTAACCAACTGGGCCACCCAGGCATCCCATGAAATGAAATTTAAATAGTTTTTCTCAGTGTTTAGCTTCATTTTAGGGCACGTGTCACACTGTACCTTTGAAGAAGTTACCAGCTGAAAGTAACATACAAGACATTAAGATATGGCAGAGCCCCTGCCTTCCAGAACCCAGAATACATGCACTGACGTGCATTCAAGAAAGAGAGTTGGCCAAAAAAGAGAGAGAGAATGGATTGGCATTCGCAGGTCAACAGAACAGATTCCTAGCTGCTTCCATGGGGAGTCCCAACCCCAAAGAGTGAAAGGGACAAAAGAGCAATCCAGGTAACAGGAAAACTGCTTGGGGTGAAAGAGGAAGCAATACTACTTATTTTTCATTTTTTTTTAAGATTTTATTTATTTATTTGATTTTTTTTTAAAGATTTTATTTATTTATTGACAGAGAGAGATCACAAGTAGATGGAGAGGCAGGCAGAGAGAGAGAGAGAGGGAAGCAGGCTCCCTGCTGAGCAGAGAACCCGATGCGGGACTCGATCCCAGGACCCTGGGATCATGACCTGAGCCAAAGGCAGAGGCTTTAACCCACTGAGCCACCCAGGCGCCCCTATTTTTCATCCTTTAAAAAAAGCCATCACTGGGGCGCCTGGGTGGCTCAGTGGGTTAAAGCCTCTGCCTTCAGCTCAGGTCATGATCCCAGGGTCCTGGGATCGAGCCCCACATCCGGCTCTCTGCTCAGCAGGGAGTCTGCTTCCTCCTCTCTCTGACTGCCTCTCTGCCTACTTGTAATCTCTCTCTGTCAAATAAATAAATAAAATCTTTAAAAAAAAAAAGCCATCACTACTAATATCTACAATATTTTAAATTCTACATCACTTACTTATGGGTATCTTCACCATGAATGCAGAAATAGAAAATTGTCAATTTGCTTGAATGAGGCAAGTCTTTAAATCCACCCAAATTTGGACCTGCTCTACTGTGTCCATCACCACAGGACTTCACGCAGGTGTAGTACTGCAGAATTACTTGAGCTCAGAAATTCCAATTTTCAGCCTTTTCTAGACAACCTTTATGATCTTCCATATACATTTACCATTCCAACTACTGTTCCCCCAATATTTTTCTTAAAAGCTTCAAAAAAAAAAAAAAAAGGGACCCCTAGGTGGCTCAGTAATTAGGCGTCTGCCTTCGGCTCAGGTCATGATCCCAGGGTCCTGGGATCGAGCCCCGCATCAGACTCCCTGCTCAGCGGGAAGCCTGCTTCTCTCTCTCCCACTCCCCTCTCTTGCTGTCTCTCTCTGTCAAATAAATAAAATCTTAAAAAAAATCGTATCCACTTTAACATCATCCTAAGCAACACTATCCATGAAGATAAAGGTCTGACATGCTAGTTATGTTTTCATTAATACACATTAAAATACAGAACTAGTAAACAAATACTCATCCATGTACCACTGAAAATCCTATGTACTATCAACAGTACAAAAAAAACACTCCTGAATACTCATTTCAGCAGCAGATACAGTAAAAATGTAACCAATGGCACACTTTGAGAAACAGTGATTTAGTCTCAAATCCTATGCCATAGTTAAGGAAACAGACTCAAAGAGGGGCTGTAATTTGCCCAAAGACACACAGTAACTGATGACAGAGGCCTAATTAGGATCTAAACTTAGTCCAGTGGTGGTCCCACCAGAGTACAAGCCCCAGATGGGTGAGTGACAGGAAGAACTAGAGACTGACCTCAGTGAAGTTCACCAACAAGTGAACCTCAAGCAGCTGGTAAGCTCTTTACCAGTATACCTGGGCTTTTCACAGTCTCTAAGAAGCACACACACAACATGGTACTTGCCAGCTGACTCTCAAAGGTTTTCTGCACCAGCTAAAATAAATTTGCGGTTTCCTTCCCAAAGTCTCATGTAGTTTTGCCCAACTCAACGAACCTCAAGGTCTACTGTAAAGATAAAAAGTCTCCTGGAGCAGTTTCCCATTTTTTGGTTCAACAGTACCTGTGCTACAGAGCCCTGGTCCCCACTGCTCACACATGCTCTATACAGTTTCAGGAAGATTTTCCATCTCTTGATTTTAGGCCAGCTCTGGAAACAGGCTGGAAGTTTCCATCACAGAGTCACTCCTATAATTCCCAGATACCCAGAGCAGGTTTGATTTTCAAGTGATAGATAACCTATGTCTACTGTGTCCCCAGCAATGTCTCACACACAGCCTCACACATCCCCCTATAAAAGTAAAATGACAGAGATCCTGGCTCCTTGGGAGTTGCCAACCCAGGTGAGCTTAGCTCTGTATGCATGTAGCTAATAACAGCTCATGTTCTTCATATATATGCTAGGCACCGTGCCATATCCTTCAAACGGACTGTCTTATTGAATCCTCACAACTATTTACCATGATTATCCTCCCTTTGTATATGAAGAAGATAAAAATGAGACTTAGAGATGTTAAGTAGTTCATCCCACATCAAATTGTAAGTAGGTGGTAAAGTTCAGACTCAAACCCAGACTGACTAGTCTTTTTTTTTTTTTTATATTTTATTTATTTATTTGAGAGAGAGGCAGTGAGAGAGAGCATGAGCGAGGAGAAGGTCAGAGGGAGAAGCAGACTCCCCGTGGAGCTGGGAGCCCGATGCGGGACTCGATCCCGGAACTCCGGGATCATGACCTGAGCCGAAAGCAGTCGTCCAAGCAACTGAGCCACCCAGGCGTCCCTAGTCTGACGTTCTTAACCAGTGCACTATCTTTTTAAAGTCACACTGAAAGGAAACATGAATTCTGTATATTTTATATCTTATAAAGTGAGCTCATTTCTTACACTAGGGAAGTCTAGAGCTAGAGCACCTGTGAAGTATTCAAGAAACAGTAACACATTCTGGGAGTGCCATTTCATACTGACTGAGGGACGAATCTGTTTTTTGTAATCTGAAGCTATTCAATTTGCACTTTAACCAAAAACTCCATCAAAGTAACAGTAAATGCATACTGTTATTTATCACCTAAATCAATTTTAGGTAGGTTTATTCCATTACTACTTATGCAATGCAAAAGCTGCAGTACTAATGTGTTAGTTAAGAAATACATTTGAAAAAAAATATATAGATACATAGATACACATATTTGGTCTTTGTCTTTGTCCCCAGTTTGTGCCTAAAACTCCTGGTATGTCCTTACTGAAAGAAGTGTCCTTTGTTATTCATAAGGATCCCCTGCTGGACCAAACTGGGGTTTATGCTAATGAGGTGACTCAGGGAAGCCCCTTAGATAGCTTCAAGACCAGAAAGACCAGGCACTTGATGAGAAGGTTGGAACTTTTAGTCCCATCTCCAGACCACCACAGAGGGGAGAGGAGGGCGGCTGGAGCTCAAACACCAGGCCAATGATTAGATCAATTAGGCCTACCTAAAGGGGCCTCAGCTGAAACTAAAACCAGGCTAGGGGAGCTCCACGGTTGGTTGAACACAGTGATGTGCTGGGAGCCTGGCATGCCCAGAGGGGACAAGGAAGCTGTGCCAGTTCATATCTTGTCCCATGCATCTCTTCCAATCAGCTGTTCCTGAGTTGTATCCTTTATAATCAAACTATATTCCTAAATACACCTTCCCCAGTTCTGTGAGTCATATGTTCTGGTAATTATTGAACTTGGGGGAGGGCGATTGCGAGGAACCCCGGATTTACAGTCTGCCAGGCAGAAGTGCAGGTACCCTGAGGCTACCTGATACTTGTGGCTGGTATCAGGGAGAATCTTACGAGAGTGAGTCATTAACTTGGGGGTATGCACTAACTCCAGGCAGTTTGTATCAGAACTGAATTGCTGGAAACTCAGGTGGTGTCAATTGTTGTTGGAACAATGTAATTAATAACCTCAGAAAAAGAGGCCCACATTAAAACCAATTAAACTGGTGGCTCAGAAGCCACTTCCCTGCTTGACCTAATCATTACATCTACAGCTGTCACCAATTCGGAGCACTACTTGCCATTTTCAGCGAGAGTAGGAAATCTGGCTCTATGGACAGATCCACAAGTATCTGGTAGAATAAAATTTTTTTTAAGAGAAAAGACTTACGAACTAATCTGATCGGCTAAAGAAAACATGGAATGTTGTAGAAATGTAAAGTAAAAAATGATTACTCTTTAATAATTTTAGTTGTGATTTAATTCCACATTTATATAGTCTCCATGAGAGAACAATTACTTCAATAGTTTCCATGTAAAACTGTTCCCTTTGGATAGTAGATATTGTTAAATGACATGACCATCACCTAGTATTTGCTTCATTATGTACTTTTACCCAAACTCTAATGTGCCCAGGGACATCACATTCCCTCTTGTTTACCAGATTCTGATTCATCAAAAGTAAAATCAAAAGAGACAGAGATCTCAAAAAACTTAGGCCAGCACTCTGCAAGCAATCTTTAAACCAGTCTGGTCAAACCAGACACTGCATCCCTGCATTCACCCCTCCCCATCAGAAATACACTTTCCAGTAATGGGAAAGAACACTTGTGGTCACAGCCCTGGTTGGGGCCACTGGATTACCAGACTCCACAGGCTCCCTGTCCCCCCGCTCCTTGTGAACGGTGTTCCCTGGAGTTGGGCAATCTTGTGGACCTGCTCCTTCCCTACCCACTCTTCCCCCAGCATGTGCCATGGTTATCATTTCCTATCCTTTCCCAACTGGACCACTGGTGGGGGCATTTCTCTTCACCCTATACACCAGCCCATAATAACCCCCACTCAGGCTGTCCTACACATCCTCCCCTCCCCTACAACTCAATCTACCTATCTAAATGCCTTTAGAAGTTTTTAGACTTTTACATGAACTGTTAGGAAACCCCCAAGTGAACTTCTCCTTACCACAGACAGGCATCAGTTGTAAACCAACTATTTTGAGTAAATGACTGAACCAGTAACTAGTTATTACAAAGAAAAACTAATTTACTAGGAGTAAAAGAACCATGGAAACATTCTTAAAAATGGACACAGAGCATTCATTCTATCACCTCTTGCTCTTGAATTCCACTCACTTAGAAGAAAGAAAATGTCACTGAAACAGAAAAATGTCTCCTGTGAGGGCCTGGGACTTCCAGCATGTTCATGATCCTAACACACAGAACCTACGCTACTAGAGTGCCAGCACCCTCCCTGCAGTGGTATTGCTAACCTTCTTCTGTTTGAAGAGCAGCTGCTAGCTGGGGTGCCTGAGTGGCTCAGTCGGTTAAGTGTTCGACTCTTGGTTTCAGCTCAGGTCATGATCTCCTGGGTCCGGAGAATGAGCCACAGTGTGCTCAGTGGGGAGTTTCTTGAAGATTCTCTCCCTCTGCCCCTCTTCCCACTTGTGCACACACACATGCACGTGTTTTCTCTCTCAAGTAAATAAATTTTTTTCAAAGATTTCAATTATTTATTTGACAGAGGGACAGCAAGAGAGGGAACAAAAGCAGGGGGAGGAGGAGAGTGAGAAGCAGGCTTCACACTAAGCAGAGAGCCCAATGTGGGGCTCGATCACAGAACCCTGGGATACATGACCTGAGATGAAGGCAGAAGCTTAACTAACTGAGCCACCAAGGCATCCCAGGATCCAATTCTTTTTTTTTTTATTTTTTTTTATTTTTTTTCACCCAGGATCCAATTCTTGACGGCAGCTCAGGTCATGATTTCAGGGTCATGAGCTCGAGCCCCCTGTCTGGCTCTGCATTCAGCAGGGAATCCACCAGAGACTCTCTCTCCCTTCCTTTCCCCCGCTCCCTCTCTAAAAAAATAAATAAATGAAGAGCAGCCAGTAGGTAATCATCAAGTAGATTTAAATGAAAACAAATTTGCTTTACCAAAAAAAAATAAAATAAAAGGAGGGGAGGATATAGCCATTATAGTTATTTCCTGGAGCTATTCTAAAACTGTTATATCAATGGATATACCCAGGTTTTCCTGTTCAGATTCCAGGGCAGGTCACAGGGAAAAGGAAGTAATGTGTTCAGCATTTTGCATAGGTATTCTCTGCAGCATGCCTGCTAACTTATCTTCAAAAATTAGACTGATAAAGCCTCAACTCCTATTTGAAAGAACTATCGTCACTTTCAGAAACATTCTGAGGATACAAGGCCAGCTACTTACTAGTGCCATTACTCATTTATAACCTCATTTCGCATATGCTTCAAAGGTGGTTTTAAAAGTCCTCTCTGAAAGAACAGCAGTTTGTGACAAAATGTTTGAGAAAAGAACCACAGATATATGAAAAAACAAAGAGGGGCGCCTGGGTGGCTCAGTGGGTTAAGCCTCTGCCTTCCATTCATGTCATGATCTCAGGGTCCTGGGATCGAGCCCTGCATCGGGCCCTCTGCTCAGCAGGAAGCCTGCTCTTCCCCCCTTTCGCTCCCCCCCACCCGTCTCTGCCTGCCTCTCTGCCTACTTGTGATCTCTCTCTGTCAAATAAATAAATAAAATCTTTAAAAAAAAAAAAAATCAAACAACAAGGATTCAAATCAAACCCAAACAAAGTGCCTACAAGGACACGTATGAGGCAGTGTAAATGAGAAAACAAAATTAGTACAGGGAAGACCTGATTCTAGTCCTATAGTTGCCAGTACTTGGCTTTATAACTTTAAGCAACTTTTATTATAACTTTTCTAGATTTACATTTCCCTACTAAATCACTGCTTTTCAACCTGTTTTCAGCCTCAGAACATTTTGTTTGATTGAAATCTTCCGGGGAAGCCCAATATAACAGAATATATATATTTTTAAGATTTTATTTATTTGACAGACAGAGATCACAAGTAGGCAGAGAGAGAGAGAGAGGAGGAAGCAGGCTCTCCGCTGAGCAGAGAGCCCAATGCGGGGCTCAATCCCAGGACCTTGAGACCATGACCCGAGCCAAAGGCAGAGGCTTTAATCCACTGAGCCACCCAGGCGCCCTAATATAACAGAATATTAAAGTTAACTTTCAGAATGAAGAATAGCGGGGTGAAATGGGAAGAAGATAGCAAAATCCCTGCATGCGACAATGTACTCCAGCAACAACCTGCAAGATGGTTCCAGTGTGAAAAAACAGCACACCAGATATTCTAAGGTTCTTTGAGGGTCTTTCTCCTGCTTCTTCCTAAACTGAAGCAAGAGGAATGAGCTGCATCCAATTCAGTAAATGCGAGGACTTGAGTGTTCTTCAGAATTAGAAATACGATCACACACCAACACACCTTAAGTAGACAAGGCAGAGTCCAAACCCTTCATTAACCAACAAGAGCTAAAACTTATAACCAAATTCTAATCCTGATAGGATGGAAGCAATCTATTAATAAAATAAAGGGGCAAGTCTTTCCTGCATTCTGTCTCCTGGAATGACAGGCAGAGACTAGGACGGACAGTGGCTACAAAAGATGCTAAACGCTCCCCAAAAAAACGAGAAGTCCTGCAAGGTTGCTAATCCAAGATTCTCGGTCAGTCATCATATCTGGTCTGGATTTACAGGCCTCAGTGACAGAATTATTTCCAGTCCCTAGATCCTCAGGCTGAGCCCTCCAGCAGGGCAGAAGAGGAACACAGATGATGTTTCCTAAAGCTCTGTAATCTAAGCTTCCAAGCTGCAATTCAGCCCCAAACCCAACACAGCACAGCTCACAGATCTGTCCTGAGCAAAGCCACGCATATGCCGTCATCATTAACATGATGCCTACTTTTACACACACTCAGATTGGTACCAGGGCACTGGCCACAGGTGGCTTATTTTACCACCACAAGGGCTAATCACCACCTCAAGAAGTGACTTACTGGGTTTCTCTATTCTGATGTATGGTATTTTAAATAAGTTTCATTCATGCACATCTTAAAGAAGATTCTTTGGGACTCTCCCCCTCTCCTTTTTTTTTTCCTTCTGGCATATCACAACTTCAAAGACTTAGAGTTTGAGCCACTTCCAACCTTCTCTCTCATCATTTTGCTAAATTAATATGTTGAGTTCTAGTTTGTAATCACTCATTAATTAAATGGTCAGGTGCTATGGTAATCTTGTTTCCCCCAAAAAGAAACAGGACCCTCCATAACCTAGAAAAAACAGACAACAGAACCAGAGAAACTAGATTTGAATTGAAAGACACGAACTCAAATAACCTGGTCCATAAAAACAAAACAAAACAACAACAACACACACACACACACACACACACACACACAAACACCCTGGTCCACTGTGCAAAGAGCTTCAGAACACATGCAACATTTAGGGAGAATTGGTCCTGGTGCACTGGTATCAACATCTGTAAACAGACACAAAGAGGTAATTGTAAGTTATCAAGAGCTGTGGAAATAGGAGTTACCAAGTAATTACCATTGTTTCAATCTGAGTTACCACATCTTCACCTCAAAACAACTGGCAGCTCGTGTACAATTAACTCTCCTTACTGCAGCACAGACATCAAAACAGTAGCCATATCAGATTAATTTTAAGTCACCTAATGCAATACAGAGCACCACAACTTCAAGAGTGAGTGGCATCAACTGGCTCCCTAGCTTGCCCGTCTTTCACAGGAGTGTCCCAAAACCCCCAAAGTTTAAGAAAGAAATCAACCGGTACTCTATACTAAAAGGCTAGCTCAGCTCCAAGACTCCAAATTCATTTAGATTTGTGGATTTTTTTTCCCCAAATACAATCAGTGGCCAACGAAGGAGTCAATGGCTTCTCCCTGTGTTCAAGTCCCCTCCTACCCAACCACCCCCTTTCAGAAATTAGAAGGAAGCCACCAGTCTCCAAACTGGCTGATGACATTTCAGCCTACAAGATATTTTCATACTTTCGTTATAATAAACCACTGAAATGAAGATGAATAGCGGACACCTTACTAACCCACTGGCTAAAGCACTTGAAGTCCAGCATTAGCATACGAAGTCCAAAATTCTTTAACCCAGACCAAAGCCCAGTATACATATGTTATATACATTTCATTATCAGTTCTCCATTCCTTTGTGTTACTCTGCAGTATGCAGAGTGGAGTCTATTGTTTGCCTGGTCCTAGCTGTTCACTTTCGTCACTAGCTTGCTAACTAAAAGACTTTCCATTTGTATTCAAGTCGGAATTCAGTAATTCAGTACCACGCTGTATTCCACTCCCTTCATTACCCTCAGGATTGCCCAGCAAGCGCTATTCAAATTAGTTCTCACAATCCATTTACCAATGCTAGTAAAATACCAGAACTTAAAACAGGTGATAGTCCTCAATTTCTGATTTTTCTCCAAACACTTAAAGGCTTTATTTCGCATTTCTAAAAGATTTTTATGTATTTATTTGACAAAGCGAGATACAGTGAGAAAGGGAACATAAAGCAGGGGGAGTGGAAGAGCAGGCTCCCCACTGAGCAGGGAGCTGACAGGGGGCTCGAGGCCTGACACGGGGCTCACCGCTCCACCCCAGGACCCCAGGATCATGACCTGAGCAGAAGGCAGACGCTCAGCAACTGAGCCACCCAGGTGCCCCTTATTTAGCATTTCTAATATGGACTTTACTACAAATAGCCCAAGCAACATTTAAGTCTCTCAACCACATGGCTCAAAGGGCCAATTCACTCAAAGAACACACTAGTCACTGTTGTGGGGTTCAGAAGAAAAAAAACAGTGTATTCTTTCTGTTTCGGCCCACTGTGACATAGCAGAAGAGGGCCAAATCAAGGAGGAGTCCTCAAGTGGACAATCTGGTCAAGGTGAGGCTGAAAAGCAGCTGACTACTAGAGATGAAGAGCCCCAACAGAAGGGAAAAGTAGGTTACATCCCCTGGTTACATGCCAGCCCAAAGATGCGGACATAGTGGGATTGAGCCCACAATGGTCATTTATCTAATGTAATCCATTGAGTGAACTTTTAGCACCAACCTACACCTCAGCTGAGTGTTATTAGTCACCAGGCAGACCAGACAAGAATGGAAATATTGCAACATAAAACCTCCCTGCAAAAAACAACTTGAAACTTATATCCTGATGGACATCTCTGTAGACCAACAGGGGTATGTTATCATCATTTGCACAATCTTCAATCCTCAATTCATAAACAGCTGGAAACGAAGGAGGATTCATATATTAGAACATATGCAGGATACTTGTTATGCAATTTTAAAGAGCAGCTTCTGAGACAAAATTCTGTAAGGAAAAAAAAAGTGTGCTCTCAGTTGAACATTCCGTTGAATTCTGAACACAGCTTGACATTTATCTGCCAGAAAAGACCCAGGTGACCACAGCTGCCTTGCCTCCTCTCCCACATTCAGCACGATGACTTTTTTATTTTAATTGCAATAGTCCAACAGTACCTGAAAAATAATAAGTGATAATACTCTAGGAAAAGAAAGAATTGATTGAAAAGGAGCATCGCTATTTCCTTCTTCTTACTCTTACTTTGCCTACCTATTCTGAGCCCAGCCTCCACCTTGCTGACCCAGACTTTTTCATTTCCTCTTTGCTCACTAGGCTCTGGCTGTTATTGCCTCCCCTTTCCCGTTCTCCCTCACCTCCCTACACCCACCCTCTCCACCCTACCCCTTTCTTCCCAAACCCTAGAACTAGCCAGTCACTCCTGTCAGTTTCTGCACTAGCTAGTCCCTGAATCTGGAAGGCTCCTCCTCTATACCTGCATGGCTGGCTTCTTTTTATTTAAAACTCAACTTAAGTGTTACCTCCTCAAAAAGGGCTTCCTTGACTGCATCCCAATCAGACATTTGCTGTCACATCACTCTTTCTTCAGCATTTACCAAAATCTGATTTATGTTTATTTCTTCTGTCCCCACATACTCTGGTGTAAGCTCTGTGAGAGCTCAGACCTTACGCTTGCATGCAACTTCGTCCACCCAGAGCCCAAAATAATGGCTAGCACTTATTAGCTGGTCAATAATGCTTGTTGCATGAATGAATTTTGGACTTTTTATTCAATGAGTCCAAATCAATTAAGGTGAGAGCAGTAGTCATTCTTCTCTTTTGTTACAGTTGTGTGAAACCTCTAAACATGCTGTTACTTGCACAATCAAATCATTAAATATTGTTCTATCAGGCCTGAAAGCCCGGCTGAGTAGGATGGGATCCATTATAATTCTTCTAGCAACACACATAAACTCAGTTATAGAGGGCCAGAATTTAGGGACACGCTCTAATCAAAGGATCCCTAAAATTCAGGCACTATCTCTTAAAGTTCTTCAGAAAACACAGTTCCACATTCAACAGATGACTTCCAAAGAAAACATCAATACCAAAATAGGAATCATTACATTTCACTCTAAAATTCCTACAACAAGCTAAAAGAGCACTACTTGATTTTTTTTTAAACCAACAGAATATCAGTAAAGAGATCTTTCTAATCATTCTCTGCTTTCTTCAAATAATTTTTCTGTTATTGGCTTATATTCTTTTTTAAAACAAAACAGATCACATTTTCTCATTTAAGTCCATCTATACACAAACAATCAGCTAAATAGACAGAAATCAGCACAAGCCAAATGTGTCACTGAAGACTTGTGTGCCCCACACACAAATAGAGAAAGAGATAAAAGAGCTATTGTCCAATTGCAGAAACAAAAAAGTAATATGGGGTTTTCTGTTCTCTGAAGTGCATCATGAAGTGTGGGTGGAGAGAAACACAGAAATCCAGAATTAGCCTAACATCAAATCATTTTGGAAAGAGTTGACAACATGTAAATTCCTCACACATAAAGTATTTAGAACAAGAGACTTTGATTCCTGGGCTATGATGCCATTTAGGAATCCCTGCAAGGGCTTTGGAATTCCAGTATTCATAAGAGAAAATGCTCATCTTAATTTGGAGCTACCAAGCATTGAGAGGTACTCCCAATGTGACACAGCCTGTAACTGAAGTATTACAAAGCTTGCAGTAAGAGCTGGGAAAGAGGCTGAACACCAAATTCAAAAGAGGTAACCAAGGTACCAAGTGCCATGAAGGAAAAACAAAAACAAAAAACACCATGATTACCACCTAGCCATGGAGATCTGAGGTGGAAACGAGGGGTGTATATGGGGGAAGGTAAGGGGTGAAGGAGAATGGAAAAAAAAATACATTTGTCACCCCGTTCCACTTCCTATACAGGATACAGGCAAAGCTTCCAGCCCCATTACCTCGGGCACAGATGGTTATCGTTTATAGCAAAGGTGCATAGAAAGGCCTTCAGGTTTGAGCCCCTTAATTCCAAGGCTGTTAATGATTAAAGAGAAAGATGGGGGTGGGGAGGAAAATGAGGGAGGAGGGCGCTGGAGATTCACCCACCACCTCCCGCTTGGACTCCTACCTCACAGCGCTTACCCGGGCCAGAGGACCAGAGCCTGCGACCCTCGCCAGGGCAGCTCCAGCCCCTAGATTCCCAGGCCTGGGGTGAGGGGTGCTGGCGGTGAGGAGGCAGGGACAGTAGGTAAGTTTTCTTGAGCCCTGAGGCTGACACGCCACAGGCTCCCCTCACAGCCTCTTCTTCCAAAGGCACCAGTCCAGACAAGGAGCTGATTTCCACTCCTCCCCTTCCACCCCCTTTTTCTCGAAGGTACCCAACCCCCGCCCCTTCATCTCCCAATGCTCCCCGCTTTTCCTCAACCCCCCCAAACTCACAGCTGCTCCAGAGGTTCCTCCAGTCAAACCCTTTCTGGAAACGACGGCGGCCCGGCGGGTCCAAACCACCTACCATCCTCGCTCGCGTTTCCAGGCTCCCTACCCGCGCCGCCGCCGCCTCTTCTTCCACCACTGCCGCCGCCTCCTCTTCATCTGCGGCCCACCGGCGGCGGCCGCCCCCAAGCCCCGCCCCCTCCATCGCCTCCTGCATCATCACTTCCGGTAACCCCGCAGGCCGCCAGCTCCAGGAGGGAGAATAGAAGAGGGGCGGGGAGGAATGGGTGGAAGATTGCGTCACGACGTACGCAAAGACGTACGAAGCCGTCGCCAAGTAAGGGCAAAGACCTAGGGACGCTGAGGGAGGGCTAGGAGGAGCTGGACTGGACCATTTTTTGGGGGGGTGGCTGAAGTAGGGGGAAGGATAACGAAAAGGGTAAAGGGAAACTAGGGAGAGGATGAAGTTGGCCATATTGTTGCGTATACGGCGGAAGGTGGGTTAGAGTATAAAGTTTCAGAGAAACTCGAGACTACCTTTGACCTGAAACTAATCCTCCCACAGATATCCTCCCGGTGGTTTAGTCCGGCCTGGCCTACCGGACCTGCCCGACGGTTGTCGGCCGCAGCTCAGCTAAACTCCCGGCACCGCCTCCTCCTGGCCCGCGGTAGGCTGCGGCACTTCTGTGGGTGGGGGAAGGCGGGACTGACGCAGAGTGAGTGTAGGGGATGGAGGCGCTGACTCCTGGCGCGGGAGACTGGGGGAAGGGGTTGGCTCCCCAGGGCAGGGATGGGGTGGGGGCGGGGGTGCGACGTTGCTAGGCGACGTGCTTGTGTGACCCCAGCCTCGCGAGGGCGGCTCGGTGTCATCGCCACTGGCTTTGGGAACCTGCCGAGGGAAAGCGGCCTGAGGGCCAGGAAGCGGAGGCCTGTTGTGGCGACGCTGAGATGCCCGTTGGGTCCATCTGAGACTTTCCTGAGTCCTTTGGATCCCTGAATATAAAGGGAGGTTAGTAAGGGCAGTTCCGGGAGCGAGAGGCGTCAGGCCGAGGAAAGTTGACTCAAACGAGGCCCGGTAGAGGCTACAGAGACTTTCTAGGCTAGTGTGAACCTGCTTATTTCCTCGGTCCACAAACAAGAACAAGACGGAGGCTTTGCTCCGTGTCTTTTTATTCGAGTCCAGAAGAAAATTAAAATGTAAATCAGTAAGGATATGATTTCAGCAAAGTGAGATATCAGCAGGTGCCCCATGTCCCCGAAAACCATAATACCGGGTGAAGGGGTAGAAGATGGAAGGAGGGTCAGTAACTCGGATAAAGCTTTTCAGACAAGGCCAGTTTTCGTAGAGATGCAAGAAAAGGGAGAAGCTAGGGAATGGACTTTCTAGGTGGAGAAAAGAACCAACGGGAAGGGTTCTGAGGAAGGAAACGGTGGGAAAGCCAAGTGGCTGGAACTGAAAGAACAAGGGCCCGAGTGGTTTGTGATGGAGAAATGGCAGGGCCTGGTCAAGCATAGCATTTTAGCTCAAGGTAAGGGTTTGGCTGTTACATTACCTGAGGGTTTTGAGAAAGGCAGTCACCTGATTTACATTTTTAAAAAATCTCTTGCCTGCTAGATAGAGAAGGGTAGCCATTGGCAAACCTATTAGGAGGCTGCTACAGTAGGCCAAGGGAGAGATGGGTAGTGGCAGTGGAAATGCAAATAATTAAATTCATAATGCATTTTGAAAGTATTGCTTGCAAGACTTGCTGCCGGATTGGATGTGAAGTGTATGGGAAGAGGAGGAACCAAGGATGACTCCTAAGGGAAAACAGTTTGGGAGGGAATATCCTACATTCTCTTTGAAACATACTAGATTTGCTAAGTCTATTAACCATCCAGGTGAATTTGTCGAGAAGTTAGATATACAAGTCAGGGGGGAAATCCCTAGAGAAAATAAATAGAGGGGTTTTAGAGGCTACCCAGAGAAGAGAAGCCAGCAGAGACCCCTGACACAGATAAGGCCTCAGAGATAAAAGAAGGCTCCCTTAATATCTCACAATAATGAGACGCACTCTCACAATCAGTGAGACTTAACCACCCAGTAGCCAGCTTCTGCTCATCCTCTAAGCCCTGGGTCAAATCCCTTCCTTCCCTTCCACTCCAGCTGTCAGTGTTTTTGGACTTATGCGCAGGTGATTTGTGTCCATTACAGCAAGCCTGACTTTGCTTGTTAATTGTTCATATGTCTGACTCCCCATGGGCTAGTTCTTCTTTGTGTCCTGCTGGCTCCTAATAACAGAGCTTTGCCCATAGGGCCAACTATATGATGATAGCTAGGGAGGGACACTATTCATAAGATACTAGTCATGGACTTCAACAGTTCTGACAAAGGGGCTTTTGTCCCACTGCTGCTGCCACTGCCAACTACAATGCAGATATGGTTAATCTCATAAAATCTAGAAAAGAGATCAGAAGAAGTTTCAGAAGGCCTGGGTTTCAGTCTTGTATCTGCTACTGACCAGCAGTGATATTGGATAAGGTCTTTTTCTTTGAGCTGGAGGGGTTGGCCTAAATTAGAGATTAGAGATATTGCATGCAAACATATTGTTCATCCCACAAAATGATTTAAATTTAAATTCTTTTTAAAATTTACTTACCAACATTTAAAAATTGGACATCAGAATTCAGATTTTCAGCTTCATTTGAAAAATGAGACAATCTGGCAAAACTAGCCTGAGGTTTCTATACTGCAATAGTCAGCTAGAGCCCGTAAGCTTCTCCTCTTCACACTCTTTATTACCTTCCTCCTCTTCAACTATCTGCCTGACCCGTGGGCATCTGACTGGCAATTCTTGGCATAGGGATGTGCTGTTCCTAAAGAATCATTAGCTACATGTAGCTATTTGTTTTTTTACATGTAGCTATTTAAATAAAAATTTAAATGCCAGGTCCTTCCTCAGTTGCAATAACCATATTTCAAGTGCTTAGTAGCCACATGTGGCCAGTGGCTAGCTACCCTGTTGAACAGTGCAGTTATAGAATATTTCCGTCATTGAAATACATTCTGTTGGCCAGCGCTAGACTGGAGGAGCTTCAGGGTACTCCAGGTGCCAGGTGTTGCACATATGTAAGGATGGGCAGTCATTGTTCCTACTCTCAAGGAATTTTATCTAGTTAGGAGCTCCGTTGCCTCTGCAGATGGAAAAGTTGCTTATCTGGTAGTTAGAGGGTACTTAGAAACTCTTACGAGGGCAGGGACCCCCAACTCAAGCAAGGTGAGGTTATTCATCAGACGGTTGGATCAAGGGTCAGATGCTAGAAAGCTCCAGCTGTATCTAATGTTCTAACCAAAACTCTTTTGTCGGTTTTCTAATCCATTTCCCTAGGAAATTATCACTAAGGAGGGATTTAAATGTTAATTTAAACCTAAGTGTTTCTTGTTCTGGACTTCCCCAGTTCCTATGAAGGGGTGAAATCCTGGGTAGTTATGAATGAATGACTGGGGTTGATTTTTAGCATTGACCTAGTTTTCATCTATTTCCAGCACACACACACCCCCACACATGTCTAACACCTCCTCCTACTTCTGGTAACTGGTTCTCACTACCTCTGACTGACCCTTCCTTTGTCTTTGTCTCTTAAAATATGCAGATAAGGAAATACTTGCATTTCTTTTGAATTGGGGGTCCAAAACTTGGTTTCCATTTAGAATTTGTCTCTGAGGGGAAAAAGAGCTTATCTCTTTTGGTTACAAAAGCCTGTTGGAGTTCCCCTTACAAGTATAATCTTGCATGTGCTCCTATGCTGGTATATTTAGAATGAGCATACTTGCCTCCTATGATCTTGTTTGGGATAATTTAGAAGTCTTTCAGACATCAGTATTTTTGGTTTTTCCTTGTGTGCTGGAGATTTCCCATTTACAGGACCTAACCTAATTTCCTTTCCTTTAAGTAAAATGAAACCACGATCCACCTTCTCCCTGCCTCCTATCTCTGACACACCATATTGTCACTTTCTGTGTAGAAAGATGCTGTTTCAGAGAATAGCTGTGGTATGATTAAGTACACCACACAAGCATATCCTGAGATTTGCAAAACAATGTGTGGCTTTACACTTCCCTTTTTGGATTCTAGTAACTAAAAACTGAGCCCAGGACAGGAAACGAGTCCATTGGGTGTGTCTGCGACTGTCTGTCTATTAATGAAGAGGAGAGAGGATACAGGGGAGAGATGTGTGGAGCACCGATTATGTTGAAGGTTATTCGATTTGGGTAAGGATGGTACTGTCTAGGGTATGGGTGTACACCAGAAAGTAGGATATATAACAGATGTAGGAGAAAAACACACAAAAGGATAAGCAAGGAGTAAGAGATAAAGGAAAAAAAAATAGGAAGGGAAGTCTGGGCATGCTTTCGATGTTGGCACCTGCATTATATTTCCAGTAAGAAGTACGTGCTGTGGTCTGAAGATAAGCGGTGCCTCTGACAGGGTTATTTACTCATACTGAAGAACAATAGCCCTTTACTGTACAGGGATTATTAATGATCAGAGGGAAACAGCTTTAGGAAAATCCATTACTATCACAAAGCAATAAATTCGCCAACAGGCCTCGTGCTTCTTTGCCCTCCTCTGCAGACAAAGCTTAGCTTGAATAAAAGAGGCCTCATGGTTTCTTCTTTATTTCCTCCTATTCAGGTAACTTTTGCCTTTGTTAGCTCCCAATGCTAAGTGATTACATGGATTACCTCATGAATAATCCTTATCACCACTCTTTGAAGAGGGTTCTGTTGTTACCCTTTTTCATTTTTTAAGAAACTGAGGCTCAGGAAGACTTGACCAATGTAGTCAGAATTCAAACCCAGGTATGAACATTCCAGAACCCATTTGCTCATTAGTTGCATCGTATCTTCTGTTCCTTGCATATGTGGAAAAACTCTGAATGCCTAAAACCAAGACAGTCATTCTCTATTCTGCTTTCTGGGGCAAGAAAAACTGGTTTGGCATTATGAGAGCATTTCAGTTCCCTAGAGGTTTTCCAAATTTCAGAAGCTTTAAATTACAATTTTGTAGGTTTGGGTGATAATTTGGGTGCAATGGATCTATTCCCCAGAAGAATTTTTTTTCCAAGAAAAAAATGTGTCGGAACCACATTTTTCTATATGTTTGGTTCTAAGCTTCATGGAAACACAGTAAATCATTTCAGTCCAGTGCACCAACCATTACTGGCTTTTAAAGAATTTAACTGTGTATCTCATACTGCCTTAGATGGAACTGAGAAGGCCTCCTCCCCAAATAACAGTCTTAAGTTCCTCATCCTGACCCCCATAGCACCACTCTTTTTTTTTTTTTTTTTTTTAAGATTTTGTTTATTTATTTGACAGACAGAGATCACAAGTAGGCAGAGAGGCAGGCAGAGAGAGATGGGGAAGCAGGCTCCCTGCTGAGCAGAGAGCACAATGCCGGGCTCAATGACCCTGGGATCATGACCTGAGCTGAAGGCAGAGGCTTTAACCCACTGAGCCACCCAGGCGCCCCAATAGCACCACTCTTGAAAACATCTTTGTGTGGGTTACTTAGTATTTTTAAATAGTGGTCCAAATTACCACCACGTATGATAATGAGTGTTACTGGTGACTATTCTGTGTGTGTAAATTTATTCTTCTAATAAGTATATTTCAAGCTCCAACTTTGTACCAGGCCTATGAGTGTGATGAATGAGGCACAGTCCTAACCTTCTAATTTATCCTTCCCCAAAACACACATAGTGGAGGAAGAAAGGTAAGCCAAACAGAAATTTAGGATAGAATAGGATGAGCAGTATGACACAAGTGTGCTGGAGGTGCCTGCCCATTTCAGCATGAAGGAGGCACCCTGCAAAAACTAGGGGAAGTTCAAGGATAAGAATCAGCAGCTAGGCAAAGAAAGAATATTTCAGTTCTGTGAATTTGGACCTTCATGTGACAAAGACAAGGGGTGTCAGATCTAAGGAGATGGGACAGCAGGGAGAGGGACAGGCCAGCGTGGGTGCCCAGTGAACACCTAAGACAGTGATTTCATTCAGGTGTTTCACTATCTCTACCACCCCCACCCACCCAGCCGCTCATAAAGTAGTTGGGAGAGAAATTTAACTATATCACGTTCATTATGAGAAAAAAAAATTCCACCTTGGAGCAGATACTGAAAGAATGGAAGGAGTCTTTCCTTCAACCTGGGGCTTGAAAGGCAGTTAATTCCCATTGCCTTTTCTGTCCCTTGTTTATACTGTAACACTTTTTCTTAAGTAGAAGGCAAAACCTCATGAGAGTCCAACACTGGGAATTTTGACATTCCTGAGACCAGAGTCATACTTCTATAAATTTCATCTGGAGAAGGAATTTTCAAAGTCTCTACTCTTGAACTCCTCAGTGTTCATGCTGTGATGGTCTTTTCAAAGGTGGGGAAAAGGGTGAAGTGGGTAAATCCCCTAATACTAGCATATCTTCGTATAAGCCTCCTGTAACACTAAATCTGGACATGCCACGTGCCTACATGTGCTGTGTAGAGTGGGTTCTTGGAGCCTACCCAGACCTTTCACTATTTCCACTTACCATAGAGTAGAAGGGTGTGTGGGTGGTGTGTTTTGTTTTGTTTTGTTTTGTTTTGTTTTGTTTTGTTTTAGATTGATTATTTCCCCATTACTCCAAAATAAAAATGGGAAAGCTCTTGGTCAAGGAAATAATCATGTAGCTTTATTGGCTCTTAATGCCAACTCTTCTGTCAATTAGATGGCATTAGGCAAGACTTTGTTTCACCATATGCAAGATACAATTTGAAATCCAGCACATTTTAAAAGATTTAAATTAGACCATAGTACTCCAGCTTGCTTAAAATCTGCCAGTGTCTTCCTTTTGTTTTTACACTAGAAACCAAACTCTTTTCCAGGACCTACCCTCCCCACCTGTGCTGGATTCTGCTCACCTGTGGCCTCACCTCCCAGACAGGTTCTGGCTGCACTGATGTTTTAATCTCATAGCCTTTGTTGGTTCCCACAAATCTTGCCGAAGCACCTTTCCCTCAACCCTTCCCTTTAATAGGCTCCTTCATGTTACTCAGGACTCATATGCCACTAACTACCCAAAATAAAATAACCCTGCCCCTGTTCATTTGTTCATCATATTAACTGTTTCATTCCTAGAGGGCACATACCTCCACCAGAAATTGTCTTTTTCTTGTGTCTCGTCTTCTCTGCCACTAGAACGTAAGCTTCAGGAGGGAAGGGACCATAGCTGCTTGATTGTAAGATTGTTTATCCCTAGAATCTCCTGTGCCTAGTCTCAGTGGGTACTGATGGATGGATGCTTGGGAGGGACCAGTCAGGCCTGCAGAGTGGGAGCACTGTAATGAGCCCTGGTGCCTCTTCTATGATGTTAGCTCCCTGTGGAGTGTCAGGGAACCAAAGAGCATTGCATCCCGCCAAGGGCACAGCTTCCTTCAAAGGAGCTGATGTGCAACATAATTATCAAGGAAGGGCAGTTGCCTCGGAGGAAGAAGGGCTGAGCCCGCCAGTCCAGTCCCCCGGCCCCACTCTTAACAGCTGATGTGACCCTGGACTAGTTACTTACCTCTCTGCATCAGGTTCCTCCTTTATAAAGGAGATAATGGTAGTCATCTACCTTAAAGAACTGTGATGATTTCAGAAGTTAACATATGTAAAGCACCTAGCAAAGCCTCTTGGCACAGAGTAGGTACAAAGCAAAATGTTGTATTATTATCACTATTCTAATGAGCAAAACAGGCCAAGCCCTCCAGGAATTCAGAGACTGGAGAAGAAGACACAATGAAAGTGCAAAATAGTAATGGTTGGCTGTGATAATAGCAGAGAAAAAGGTTCCCCCAGAAAAACTTGAGAGCCAATAGGTGTCTACTAAGGGCAGTGGGGTGGCTAGCAGAAAATAGGCGTTTCACTGGGATGGCTCAGCCAGAATAAACACCAGGGCAGGGCAGCCGAGTGCCTTAGAGCAATAGCTTTGAAACTTCTGTTTTTCAGCCTCTGTATCTCAATTTATAGTATTAATTACTCATATTTTAAACCAGCTTTAAAAACTTTTGTAATACATTTATTTAAAGGAAGCTCTATATTGCTATATCAAGATCGCTTTAAATTACTGGTTTGATGGACTATAGAATACATTAACAGAATTACTATAGGAAGATATTTGTACATCCAAAAAAAAAAAAAAAATCACCTTCCTAACCAATCTTTGGGACACCTGCTGTAGGGGTAACATCTCATAACTGTGACCAGAAGCCAAAAATATGCTAGCAGCAACATTTGTCAGTCTTTGCTTAGTGGCACAGGCTGCAGTTGGCAGATGCTTGTTAGTGAATTTTATCTTGGTACTGTGTTTATATGGGGGGTGATTTTAAGAAAAGACCAGTTTTCAGTCCCATTTCCTCCCAGGGACACTGCATATCTCTTACCTTTCCTCATTCTGGGGTTTTGCGGTTAAGAAAGTAAAATGAAACAGTTTGATGAAATGTTAATCTCAGAATAAAAGTTACAAGACTTTAAGAATTCTTTAATAGTTGACTTCGTGGGGCACCTAGGTGATTCCGTTGGTTAAGTGTCTGACTTGGGCTTAGGTCATGATCTTATTAGGGTCGTGGGATCGAGCCCAGTGTCAGTCTCCCCATTCAGCAGAGATCCTGCTTGTCTCTCTCCCCCTGCCTCTTCTCCTGCTTGTTCTCTCTCTCTCTTTTTAACTCAAATGAATAAATGAAGTCTTAAAAAAAAAAGGGAATCGACTTGAGACTTGAGAGTGTGGGTCAGTTGTAGTCCTCTAGGGGTGCCTGGGTGGCTCAGTCAGTGAGGCATGTGACTCTCAATGTAGGGGTTGTGAATTCAAACCCCCTGTTGGGTATAGAAATTACTTAAAAATAAAATCTTTAAAAAAAAAAAAAAAGGTGGTCCTCTAGGCAGTTTGATATTCTTCATGTTGCCTGTGGGAAAATCCCAGCAGACCTCATTGCATCAGATCAACCCTTGAGATTAGTGAAGAAAAGGGGCTGCCTCAGCTTTGCGCCAGTAGTGAGAGATCATTGATAGTATCAAAAGAATAAATGTTGATTTCAAGCCATTAAATCTATTGGAAGGAAAACTCAGGGAAAAGGCACTTTCTCTGAACAGTTTGGTTCATAGGAACAAAGACAAAAATATAAACCAAAGGAAAAAGAACTTAAAGAAAAAAATTTTATATGGTCAGTTTTGTTTCTAGAATCCCAAGCTTTCTGTATCATGAGATATTTTCATCTATTCAGCAAATGTTTGTTGAATACCAGTTATATGCCTGGCTAGATACTCAGAATTGAGCAGTAAATAGGATGGACATGGTTACTGTCCCGATAAACATGAGGATCAATAGGGGGAAGACAGACACTAACAATCCATTATTACTTAAATGATTAGTGCTACAAAGAAGAAATTCAAGGATCCACAGGAAGGTTCAACAGAGACCTGATCCAGTGCATGTGGTGAGGGGAGAGGGGAGGGTTTTCTGGTCAGGTAAAAGGGAGGAGGAGGTCAGGAGAGAGCCTCCTAGAAAGGGGGAACAACATGGTTATGCACCTGTGAAGTAAGAAGAACAAGATTCCCTCAAAGAACTGAAAGAAATCCAATAAGAAAATAACAAAAGAGGCATTTTTCTTGTCTTTTCTCTGAAGACTTGAAGTGTTATTAAGCTAGGCTTGCTAATAGTACACAGTGGGGAAGACAGCTTTAGACCCTTGTCTCTGGACATCTTTGGGACTTGGGTTTTCTGGGTCACCTGATGTTGGAGAAGGAGACTTATCTCCCTTTCAGGATTAGTTTTCAGAACACTTAAAACATTAATTAAAGTGTTTGAAAATAGCCCTATTAAGTACCAATTGTTAGTACTACTCATTACCTTGAGTACTCTAATTGCAGGGCTTGTATGTCTGATTATGGTGTATGATCAGTTACAGTTTGAAGCTGTGGTTCTTTGGAGTCGTGGAAGGAAACCAATGAAAGTCAGGCTTTGGAGACAATTGCTGCTATTTTAATATGCCCGACCTCCTTCACTTTCCTCAAGTGTCATGCAGTCAGGGAAGTTTCCTCTGTTAATGACAGGGAAGTGAAGCAATCATTAATAGAAATTACAGAATCCCTGCTCCTCACAGGAACTGACTCACGTATTTTCATATGAAACCATGGAGTTTTAGGGAGAACCAGAAACTCAGAAACCTGTTTCCTTACCAGGAAAAGTCATCATCTCATCATCTCCTGGATTTTTATTACGACTAGCCACAACGCATGATGTTCTCTCTTGGTTTTTACAAATTTCTTCTAAGCATTTTTTTGGGAGACATCATGGACATCAGAATCGGTATTGATTGTAATTTTCACTTTTAACTTTTGAATTGGGTGAAGTAGTGCTTTCAAGCTTTTCAGCAAATGATTAAGCCATGATTCATTCTGCGTTGCTCAAGAAAGATCACGAGGGTCAGGAAGGGCAATCATATAGTAATTCTTGTAAGGTAAATTCCTTGCAGGTACTTAGAATTTCTGTCTAGATAAATATACCTCTTTCCAGCTTCCATCTGCATTATTCAGCTGCCTAAGTTCTCATAAGCTCAGGACCATCCTAAAGCATACAATCTCCACATGATACCCCTCCCCCTTGGGTTGGAAATGGGTCCTGTTACCAAGGGCTTACTTCCTGATTCCGATGAGCCTGTTTGAGGAAAGCCCAGTACTCATAATGAGGTGTTCCAGTGCCTGGCCCTTTTACTCACTTACCAAATCTGTCCTTGTCTTCCCAGCCTACCCATTTGTTAAAGGCAGTACAGTATTCATTCTCTAAAATCTGACTAATCAGCGTCTTCTAATAATGGGAATTTTTTTTTCTGTCTTCTTCTAGATGTAGACGTAAATTATAAAACATAGGCTGAAGTTTTTGCATGAGTAAAAAGGAGGAGAAAAGACAAGTATACTGGGATATCTTCATAACAGTGGACTGAATTACAGTGTTGAGAATATATGAATTAGAGCTACATGTAACAACCTAGATGAACATGGGCAAAAAAAAGCAAGTTGCCGAAGAACATAATACCTTAGAGAGAGAGTTGACCCTTGAACAACATGGGTTTGAACTACACAGGTCTACCTGTGTATAAACAGGTTTATCTGTTTATAAACAGATTTCTTTTGATAAATACAGAACAGCACTGTAAATGTATTTTTTCTTTCTCATGATTTTCTTTTTCTTTTTTTTTTTTAAGATTTTATTTACTTATTTATTTAACAGAGAGAGACACAGTGAGAGGGAACACAAGCAGAGAGACAGAGAGGAGAAGCAGGCTTCCCGCCTAGCGGAGAGCCCGATGCAGGGGTCATGATACAGAAACCTGAGCCAAAGGCAGACACTAAATGACTGAGCCACCCAGGTGCCCCTCTTCCTCATGATTTTCTTAATAACATTTTCATTTCTCTCTGTTACTACATTATAAGAATATAGCATATAATTCATATACATACATATGTGCTCATTGACTGCTTAGGTATTCCTAAGGTTTCATATCAACAGTAGGCGATCAGTAAAGCTTTTGGGGAGTCACAAGTCAAATCACAGATTTTTGATTGTGTGGAGGTCAGTGCTCCTAAGTCCCATCTTGTTCAAGGGTCAATGGTATAAGAGTTGTAAACTTGCTAAGCAATACTGTATAATGTTAAATGTAAAGCTATGTGTGAGAAGATAAAAAGTTCAGGATACTGGTTCATTCTAGGAGAGGGGAAGGGAAATTTGACTAGAAGGGGTATATACAAGTATATATGTAATGTATTCTTTAAGATCCACTGTGAATATATGGCTGTTAGTTGTTCTCTATATCTTTTTGCATACCTGAAATATTTCATAATAAAAATAAAGCTGACAAATTTAATTTTTTTTTCAGGAATTATTCTTTAAAAATGCAATTAGCGTTGGGGGATATACTTAGTTTGGAACTCACTTAGCCAAGTCTTCTGAAGTTAAAACTAATGTTTCAGAGTAAAAACCCAAAGAGGCCACAAGCTCTTCAGTCACCAGAAAGATTTTCAGTTGTACTTACTATATGGTTCTTATGTGAATGAGGAAGCAGACCAGCAATTTTGAGAGAGATTTGCAATAAGGTTACGATGAACTAAAAGAGAGATTACAACCTGGCAGCCTCTGGTTGCCTGTAGACCCATTTTGTTTGGCCTTCATTGTACAAAAACTTTCAAAAAAGAATGAAATAATGTCTTTTTTTTGAGATTTCATATTCTAAAAATCTGAATTGCTACCTATTGTTAAAGTATCAGGAAATCTGGTATCCCTAGGCCCTCATTTCTTTTCTTTTTTTTTTAAAGATTTTATTTATTATTTTAGAGGGTGGGGGGAGAGGGAGAGGGAGAGAGAGAATCCCAAGCAAACTCCGCACTGAGTGCAGAGCCTGACGCAGGGCTCGAACCCACAACCCTTAGATCATGACCCAAGCAGAATCAAGATTCAGATGCCCAACCAACTGAGCCAATTAACATCCTCTCCATTTGGCCACTGTCCCCACCCAACCAGATTCCCTCATTAGGTCCTAGAGGTGCTGGAGTTTTCAACCCCTGCATGCAAGTCAAGTTACTTAACTAGAAAATTTAATTTTTTGAAATGTGCCTTTTCCAGGTCCTCTGGTGAGGCTGTAGTTTTACAAAAATACACACAAAAAGCATCAGACCTAATATAGTCTGGTAAAGAATTTACTGCTTTAAGGTATAGCACATTTGAATTTTGGTTTACCATGTTTGTACGAATGGCAGTCATGGCATTTGTATATGCCACGTATTTCATGTATACACAAGGGATGATATACCAGGACAGCTGAGAGATCGCTGGTGTTCCTACAGCACCGTTCTGGCAATGCTACCAAGCAGATCTGTTGAGAAAGAGCAATTATTTCTAGACTAATTAAAGGGCTTGATTAAAAAAAGGTACATCTGCCTAGCTGCCTACTGTCAAATTGAATTTTCATGCAAATTTACCCTCTTCTATTTTGGTGGGTCTGAGGATGACAACAGCAACACGACAAGAAGTTCTTGGCCTCTACCGCAGAATTTTCAGGCTTGCGAGGAAATGGCAGGCGGCATCAGGGCAGATGGAAGACACCATTAAAGAAAAACAGTACATATTAAATGAAGCCAGAACCCTGTTCCAGAAAAACAAAAATGTAAGTAGGCCCCAACTGGAGATTGTAAGGAGGAGGGCAGTTTCTTGGGATGTTTTTTCTTTTTCATCTGAAAACTGAGGGACTGAGCTGTACAGGTCACAGTGGCAGTGTATGGGGCTGGAAGGGCGCAGAGGCACAGCCCAGCTACCTTGCTCAATGACTGGGAAGCAGAGCCCAGCCTGGATTTCTCTCTCCATTTGTTTCAGGTCTCAGTCCAGCCCGTAAGTGGCTCAGCGTCCTCAGAAGACCCCATGAGCCAGGTGACACAAGCCAGGCCAGTGAGGGTGTTCGGGGGAGGAGCGGTTCCTTGCCCACTGTGCCTCTTACCACCCCCTCCCACAGGAGGTGTGCAGTTAAACTTTTTTTGTTTCCAGTTCATAAACTATTCAAGGCCTCCAAATATAAATCCATTCAGAGGGAAGAGAATAGGATTAAGACACAGGGTTCCCTTCATAACTTCACTTTGAACTCGAGCCTCTTTGGCTAGCAGACTGAGTTTGCCCTTTGGGACCACAGAATTGGGTAAGATAGTGCCTCCATTAGCTACTTTAATGGAACTGCCCACCCAGACACCAGGGAGCCAAAGACCATCTGTAAGAGGCTTGATTTGAGCCATCCCAACCAACTATAAAGCATTAGCTGTTAGTGCCTTATGAAGACTGCCTGGCACTGAGCATGGAAAGAGACTTTCAGCTTCTGACTTTTCCTGCCTCCTTCTTATTGATCTCCCAGTCAATGCTGTCACTGTTCCCCTCATGAAATCTCCTGACAATCTATTCTCTTTTCCCTCTCTGACCCCCATTTCTCTATCCTTTTTGGCCCTGTCTTCTCCACACACCCTCCGGCTGGCTGTAAGGATCTCCTGAAGGTCAGCCGTCCGCGCTGAGGCCCAGGGATCATGCAGCCACTTTCTGGTTCCAGTTCCCATATCCGAATACCCAGCCTCAGCCTCTCACCAGCCACCTGAAGGAGCTCACGACAGGCATGATGACCCAAAGCAGAACTCCTCCTTCCGCAAGGACACCTCCCTCTTCCAGTTTGCCTATTTCTGCTCTAGCTCCTGTGGCCACTCTGCAACTGTTTGCTCTCATTCTTTCAGTCAGCAAGTGTTGGAGTGCCCATCCTGTGCCAAACACTGGACTAGACATGGAGGATATAAAATGAGCGAAACCAAGACAGGATCCCTCAAAGATGTTTCAGAGTTAGATGGCAAGCAGTGTAAAATTGCAATTGGGGTAAGCACTACAAAAGAAACCCTCCCACCCTACAGTACCTTCTCCTTCTCAGAAGCCCTGAGGCCTCCCTGCTTCATAAAACCAACCTGCTTATAAAGCTTATCTCTGCCTTTCTGACCTCCAGCTTCTCCGACTTTTTGTGCCACACACCAGAGTGTATTGAAAATGTCTGTTCTGTTTTTTTATGAGCTTATGGGTACACTTAATGAATTTATTAGTATATTTATAAGTCAATATAAGGACATTAGTGGGAGCCATGAGCTCAGAAACTTTTTATTGAAAGGAGTAGATAATCAAAAAGTTGGGAGACCACTAATCTGTGCCTACGCCTGAGGAGCTGGTCATCCTCTTTTCTTGTTTCATTTCTGTTGCTGTGGTCTCCTCAACCAGATTGTCGGTTCCTCGAACACACAGTGTCTTATACTTTCTTATATATCCTGTGGGACCTGCCTTGTGGTTGTCACTAAATTCATGAGCATTTACAAATACTTTGGCTTGACTTACCTTCTCCAGGGAAGTCTTCCTCAACTTCTCTACCTTCACTCAGCCCCCAGCAGAAGTCTGTTCTGAGGGGCGCCTGGGTGGCTCAGTGGGTTAAAGCCTCTGCCTTCGGCTCAGGTCATGATCCCAGGGTCCTGGGATTGAGCCCCACATCAAGCTCTCTGCTCAGCAGGGAGCCTGCTTCCTCCTCTCTCTGCCTGCCTCTCTGCCTACTTGTGATATCTCTCTCTGTCAAATAAATAAAATCTTAAAAAAAAAAAAAGAAATCTGTTCTGAATTCCTATGTAGCCGTGTACAGTAGTCACCCTGTTGACTACATGCCTCTGTGCCTTTTCTGGAGCTTCATGCTTCAGAGTTGTTCTGCCCAGGTAGTAACCTTGATAGTTGAAGGCAGGGACCATGGCCTCCGTGTCTAGCTCAGTGCTGGAGATACCATAGCAGGATGGGCCCAGTAAACCTTTTCAGGCTGACTCATGTGAGGACTGCTCAAGACCCTTGCGTTTTCAGTTACGGCAGTAATCAGTCCTTCCTTTGCCTCTGCTTGAACTGGCCCGGTGTGGTGTGAGCCCGACGGAAGTGTATGTGCCAGTGATGCTACATGAGTGAGATTATTTTGTATACCTGGGAAGGAGATATATGGGTTTTTAATTTTAAGATATGTACTTGTTTTGCCGTGTATTAGAAAGAAAATAGAATATCAGGTAATTTTACAGATACTATGCGTAGGAGGCAGTACCTTTATTTATTTATTTATTTATTTTTGAGACAGTGCATTTAAAGAAAAAGTTTAATATTAGTATAAATGGTGTGTGGATATAGCAGAATCATGAAGGCAGACTCTGAACGACTGAATCTGGACAACCCTAACCCCGACTTGTTCAGAAGGACAGCTGGAGTCCCAGGATCTCTCAGCCCCCATAACCATACATATCTTTATCAGGAGCTTCTTTCTCCCCAGTCCCTGATGCAGACATAAGTAGTTTCTGGGAACTTCACTTGCTGTAACAGTTTAATAATAATCCAGAGGTATCTCGTGAATTGCTCTGAATCCTAATGGGCAGAGAGGAACATGGAAATCTGTTTCCAATGTGGACATTAGAGCAACAGATTCTGAGAAGCACAGAAGTCAGAGAGCTGAGCCTCTGCCCCCAGGGACCCAGCTGTAGTTCTGTGCATTGCAGTTCCCAGAACTCTTCTCTGCTCCAGAAGTTACCATAAGACAGGCACGCCTTGGAATTTCCAAGCCTTGCTGGTACAGTCGTCACTGGGTGTCATCTGGGACTGGTGCAATCCCAGCTCTGCTTTGAGGCCCACTTGCATACTCTTGGCAGAGCCACGTGTCAGGCCATTTTCCATCCTTGGAATGAAAGAGTTTCTGCCCTTCTACCTGGCATTCTCTTTTTCAGAATGAACTTATAATTCCTTTACTTGAAACTGGACTACCACGAATTGACTATTTGGGAATTTAAAAAGCCCTTTCTTCCCCTTACCAGTGAGCAAGGCAGTTTACAGTTCAAAAGAAGACGTGGATCTTTCTCTGATATCTTACTTTTGGGGTTTCTAGACAGCACTTGCTGCCACAATTGGATTAATGTTTGATCAACATGGGGAGGATGTGAAGAATCCTCATTCAGTGTGGGTGGGAATATAAACTGGTACAACTTCTTAGAGGGTCTACTTTGAATCTAGAGGGAATATCTGTAAGAATTTAAAATGCATGAACAAATACCCTTTGACCCAGCATTCTCGAGGAATTTATCTTTTAGATATATTTGCATGGAAGCCAAAAACAATTTTAGAGGGATCCATAACAGAATTGTTTATAATGGCAAAAGACTGGAAATAACCTAAATGTCCATCAGGAAAAGATTGATTAAATTATAACAACAGCCTTATGTTGGAATTTTTGTGCAGCTATTAAAAAGAAAGGGCAGCTGTGTACATCAGAAGGAGCTTCACGTTGTTAGGAGAAAAAGCAAGGTTTAAAACAAAGTGAGCTATCATTTGTGTAAGGGGAAGAAACTAAATAGGTACATACATGCTTTTATCTACGTAGAATATCCCTGGAAGGACAAACAAAAAACTGCCAATAATTGTTGTCCTTGAGAAGGGGAACTATGACAAAGGTAAAAGGGAGACTTCGTTTTTATATTATATCCTTCTGTATTATTTGAATAATGTTTTACTGTGTGCTGGTATTACCTCTTGCAATAACTTTTTAAATGTTTACTCCGCAGTAAATATTATATTAAATTGCTTTTGATTTTTCAGATTCTCAACATTTCATTTACTGGCTGGTGAACTGAGCAAGTTGAAGATGTACCCCTGTACATGAGGAACCTTAGAAAGATGCTAAGAGCCTCACCCGTTTTTCTCTTTTAATAGCTCACAGACACAGACCAGATTAAACAGTGCATAGACGAATGCACAGCCAGGATTGAAATTGGACTGCATTACCAGATTCCTTATCCAAGGCCAGTAAGTGTGACTTCAGCTAAGTTGTGGTGGGTACTTATCCTCACCAACCCAGTTATTTCCAAGAATGTGTACCAAGAGGGCTCGTGTTTACCGAGAAGTCCAGAGCTTCTGTGGGAGGCATGTTGGAAGTAAGCTATCCTGCATGCCGCCAACCCATCACAACAAACTAAAATGTCAGTGAATGCCGGATTTCTCCTACTCGTACAACTTTCCCACATTAGAAGGGAAAGCCAGCTTATATTTATATAGCTTTCTCTTTTTGACTTTCATCTTTTTTATGGAAATATTTTTCTTTTTCTTTTAATGAAAGACAGGTTTGTTGTTAGCATTTTTAAAGAGGAGTACATGAGGGGAGAAGTGAAAATGGTCCAAAATTCTCACCCTGTGGAAGTTACCACTGTAACTGTTAGGTTGGGGCATATGAAATTGCCAGTGTTCTACTCTTAACCTACAAAAACAATAATTTTATACTGTACTGGCTCAACCTAATAGTTGGGCAATATATCCTTTGTCTTTTTTCTATATTCGTGTACATACATTTTCTTAACCTACATGGAATCCTAGGCATACTGTTTGCTGCTTGTTTATTTTACTTCATCTGTTCCGGCCATCTCTGCCTCCCATCTTTTTAAGTGGTTGTTGCTGTATCCTGTTACAAGAATGTGCCATAATTTACCCAGCAGCCATTTAGTAGGCATTTAGATGGGTCCCAGTTTCCCACTATGCCCAGGACAGCTTTGTACACAAACTGTTTTTCTCGCCTTCCTTGGATTCTCATCTCACCATGTGATGTGGTCATTTTCCCTCCATGCAGGCAATATGACAAAGAAGAGCACAAGCTGTGGAATCAGATCTGGGTTCAAATCCCGATTCTACCACTTCATGTATATATAAGCTTCAGCAAGTTATTTAACTTCTGAGCCTCCATTTCTCATCTATAGATACTATCTAATTCCTTATGAGATTATTGTAAGGATTAATGTATAAGGATCTTAAGGATTCATGAGTCAGTGCAGATTTAGAGCTTAGCAAAGAGCACAGTACCTAGTAAATCCTCAGCGGATATAAGCTGCTGTAATGATTATAATTCTTAATATTATCATTATTCTTATTCTCCTTATTCAGATTCATCTGCCTCCAATGGGCCTTACCCCACTACGAGGCCGGGGACTTCGAAGCCAGGAAAAACTGAGGAAACTTTCCAAACCAGTATATCTCAAGTCTCATGATGAGATTTCTTAACCCTGAAGAAAATTTGTTTCTCAGAAAGATGAGCCAACTAGGTCTTGAATGTAAACCAGATGACAAAACCCTTCTGTTTGATTAGGGGCAAAAATTAAAGTATCTTCTTAAAAACCTCCAAAATATTCACTCCATGATCTGTACTCACACATCCTTACAGTTCATCAGGGTCTCATTGCCTAGATGGATGACACTAACCCTAGAGGTTACATCAGAAGGAGCTTCATTCCAATGACCCTCATTGAAGGTCATTTGGAAACAAGACTAAGGCCTATAGAAGGAAGACAAGGATGACAAAGCTTTTTCGTGGAAATGCCATTCACCAGCCATGGCCGCTGATATGAAGAAACTGGCCAGCTGCTGGAAGTTCTCATAGCTACTATAAAACTGTACACCACCTTCAGAATATTTTTAGGCTTTTCCCCCAAAGTTTTCGCTTAAAAAACAACGGCTTGCTTGAACGTGGGTTTCTTTGTATATGTTTTGTTATCTTTTGACCCTCCCAATGTCCAGATAAATTCCCCTTAAAAAGTGCATCATTGGGGAGGCACCTGGGTGGCTCAGGGGTTAAAGCCTCTGCCTTCAGCTCAGGTCATGATCCCAGGGTCCTGGGATCTAGCCCTGCATCATAGGGCTCCCTGCTCAGCAGGGAGCCTGCTTCCTCCTCTCTCTGCCTACCTTTCTGCCTACTTGTGATCTCTGTCAAATAAATAAATAAAATCTTTAAAAAAAAAAAAAAGTGCATCATTGGGGACACCTGGATGGCTGAGTCAGATAAGCTTCTGCCTCCTGATTTCAGCTCAAGTCCTGATCCCAAATTCTTGGGATCAAGCCCTGTGTTGGGCTCCATGCTCAGCAGGGAATCTGCTTGAGGATTCTCTTTCCCTTCTCCCACTCCCCTTGTTCGTGCTTTCTCTAAAATAAATCTTTTTTTTTAAAAAGGTGCATCGGGGCGCCTCGGTGGCTCAGTTGGTTGAGCGACTGCCTTGGGCTCAGGTCACGATCCCGGACTTCCAGGATCGAGTCCCGCATCGGCCTCCCAGCTCCTTGGGGAGTCTGCTTCTCCCTCTGACCTTCTCCTCTCTCATGCTCTCTCTCACTCATTCTCTCAAATAAATAAAATCCTTAAAAAAAAAAAAAAAAGGTGCATCATTGGATTATTTTTTTCATGGGAAGTTTACATGAGACCCATCCCTGCCCCCAACATACACATACCCAAAAGTATTTGTGTTAGATAAATGCATATGTTTACTTTACCTTATAGCCTATGATCACTTAACGATGCACTTAGGATCTGAAAGGCTCACTTGAAACCCATACTGCATTCATAAGAATTTTATCTTAACATGATTAGAAAGTACAAGGGCCAAGCTGGCTTTCAAATTATGTCTAAACAGAAAAGTCACAAAGAGAAATCAAAATACAAAGGATTTATACCTCTGCATGTGTGGAGTCCCATGGCAAGTCACGTGTACCTCCTCATCATTTCTTCTGACCTCCAAAGAGGATGAGCATCACCAATAAACACAAATCTGTATCAGTTTTGGTGTTTCTCTATTCTTTCCCAAAATGGCTTTGTGACCCTCAAAAGCAGCAGATAACTTCCTACCTATACCTAGATGTAGGATTCCCTTGTCACACAGATCCTCTCATTCAAAGTAAACGTTATGGGGCAGCTGGTGGCTCAGTTGTTTAGTGTCTGCCTTCGGCTCAGGTCATGATCCCATGATCCCAGGGTCCTGAGATCAAGCCCTGCATCGAGCCAGGCACTGAGCCCCGCATCCGGCTCCCAGCTCAGCGGAAAGCCTGCTTCTCCCTCTCTCACTCCCCCTGCTTGTGTTCCCTCTCTGTCTGTCTCTGTCCAATATATTAAATTAAAAAAAAAAAAAAGTTATATTTCAATCCCCAAACCTGCTCCTGTGAGCAGAAGCATACACTTTTCATGCTGAGAGTAAGTACTGCAGAGTTCGTCAATGACCTGGAGAACAAACACATCACTGTAGCAACAGCATATGCATATGGAACACAATTGCAGCTACAGGGCTTCGGTGAAGAGAGACCAGAGAAATTTAAACGTGCCTGCAAATGTGTTGGCCATTGAGGGAGCACAAACCCTAGCCTCACTTGACTTGGAGATACCAATCTGCTATTTTTTTTTTTTAAGATTTTATTTATTTATTTGACGGACAGAGATCACAAGCAGGCAGAGAGGCAGGCAGAGAGAGGGGGGGAAGCAGGCCCCCTGCTGAACAGAGAGACAGTGATGCAGGGCTAGATCCCAGGACCCTGGGATCATGACCTGAGCTGAAGGCAGAGGCTTTAACCCACTGAGCCACCCAGGTGTCCCCCAATCTGCTATTCTGTTAGTCACTTTCCTTCTACCTGGTCTCACTGTGAAAGAGGCATCTCCCTGCTCAGAGGTGGTTCTAGTGTTTAAGCATTTTCTCGTGCAACACAGGGCCTGTGAAATCAAGTACTTCATCCGACAGTCAACCATTGAAACAGTGATCTGTTCTTGCATTGGAGGAAAAACTGGTTCTGCTAGACCGAAGTGAGGCATGGGTTGCCTGTCTCCTTCCTGGTCCCTTTCTAAGTAACTCAGAGTGATTTCTGACAGTGCAACTTTTGTCTTTAACGCTGCTGAATCTGCAGAAACCACCCTTCCCCAGCCTCTTTCAAAATGGAAGTTCATCTAATTGCTAGCTAGCCTCCTGAGTATCTTCTGTGCGCCAGGAACTTTACCTAAATGTTCATTTTATATGCCTAGTCTCCTTTGCAAAAATGCATATCCTAATACACAGAAACACAACTGTCAATTTACTACCAAAACTTCCATATAAGTTATGCTTATAATAGCGTTCCCTCTCCCCGCCCCCCCCCCACCGCCCTCACCCCTCCATTTTTTCTCAAACACTGTAAGATCTCCCATCTTTGGTCTTTTAAAGGCAGAACCTATCTTCCCTATGTCCCCTCTTTCAATGTAATTTTCTTCCAACACCAACAAGGACTGAAAACTATTTACCCAACAGCTAGATTTTTAAAGAGCAAGGACTAGCTTGGTGACAGTGTTCCTCTGATGTTATCTGCTGAACTATTTATAGGCAGGACCTGCAGCTTCTCACTAAGCTGATTTCTGGCCATCTCTGCCCCAGGACTCCAGCCTCTAACTCACCAGGATTTCTGAAGAACATACTGCTCTTTCCCAGGGGGGGAGACATTAATTACCACATTGGCCCCAGTAGAAAATGACCTCAAATTCAGGGCACTCTTTCTTTGCAAAGTGGAAGAAATTTTTTAAATTACAAAAATTTAATCCATCGTACAGAAACATTTTGTCCCTTGACCCCTGAGGAATGAAACAGCCAGTCCCTGCTTCCCTCAGCTTTTTTGTTGCTGAAGCCGGGGGTTAGAGAATTAAAATTCAATTGTTTTCTCAGCTACCCCCTCACTGCCTTAAAGCTTACAATATGACTTAACCATTCCAAGATTCAGGCATTTGGGATCCAGACCATCTTTCCATCTCACATGACTAACAATCTTACTTGGAAAGATAATGGCAGTTTCAGCTCTCTATTCATTCTGATTCTCCTTCCCCCACTGGGGAGGGGGGAGGGCGGGGAACTGTCTTTCTTAACAACAACAACAACAACAAAAACTATTAAGCTACCTGCAATGAGCTGTAAGAGACTGCTCCTCTTTGCTGTTTCTTTATTGCCTCCTGGCAAGATCTGGAGAACTGCCCTTTCGTACTTAATCTCTAGGATCGCTGGGATAATTTGCTGATCTCAGAATTCAGGGTTCTTAATCAGAATTTGATCGATTCCATGTTTCCATGAAAAGGTTTCTGGAAAAGGTTGGTTTGGTTCTCAGAAGCTTCCCACGTTCAGGAAAAATCAAAGACCTTGAGGACATTTCTTCTAGTGAAGAGGCAGAGAAACCAGCAGATGCATTAGGCTCTCAAGCAGCCTTATGTCCTTGCTCAACAATGAACTGACCAATGGAATGCCATGAAGGAAGTCACTTAGAGCCAAAGAGCTAAGTGAAGGAATTAGCTGAGGAGTAAATATATCAACAATGTGATTTTTGTATCCCCCAGGATTCTCTTCTAACTGGCCCTAGAGGAAAACAGTGATAAACTGGAAATTCTTTGGACATGGCTCTTGCAGCTACGCATTTAAGATTCTACATCATAACACAGACAAGTTGTTGGCAGGGAGGCAGCCTGTGGCAGTGAAAAATGCATGGGTTCTAGAGCCAGACAGCCCTTGCCTCAGATCCTCGCTCTGCAATGTGAAAGAGCTGGGTGATCTTAGGCAAGTTACATAATCTCCCTGAACCTCCAGAGAGAGAGACTGTCGTACCTACCACAGGAACAAACGCCTAAAGGCCCAGGCACAACCCATAGCACACAAGAGGCCTGCAACAAATACTGGTTCTCTCATGTCTCCTTTCTTCCTGAAATTTCCACGCATCTGTTGCAGGCTAATAGAGAAGTATTTGCGTCCCAGTTCTACACTGATGAACTGTGGAAACTTGAGCTCCTTATTTTTCGAAGCCTCCATTTCTGCATCTCTAAAATGGACATAATAATACCCTGCCACATAAGATTGTTGTGAGAAGTGATTTTCAAATATGTCAAAACCTTAAAAAACGAAAGCAGCTCAGTCCTCTTTCAACCTGAGAGACTCTGATGTTAGTGCATGGAAACAGAGTAGGAAAGAAGCAATTAAAAGTTCCGTGGTAGAGCAAAAGCAGCAAGAGAAAACCACAGAGGAGCTTAACCAAATAGCTAAAGGTCTAGGTTGAAAAAAGAGTCCCATTGTCAGTGTTCGAACCACTACTTCAGTAGCTATCTGAATTGGGAGATCTTACATCCTCTGTATCATGGTTTCTTCAGCCATAAAATGAGGATGATAATAATAACCTACTTTATAGGGGTGCTCTGAAATACTGGCTCACAGCAGGTGTCTATTAACATAACTGCTACCATCATCGTCATACCCTGTGCCTCTTAGGAAAGGAAAGTTAGGTTGTGGTCAAGAATGAAATGCCTTTTATTTTCTGCGTTGAGACAGATGCCATTAATTATCCAGCTGGCACAGAGAGGCTACCCCTCGGTTTATCCAGTGCTTCTGGGGCCTGTCTGTTGGTAGTTCAATGGACAGGACATAGTTGGTGGAGTGGCCCGTGGTGGACAGGATGCCTCTTCGGGCACTTGTTTTGTAGACTGGACACATGTAAATGTTCTGATGCAGAAACATTGCACTTTCTCCAGGTTTCAGCCAAATAATGGGCAATGGGTCATAGAGGATCTTGGGGAAAGACTCCCCAATCTGCTTTGTTTTCCTGTCCCAGCGGGCACCTTCCAAGAAGAGGCCTTTTATGTAGGCCCCATCTTCTGGGTTACTCTCCATGACCATTTCTTGTGTGGTTACCTGGAAGAGAGGAAGCTGTAAGTTCTATTACCTGCCATTTCCCTAGAGTGGGGCAGCATTAAGAGATGAGAAAATCTGCTGCAAAGTCTGCCTTTTCCAATATGCATTCCCCAGGACCCTGGGACTTCCATGATAATACTCCTGCCTTCGTACATGGACCAGGTCTGATTCGTAGTCAGAACAGTAGGCATAGGGAATGTATTAAAGTAGGAGTCAGGAGGCCACATTAACTATAACTAGCTTAGCAACCTTTACACAGTCCTTCCCCTTTCTGGACCTGGATCTGTAAAGGGAGAGGTTAGATTCAGATGCATGCTCATAAAACAGTCCTCTGGTAGGGAGAAATAATGCCTTGATTTGTAGTTTTTGTTGATGTCTATAGTGTAGGTAGTCAGTTTCAGGCTATCAACTATGTAATAAGGAGCTACGACTGGCTCTGGTGAGTTGATATGGGCCAGCTCCAGCATACCACTGTTTAGGTTCCAAGGTGGTAAAGTCAAATTCCTTCAGTTAAGCACAGAAAATGGTATAAGTGCAGGAAGATGAGGAGTGGTGTGGATTATAGTGAACCAGAGATCACAAGTTCCATTTAAATTCATTCAAATTGTAAACTTTTTTTTACTGTGAATAGGATATTTTTCTTATTTTTACTTCTAAGTACTTACTGCCAGAATAGGAAAAGGTTGCTGATTTTTGTATATTTAACCAGGATCCAGCCACCGTATCTGTATTCTGATACCTATTACTTATCAGTATTCTGACAGGTGTGTTTTTAGAGTCTTTAGGATTTCTAGGTATGCAATCATTTCAACATCAAAAAAGATGGTTTTATCTTTTTTTCCTCCAATGTTTATCCCAGTTATTTCATTACTTTATTGCATTAATTTCAGCTTAACATTGTCTTCAAAGACCATCAGTTTCATTCATAAACTAGATTAAGACCTAGGCAACCAGTCTGCAACCTCTCAACAGATGATCTTACTCTTTTCTCTCCATATATGGGCAGAGTGATATTTCATTACTGGACATTCCTTTGACTTCACTCCAAGCAAAGGATTACCCAAGACCAAATGAAGAGTCCTTCCAAAGGAAGCATCCATCATGGTGAATAAACAGTGGGGAGGATGCTTTAATTTTTCTTGGTACAATGGTGGCAGAGTTTTCCTCTGGAAAGATTCCTTACATATATATATATATATATATATATATATATATACACACACACACACACACACACACACACACACACACACATATGTATATATATACACACACACACACATATATATGTATATATATATACACACACACACATACATACACACACACAGAGAGAGACAAAGCCTTGGGAATCCTCTGGTTCTGTCAGGAATAACTTTGGAGCTATTTTAAGTTGTGCTAAATATTTTACTTGTACCATCTCAGAAACATTTGGGCCTTAACACATCCAAATGTTTGGACTCCTTAAGAAACAGGCAACACTGCTTTCCCTGGTTGGTCCCATGAGCTGGTCTAACCCAAAGCACTTCTACCTCAAATTCAAATCCGATGTGGTCAATGGGGATGGTGTATTTCCGGGCATAATTCTGAGAGACACCCGTCAAAAAAGACTGTGTGAAGTAGAATCCAGAGATCCAAAAGACCACAGGGGGCCCATGGTCAATCCATTCCTGGAGAGCCACAGAAATAAAAATTCAAAATCAGTAGCACATAAAGATAGTTCAAAGGCAGATAATGTAAATGAATGCCATTAAGAAAAATGGTTTTTCTCATTTTTCTTAAAACAGGCAGTACTCTAAGTTTAGCTTATATTTTCCCACTTGTGAAATGAAGGTACAAAGATATATGTTTCCACTTTAAGAAAAGCATAGGTACAAGCTGGTGTCAGGAATATAATAGAGACTGGCAGGGACTGTAGCAGTGGAAACTAGGTGCCTTGTCTAAACTGAGCAACAGCCACTCATCTCATAATACTGGCCATTCAGGAATGTAGGTCCAATTTCAGGTCTTCCCTTTTTTTGTAGGACAAATATCTGGAGTTTTATGTGTAATACTTCAATGGTTACATGCTACCTCAAAAAATTTAAATTACCAGGCAGCCAAACCAAATATATCTACTAGTTGAATCGGACCCATGAGCCACTAGTTCACGACATATATTCTAGTTCCTACTCTTGTCTCTATAGGCTATAATCTTTCCAAAGATTCTGAAAAATCCCCCCCTGCCCCCTCTCCCCACTGCAATGCTGGGAAGATTATCTCTAGTAGATGCTCGGTCCATTTCAGAATGTCTTCTCCACCTGAATGAGCATGCCAGGTACCCAGTTACCCTGACTCCCAGGTACCTGGAAGAAGGCCAGGCGGGCCAGCAGGTCAGCTACATAGCCCCCCAGTGGCTTTAGTGATGGGTAGGACTTGGCCATCCACATGGCTGGCACTTTACCCACGATCATGCTACTGAAGACATCCTCCAGCTCTGAGGACATCAGGACCTGTCCTTTGATGGCTCGGCCAAGATTAATGAGGCTTCTGCGAACCACTGTGATCAGCCTGCAAGAACAAAGGAGCTGGCTCAGACAGGCTCTTCAGTTTTATTCTACCCAAGTATGCTGATTCCAGGTTTCCTTTCACTTTCCCTCCACTCTTTCAAAGGTCCTTACAAGTGATATACACTCATGATAGAAAAATTATAAAGATGAGAAAAAATTAAATCATCCAGTATCTCATTACCTAAAGGTAACTTAGATATTTATTTTCCCATATTTTTCTATATTTAAACGTTCATTTTTTTGTATCTGTTTTTCTCTCTTCGCATATGGGGAGCATCTTCTCAACTCACTAGAGACCTAAATCATCTTTTATAATGACTGCAAGTTATTTCATTTTATTGAATTATTTCCCTATTGCTGGAACATGTTAGTTCTAGGTTTGTTGTCACTGTAAAAACATTGTTAGGAACATCCATCCATATCAATCCTTGTGGAAACTTTTAATGATTTTCCTAGTAACGGTAGAATTTCTGGGTCAAAAGGTAATACAATTGGGGTGCTGGGTGGCACAGTAGGTTAAGTGTCTGACTCTTGGTTTCAGCTCAGGTCATGATCTCAGAGTCAAGAGATCAAGACCCATGTTGGGCTTTGCACTGGGCATGCAGTCTGCAGTCTCTCTCCCTCTGTCCCTCTGCCCCATGCTCTCTCCTTCTATTTCTCTCTCTCTGAAATAAATAAATAAATCTTTTTTTTTCTTTAAGATTTTATTTATTTATTTGACAGAGTGAGATCACAAGTAGGCAGAGAGGCAGGCAGAGAGAGAGAGAAGGAAGCAGGCTCCCTGCCAAGCAGAGAGCCCGATGCGGGACTCGATCACAGGACCCTGAGATCATGATCTGAGCCGAAGGCAGAGGCCCAACCCACTAAGCCACCCAGGTGCCCCAATCTTTTTTTTTTTTTAAAGGTAACACAGTTTTAAAGGGTTTGTTCCATATTGTCAAAGTTGTTCTTTTTATGGATTATGAGGTCTATGCCTGAGAAAAGGCAGCTGAAGGGCATCCTGAGAGATGCCAAGATTGCCTGTCTCTCTCATTGGCCTCTATGTTATGAGACCTAGCCAAGCCTAAAGGGAATGCACCTGAGAGTGCCAAAAAAAATGCCACCAGAGAGAACTTGTCACCTCCAAAGACTTTTGGAATGCCCGCCAAGTGGATACCAGAATGATCAAATACAAGAAAGAGATTCCTAGATGTGTAATCACTAAATATTCATATTAAGAGGAATTTAAGGGTCAGACATTTGGTGTATGTGCTTTGCTGAGGAGTCAAGGGGCAAAGTGACTATCTGAGGCATGATACCGTAGACCTGTAGCTATTACACCTAAAGACCTACTTGCAAGAGATTTTTCTATTTTTCAACTATGAGCTCTGCTAGTTTCAAGGTTTTAGTACCCAAGGAAGGAACAATTGCCCCAGAAGACACATTAATGTTTCCCCTGAACTGGAAACTGAACTGTCACCTAATCATCTCAGGCTTCTCATATCACTCAGTGAATAGGTCAAAAAAAGTAGGGGGGGAATGT
The DNA here is from genome assembly GCF_002288905.1 of Enhydra lutris kenyoni. Taxonomy (NCBI): domain Eukaryota; kingdom Metazoa; phylum Chordata; class Mammalia; order Carnivora; family Mustelidae; genus Enhydra; species Enhydra lutris. The sequence continues at coordinate 56,453,040 of NW_019154097.1, forward strand.
AAGAGTATTACTCAATGTGATTAATCCTGACCATCTTTGGAAAATAAGATGGCTGTTACCCTGTTCTCTTCTAGTACAATAACCAGTGGGAAAGGCTAGTGAAGGCCCCTGCAACAACTAAGAAGAGCTCCAGTGACCTTAGAAGAGGGAAGCCATGAGGCTTAGTATCTGGATGAATGACAACTCTCTTTCCATCATGCCAAGGTATCTGACTCACAGCAGTGCTGCTACATCCTAGCTCACAGCCTATACTTTGCTTGGTTCCCCCATATGGCCAACTGTCTGTTGACTCTAGAGAGTAATCCTAAGACTGGAAGGCAAGGAATTTTTATATAACATTCTTCCAGTTCTCTAGTCCTTCAGAGTCAGGGCTGTCCCTAAAGCTGAGCAATGACCAAAGAGGCAAAAGGGAGACAATTAACAGATAAAGAACTGGGAGCAGTAGGAACCTTGGACTTGAAGGCAGAAGTGATGAGTTTTCTCATTTGGCACAGATGGTCTTTGAGAATCCCTTCATTTTTATTTAGAAGTCAAATCAAGATATCTATTGGGCTCTATGCTATATATAGTAATTGGAGAAGTGAGGAGGGCCCGAGATCCTTAGTCCCATGGCCAGCCCATAACAACCCTTCCCTAACTCTGTGGTTGGGGTAATGGGATGAACTTCTCTCCACCACTTTCTCTGTTCATACTAATTTCACATATTGGCTAAGTGCATGGGCTCTGGGATCAGACAGCCTGGGTTCAAAATCAGTTCTGTCACTGAATGACTATGGGACCTTGTACTTAACCCTTCTAGGTCTCAGTTTTCTCATCTGTAAAATGGTGGCAGAGGGATTACTAACTGTGCATATTTCAAAAGACTACTATATGGTTTGAATGCAAACACATGCATGGTGCTTGGAGCCATACCTGGCAATAAGGGCTTAAGAAAAGTGGTTCTAACAGTTACTTTTACTGTTAGTCTGCTTGGTATTGGTTTTAACCCTATTTTACAGGTGTCATATGAATGAATGAGTACGAGAATGAATAGAAAAAATGAGTATGAGAATGAATAGAAAAAATGATTTAACAGTAGGTGAACACATGCTGGGATGGTCCTACTTATAGCCCTCCCTATGGGAGGGGCAAACACCTCCTCTGCACAGCAGCCCTTATCAAGTGTACACATCTGTTACTGCCCATTAGATCATACCCCTACACTCCAACTCCCAGGATTCAAGTTCTCAGGATCCAAGTAAGACCATCTGGCCCACCTGTTGAATCTGATGAGCTCCTGCCTTAGGACGGTGTTCATGGATTCCTCATAGACCACAGGATACAACTTTACAACCACTTCCAGGTCAAAGTCATTGGGAAGCTTGGAGAGTATGTCCTGGGCCAGCTCTTCAATCACTTCCTTAAAGCACAGACAGTAGAGAAGTGAATGAGAAACAAGGCCTGTACATTGTGGTTTTGTGTGGGTAAATCTGAACCAATGGGCACTGGTCTTTTTAATCACAGTCTGTATGACCTTCCTGGGAGCTCTCCCACAGAAGCCAACTCTGCCTGGCAGAAAGGAGGGCCCTTACCTCTCTACCAGTCTTTGGGAAGGCATCCCCTCTTGGCCCAGAAAGCAAAAGAGCAGAGCAATGAGAGCCCTCTTTTCACACCTCAAGCAAGGGCCTGAGGGCTAGGCAGGGATTCCTGCTCTGTCAGGTAGCCTCAGGGCAGAACTGAACCCTGCCAGCTCCTGTCTTTGAGGTCAGCTCTAGTAGAGCATCTCCCACAGCTCCCTCAGCCAGTGTCTCAGAACCAGTTCACAGTACAGATGGGACTCTTGCTCAGTGCCAGTGACAGGCCAGGACACCTGGGAAGGTAGTAGGCCATTCCTCAGGATTGAGCAAGAATAGTCCAGGGCAATGGAGTTGGCCAAGTGGAGAGGGGACAGGCCTAGAAGAACAAGGAGTAGGACCAGGCTGTGAGAGAGGCAGAGACCTCAGCCATCCGGTGGATCTGAGAGGCTTGGAACATGCACTTCCTTCCCTCTCCTCTCTCCTATGAGGTGAATTTCCATCCCTAAACTGAGACCAAGCAGGCTGCTTTATCTTCCTACCTGTTATCACTTATGGCACTATGAGCCAAAGCAAGAGAAACCCACAGGTGAGAGGGCTTCAACATGGGTTAGCTCAGAAGGTGGAGAAGGGAAGGGAAGGACAGGAAAGAAGAGGGTATGGCGGCGTCAGGAGATGGTGGTCCTGGGTCTGGCTCAGCCTGAGTTATGAAAGCTATGAAGCAGGTCTCTTCCCTTTACTGGGTTCGTTTCACCCCCTTCTGTAGACTGAGGATGGTGGACCAGGTCTTCACTTCATAAAGTGTGCACTAACTGGGAAAGGCACCCAAAATGATTGATTCTAGGTGTTTCCAGGACATGGAGCAAATCATGTTGAATCACATGATGAGAAAGTCACTCTCTTTCTGAGTTTCAGCCGCCTTTCTCTTTTCATTCTTCTCAAGGACAAAGTCTCAGACCAGTGCTAATTAAATGCGCTGTAACACTGGCCGAGCTTCCCCTTTCCACAAGGAGCCAGCGGGGCCTCAGCAACGTCATCTGCAAGGAATCTAATAACTTTCATTAGCTTTCATTTTCTTTTTTGTGGCTGTCATGACTTTATGGAAATGACACTGGGTTTCCATTTATGGCACTGATGAGCAGCTTTTAAATGAAACGTTTTTAAGCAAAAGAGATTTAGTTTTAAATATTATATATATGGAGTATAGATGATATATGGGTATAGCAATGAACCATGAGGAGTATCCGGAAACACTGGTGTTCTTCCAGCTCTGTATCTGAGGACTCTTAGCAGGAAGACTCAAGAACCCATGTCCTCACTCAGGGGTCTGCCAGACCTCCCCTCTTCTGCTTCCCTGGTCATCAGCCACAATCCTGTGTGACCACCAGGTGGAAAACTGCCTGGGAAACAGAATTAGGTCTCCTGCCCCACACCTGGTTACCTGAGGGGACTTGCCACTCCCTCCTGACTGCCTAGGGAGGGTCAGCAACACTCCTTGAAATAGCTGGTTGGTTTCCTGGTTGTCCTTGGTGATGTCAGCGTTCTCATGGAGGCCAAAGACTTCTGGGTGGGCTGTGATGGGTAGGTTCCTGAGATAGTCGATATAGGACTGGAAAGGAAATCTTCAATTGACACAAACCCAGGTTCCCTGGGGTCCCAGAGATCACTGAGGGATGGGCTGGACCTAACCCAAGCAAATCGCACTGGGTTGGTAGCACACCTTCCCACCACCCCACACACCAACCACCCCCTCCACACACACACACACACACACACACAGGGTAAACACCAAGCTCTTTCTCATATGGTTTTCTGGGGAGTGAAAATGAAGACAGAGGTCTGAGTATCTCCCTTCCCACCCCTAGTTTTTCCTTATTTCCTCCTCATAGTTCTGGCTTTGCATTCAGACAGAGCTGGATTTGGATCCTAGCTCCACTGCAAACTAATTGTGTAAACTTGACCCCTAGTTTCCTTATTTGTAAATGGGAAGATAAGTGAGGTTACAGAGGAATGGGCCTTGGCATATAACAGGTATTCGATAAAAGAATTCCATTCTATTCTTCCTGTTCTCATTCTTCCTTCCAGTTTTTCTGTCCTTCTCTTTTGACTACCTTTTGAGCCTTTGTTTTCAAGTACCAATTTCCAGCCTATTTACTGCTAAACCCTCATCTTAGCCATCCTTCCCCTTAAACTCCCAAGATGGACCCCACATTCTGAAAAGACCTTATCTATCAAATGCCCAGCTTTCATTAAACAGTAATAATGTCCCTCTTAGAGGCTTTTTGGAATATTGAAAATAGCTTATGGACCTAAGTCAGAAAGCCCAAGGCTACCTCTGGGCCCTCCTTGCTTACACTGCAGCCCCGAGCCACATGAGGATTGCAGAGCCCCTCACCTGGTAGGGGCCATGAGGAGGGACATAGTAAATGTCTCCAGGAGCAAGACAGTAATGATCCTCCTCAATTTCCTTACAGTAGAACGTGGACAGAAGGGACAGCAGGAGACGCCTGTCTTTGTCATCAGTCACTCTGCCTCCGTAATTACATTCCCCTGGGGACAACCAACAGGAAGATGATGAGCCCAGGGAAGGTCATAATGAACTTGGTCATTAACCTAAAACAGGATTCTTCCAGCCAAGGAGCTCTGCTGAGAAACAGGGTTGCTGAAACCAATGCTCACCTTGGGATGACACCAGGTCTTTTTGGTATTATGTTTGCTACAAGAATAGTACATATTAACCATAGGAAAAATCAGGAAGCAGAAATAAACTGAGAGAAAAACAACACAATCACCAATAATTCCACCAGAGGTAATTACGAACATTTAAGTCTCTTCTTCATGTGTGCGTGTATGTGTGTATATGTACGTGAAAGGCATTACAGAAAGGTGGTTCAGGACAAGCACTCTGGCATGAGATAGTCCTGGGTTCCAATTCCAGCAATTTCTCATCCATCAAGAAGCAGAGATAATTGCAGTATCCATTTTACAAGGTTGTGGTTAATAAAGCTTATAAAACATTTAGCACAATGCTTAGCACACAGAAAGCATTCAATTTATTACAGCTATTACAAATACATATATATATTAGAAAATTGAGATTATCCCATACATCCTGCTTTGGGATACTCCACCCACTTCATTAATATCATTCGCTGAGACTCAGGTTTCTACACTCAGATTTCTACAAAAAGAATTGGGTAATTCTTTGGAAGCCACATCAAATCCTTCTCAGTAACCCCATGACACATTTTCTAGCTGGTCCAGATTCCACAGTATGTGGGTGCCACCTGGCATTGCGTAGTTATGGACAACACGCTAGTCTGCAGGGAGGAAACACTTCTGTGTATATAGTGTGTGTGACAGACGGGCTCACTTCCAATTCCAACGATTCCAGGAAGACGCAGGTCTACAGACAGGAAACAGGAAGTACGGCCCAAGTTTGGGGCCAGACGCCTCAACTTCTCTTGGTTTTGGAAGTGTCTAAATGTCTGAGAGGAGGACCTGGGTGGTTCATTAGGGGAGAAGTAAAGGTCTAAAGGGAAGCTCATACTTCTTGAGTCATTTGAGCCTTGGCAGAAGCTATTTTACCTGTGGACTTTTCCAAGGCTTTAGCAAAGCTCAGTTTGAACATTACAGCTTGTCCTGGCTATAAACAAATTTTTAACCCACTGAGCCACCCAGGCGCCCCTATAAACAAGTTTTTGATAGCACTATATTAGATACAATAATCAAAATATGACATTAAAGAGACAGTGGTTTTTCCCTCACTGAAGTCAGTGTGGCAGAGCTGAGGGCTCCCAAGAGGGAACCCAACTGAAGGTTAATCTCAGGCACAGAGTCATGGGGCACTTCCTTATCAGTGAAATTTCCTGCAGGCTTTGGGTTTTATGTTTGTTTAGGAAGATGCACTTCTTGGGGCCCCTGTGTGGCTTAGTTGGATGGGTGTCTGCCTTAGCTCGGGTCATGATCCCAGGGTCCTGGGATCAAGCCCCACATTGGGCTCCCTGCTCAGCAGGAAGCCTGCTTCTCCCTCTCCCTCTGCCTGTGCACACCCCCCCGCCCCGCCAATGCCTGCTTGTGCTCTCTCTATCCCTCTGTCAAATGAATAAATAAAATCTTAAAAAAAAAAAAAAAAAAAAAAGGAAGGTGCATTTCTTTATAGCTACTTATGTGTCTATTCTGGTAACAAGAGTCTAAGTTCCCACAGGCACCAGGATGTGTTTTATCTTTTCTAAGGTCTCTACTCTCCCCGCTCAAGGACTGGGGGTATCAGATTAAGAGTGTATTGACTTTGGGCCATCTAATTTGATAACCACTATCCAAAAGATGAGACCTATCAAAGAGATATCAAAGAGACCTATCAAAGAGATCTCTTTGATCAGTGTCAGTACAGAGTTCTAATGATCATCTGTATCTGTTTTTTTTTTTTCTTTCCTGCCGCACATATAGGTGGCAGGGTCCCTTGCAGGGGGTAGGGTGTGGGAGAGGTGTTCGTGTGCATTTGATTCCTGGCATGAGCTCTTCAGTGCTATCCCTGTGGCAGTGACCACACACGTGTGTCCTGACACGTGGCATCAAGAGTCGGTGGAGCTTTTGCCAGCTGTGCCCCTGAGGGATAATAGCAATGAGCCTAGACCCTTGCCGATTCACGATGGACATGTAAAGAGGGCAAGAAATGGATCTTTGATGTCTTACACCCTTGAGATGTGGGGACTGTTGATTATCTTAGCCTAACTAATCCATTCTGACTGGTACAGGGGGAAAGTGAGTATGCTCCAGCTGGCTGACACCATGGAGGCGGGTCGTCTTATGAGCTGCAGACAGTCCCATACCAAGACCTTACCCCAGGGCAAGGACACATTCGTTCTGCTTTCTGAAGAAGAGCCTTGGCGTGTGACTCTGAATGGCCTGAAATGCTAGGAATATGACTCAGTTCTTTAGAGAATGTCTAATAGCCACTGCATTTATGCTGTGTGTGTCACTTGGGATTTTGTTCAGGAGACAGTGTGCTGAGTTAAGGTCTGTGTGACCTTTTACAACTGAACTTGATGATTACTGTGAAGCAAGATTTCTCAGTCCTAGCACTATGAACATGTTGCCCTGGGTAGTTCTGTGTGTGTATGTTGGGCGGGGGGGTGCTGTTCCGTGCTTTGTAGGACACTGATGCATGGTTAGCAGCTCCCCTGGCCTCTACCCTGTGGTACCCCTATTTAGTGGTGACAGCCAACAATGTCTCCAGATGTTGCCAAATGTCTCCTCGGGGGGAAAAACGGCCCTTGGTTGAGAACCACTGCCCTCAGGCCTCAGTCTTGTCAGGCATAAAACGGGGTAACTAACGTGAGGCTCAGAAGTTGCTATGGAGACTGGGTGTGACGACTGCGTATAGAGAGCACCTGCCGCATGACTGGAGAAAGGATCCAGCCAAACCCCTGAACATATGGAGCTGAGGAAGGAACTCGTGTGTAATCTTGAAAATGCCCAGGGTTTCCTGCTGAGACGCATTTTGACCTCTGGCCATGGGATTGCACTCACTTAGCCCATCTATAGTTTATCTCCTCTCTTTGGGGTTATGTGATCTGTTCCTTGAGGGAAGCAACCAAGTCTTATACATTTACATTCTTCCATATTATGCACTAGTCTATATTGGGTGACTAATAAAAGGTCACAGATAGACTGTTTTTGTTTTGTTTTTAAAGGTTTTATTTATTTATTTGACATAGAGAGAGATCACAAGTAGGCAGAGAGGCAGGCAGAGAGAGAGGGGGAAGCAGGCTCCCTGCTGAGCAGAGAGCCTGATGCGGGGCTTGATCCCAGGACCCTGAGATCATGATCTGAGCCCAAGGCAGAGGCCTAACCCACTGAGGCGCCCAGGCGCCCCTCGGATAGACTGTTTTAATACAAAACAGCAAGTGCCCTTTTCACCGGAGGGAACCTCTGTTGGGAGTGCTCTCCTTCTTCCCGCCCACGGCCTACCCTACTATCTTCTGCCCCTTATGAACTCATTCATCCCTCAAAACTCATCCTTTATGTCTTCATGAAGTTATCCATGATAATCCCCTACCCCCTCTCTGAGATTTAATCATTGTGCTACTTTTCTACTTTATAAATATTTCTCTTGTTGAACTTATCACTGTATTGTCTTTTATTTCTTTTCAAAAGCATTTTTTAAAAAAGATTTTATCTATTTACTTGAGAGAGAGAGAGACAGAGAGAGCCCGAGTGCAGGGAGGGGCAGAAGGAGGGGGAGAAACAGACTCCCTGCTAAGCAGAGAGCCCAATGTGTGGCTCGATTCCAGGACCCAAAGATCATGACCTGAGCTGGAGGCAGAGAGACACCCAACCGATGGAGCCACCCAGGTACCCTTCTTTTTTTTTTTTTTTTTTTTAATTTTATTTATTTATTTGACAGACAGAGATCACATGTAGGCAGAGAGACAGGCAGAGAGAGAGGCAGAGAGAGAGGAAGGGAAACAGGCTCCCGGCCAAGCAGAGAGCCCGATGCGGGGCTCGATCCCAGGACCCTGGGATCATGACCTGAGCCGAAGGCAGAGGCTTAACCCACTGAGCCACCCAGGCACCCCTACCCTTCTTTATATATATTTTTTACTTTGCAGATTGTGAGCCACTTGAAGGTAGGAATTGTATCTTAGTTTTTTACAACATCTGGCATGGTGACCAGCATTAGTAAGAGCTCCATTTTTGTTGACTGACTGAATGAGTGAGTAAATAAATGGATAGAGATGGGATCAGAAGAGCAGAAGGGTGGAGTACGATACTGGAGATTTGTAATTGGAAAGCCTCCTCCCATAAGTACCTGTCAGGTAAGTTAGAGCCTCAAATGGCACCTCCTTGTAGTCATTCAGAAACATCTGGATCTGCCGCATACTGATCCTCAGGTCAGACTCGTTGAACTCATAAGGAATATTCCAACCTGCACAAAGCATGGAAGAATCAGAGGCTTCAGTGCTGAGAGCTCATAATTTCCATTCCGACATCGAGATGTAAGTTAAGCTGTAAGTTAAGCATCATAAGGATCATAAGGAGATCATAATCGTTGAACTCATAAGGAATATTCCAACCTGCACAAAGCATGGAAGAATCAGAGGCTTCAGTGCTGAGAGCTCATAATTTCCATTCCGACATCGAGATGTAAGTTAAGATGTAAGTTAAGCATCATTACAGATCAGGAGCCTCTTTCAGACCCATGAAGATCAAGCACCAGGCCAACTATTAGCCCTGACATTTACTGCCAACGTGGGAGCCATTTTGCCTGAGAAAACATCCATTCTAAAATCAATTTCCTTATGGATCTCCCCATTTGTTAAGGTAGATGTTAATATCGTGGGATTTGTGGAATGAGAATTACTCTCCCTGGCTGGAATACTGTGGTAATGCACAGAGTTCCAAAAATAACACTAAAGCGTAGCCAGACAGCAGTATCTATGATTAGGCAACAGAACGAAGTCAGCTTTGAGAATTCCCCTCATTGTACTCATGGGAAAATGGGATGGCCGGCCTTGAAGAAACTACCGCTTTTATTTTCAAGGGTACAGTGATAAATTCCCAGTGGGTCTGGGAAAGGGGCACAAATGCATGAACCAGCTGGGCGTGGTGGGAGACAGAAGGGTAGTCGGATCTGTGCTCAACAGAGACCTTTAATTTCCTCCCAAACATTTACATTCAAATAAAGAAATGTAGCAAAATAATAAAATTCATGGTCTGGCACAGAAAACACAACTGGCCAGTTGGTTGCAAGCCAAACCGTTACATGGATTTTTGGAAATCTGATGTAGGTGGGAGAACAGTGGTGGGAGAACATGATGTATGAAACGCAGATGCAGGGGGAGTGTCCCCCCCCAAACTGTCTCATCCCTTCACCCCTAAGTGGAAGGGTCAGGATGGTAGAAGGAAAGAAGATGCTCAGAGAGAATCACCAAGAGGACAGTTTGCCTCCTTATCTAACCCAAAACAACAGCTAAAAATACATTTCAAGGCTTTTGAACAAAATCAGAGGCAGCCCAACCTTAAAACCATGTAGATGTCAAATCTGCATTTAGCAGTTTGATGTTCTGCTCTAACAGGAGTGTTAAGTTAATATAAAGTATTAAATTAAGGTAGGCCATGGAGAGGTTACATTAATAATGAAATTTATTTTTATTTTTTCAAGAGGAAGCACAAAGGTCCCGGCTGTATTTCTCTCATTCTTACGCACATGTGTAGAGAACTACTTACAATGTCATAAATTAGCTGCAGACAACTCCCTGGAAAGTGGCTATTGTGACTAAGATAGGCACATGCCCATCAAAGGGAAAGGCCTCAAATCTTCTCAACAACCTATTACTTTGGTAACTAGGAGACCTCTGATTTTGGAGCATCAGCTCTTTCCCTGACATTGATAGTGACCTGGTCTATGTAGGGGCTGCTGGATTTATCAAATAAAAGTACGGGACAGTCCATGAAATTTTAATTTCAGATAAACAAATCATGCTTATTCTAAGTATGTCCCAAATAGTCTGTGGAATGTACTTATACAGCATTTTACTGGCAACCCTGAGTATGAACTTGAACACACACCTGCATCTGTGTGTGATCTGTGCCCCAGCAGCCCAGGGGCACTGTCACCTCTTACCCAGGGGTCCGAAGTTTCTCCTCTCTTGAACAATGGCATGGAAGAAACAAAGGCCGAACAACAGCTTTTGCCACATGACTGCCTTTGTGCAGCTTTGGAAGAACACGGGGTCCGAGATGGGGTCATTGAGGTAGGAGCGCAAAAGGTTAGCCCGGAGCCCTTTGGGGGGCTCGTTGGTCATTTTGATCCCATTTTGGAGGATGCTGACTGGAAATTTCTCTGTTGGATAGCTGGTTAACCAGAGTCTGCAAGAAAAACAGACCTAAGCAGGTAGAGCGATACAAGAAATTATACTGAAAAACAGTAACAAAAAACAATAGCCCCCGTGTATTAAGCATACTAGATGTCAGAACCCATGCTAAAAATTAAATATGTGCCCTTCCTTCACTTCAACCCTCACAGCCACCCTGTGTGAAGGGATTAGCTATCACCTGGTACCACTGAAGAAATGGAGGCACGCAGAGGTCATGTGGGTTTTTCAAGGACACAATACCTAGAAGCAACTGACATGGGATGCAACTCCAGAGGCCCTCTCTTAAATGCCATGCCACATTGCCTCCCTTGCTAGACTACCTGAGCATCTATGATGGCCAGATACTATCCCTGGAACCCCAGGAGTGGCCAGGAAGGCAGGAAAGAGGCCATGAACACATGGACTGAGGCCTTACGTCAGGAGGCAGTTATGTGGTGTTTCACTCATACCAGGCAAATCAATGCAATGTTAAAGTATAGTTTTGAAGTAGTTGCCAACTTGTAAAAATCGAGTTTTGTTTTTTTGTTTTTTTTTTTTAAATTCTAGATTCCCACCTTCCCTTGAAAATATTAGAAAATCTGATCACAAGGGGCCCGCCTTCCTGTATGGCATCAGTTGCTTGGTATTAGGCAGTCACTTCTCTAAAGGGCATGGGCTTCTGTGTGCCTGGATGGCTCAGTGGGTTAAAGCCTCTGCCTTCGGCTCAGGTCATGATCTCAGGGTCCTGGGATCGAGTCCCGCATCGGGCTCTCTGCTCGGCGGGGAGCCTGCTTCCTCCTCTCTCTCTGCCTGCTTCTCTGCCTACTTGTGATCTCTCTCTCTCTGTGTGTCAAATAAATAAATAAAATCTTTAAAGGGCATAGGCTGCTAGTTCACCGCAGTCCCCATATCTCTCCATTGATGTCTGATAGCAAGGATGACAGCCTGTGATGACTGGTAGAGTACTGTGGGAACTGCAAGACTTCTTGTGCCTGTCCTCTCCACTCATGTATGTTATATTCCTGCCTCCTGTAGGCACCTGAGGTAACAACTTTTGGGTTAGGACTGTAATATAGAAGAACTTAATAACAACATGAATAATTGTTCATTGAGTGTGTCATTGATGGTAGTTAGTCAACTCATCATCCTGAACCAGGTAGAATTCCTGAAACTGATGGATCGCCCTCAAAATCTTCCATGAATTTTATATGAGCCTTTCATGAATACAATAAGCTATGGCCTAATTTGGCTTTGTAAATAAACACCAAACACCTTCCTGTTTTCGGGCAGAGATGACTAAAATGAAAATTACTAGCAAGTTTTGTGGCCTGGAACAGGAGTTGGCAAACTTTTCCTATAAAAGATCAAAGAGTAAATATTGTAGGCTCTGCAGGCTATGTGGTCTCGGTCACAATGACTTGTAATGGGAAAGCAGTCACAGACAGTATATGAATGAGCATAGCCGTGTTTCAATAAAACTTTATTTGTGGACACTGAAAATTTTTTTTTTTTAAGATTTTATTTATTTATTCGACAGAGATCAAAAGCAGGCAGAGAGGCAGGCAGAGAAAGAGAGAGGAGGAAGCAGGCTCCCTGCAGAGCAGAGAGCCCAATGCGGGGCTCAATCCCAGGACCCTGGGACCATGACCTGAGCTGAAGGCAGAGGCTTAACCCACTGAGCCACCCAGGTGCCCCTGGACACTGAAATTTGAATTTCATTCAATTTTCATGTGTCATGAAATATTATTCTTTTTTCGATTTTTTTCCCATCATCTAAAAATATATAAAACTCTACTTAGTTTACAAGATACACAAAAACAGGTAGCAAGCTATATTTCGTCCACAAGCCATTGTTTGCTGACCCCTTGGCCTGGAGTAAGAGAACATTTGAGTTGGAAATGGCTTTGAAGTCTAGTTTATGCAAAAACCAAAGCCCAGTGTTGCTGGGGTTAAAGTTCAGAAAAAACAAGTAGCTGATTCTAATATTGATTAAAATTCTACAGAGCCCAAGAAATATAGGATAGAGCAGCCTGGACAATGGTGCCCACACTCCAGGTTAAAAAAAAAACAAAACCCACATATTTTAAAAGTCACATTTGCTGACATTGAATCTACCTTCCCAGACACATCTCATAATACATCCCCCAACAATGTCTCACAGCATATACCCCATAGTCACAGAATAACATCTCATACACACTTTTGCTTTTACAGATGCTGTCCCTTCTGCCTACAGTGTCCTTCCTAGTAAAGTCTTATTCATCTTTCAAAACCCCAGACAACTGTCAGGCCTCCAGGCATTCCCCAACTTTCCCTTCCCTTTTCTGTGCTCCATGGCTCTTGTGCAAACAAGTCCGGTAGGTAGTGTATGGTGTCAATATCACTCATCTGTGGTCTGTCTTCCGCTAGACTAAGAGCTTCTTAAAAGCAGAACTGTGTTCACCTTCGCATGCGCAGCCACCAGCATGACGTCTGCAGCTCAAGAAACAGGCTGTGGGGATTGGGTGGGGAGGACACCTCACCTGAATCTGATGTTGGTGCTTTCAGGAACAATCACCTCCTCACAGATCTTCTCCAGCATGGGCATCCAGCTCGTGGCCAGGTGGCAGTTCTGTAACACCACCCAGGTCCCATCTTTGATGGCAGTGTTGATCATTTTGGTAGCAATGGAGCCTTGGCCTTGGCCAAGGGAGATGGTCTGTGTTCTTGCACCTCCCATGCCAAGATCCTCAGCAAACTTCAGCAGGCCTGCAACCAGGAAGAAAAGGGGGCTTTTGAAAAAGGGCAGGCCAACTAAGACCATATTAACAACAACAATGCAGAAAAAAGGGTTGCATCAAAATTCTGGACATGGAGGGGCGCCTGGGTGGCTCAGTGGGTTAAGCCTCTGCCTTCGGCTTGGGTCATGGTCCCAGGGTCCTGGGATCAAGCCCCACATCGGGCTCTCTGCTCAGCAGGGAGCCTGCTTCCTCCTCTCTCTCTCTCTGCCTGCCTCTCTGCCTACTTGCGATCTCTGTCTGTCAAATAAATAAATAAAATCTTAAAAAAAAATTCTGGATATGTAAAGAAACTAACTGGCTCCTGTTGACTGAAAAAAAAAAAAAAGCCTCTCTATGTGGAAGTTTGGACTTTGGGTAAGAGGGTAAATGAAGCTATTGTTGATTCCTCTTTTGTTCTGAATATATAGACAGTCTTGATTTTAAAAAAAATTACACGTCGGAAAAAAATTCAGAGTCTGAAAGAAAGAGAAATTCCCAGGTGCCAAAAATGAAGAGGGAACTCAAAACTAGAGAGGTGAGCACACAACCAAAGAACTAGAAACTGGGTTGTTACTAATGTATTTTACTAGAAAAATAGGTGTTTTTATAGTGAAATTTCAAGTAAGTCTCTTTCACTTCTCTCTTCCTCAGAAGCAGCCAATGTTACTAGCTCTTTGTGAATCTTTCCAGAGTATTTTATACATTTAAATGAATGCATATATATGATTATACTTATGAGAATTGTAGAAAACTACATTTGCTTCTCTCACTTAGATCTTTTCTGCATCAATACAGGCATACCTCAGAGATACTGAGGGTTTGGTTCCAAACCACCATAATAAAGCGAATATTGTAATAAAGTGAACAAATGATTTTTTTTAGATTCCCAGTGCATATAAAAGTTATGTATATGATATATGTTATCCATTAAGGGTGCAATAGCATTATGTCTAAAAAAAGTGCATTTTACCTTAACTTTATAATATTTTATTGCCAAAATATACTAACCATCATGTGAGCTTTCCGTAAGTTGTAATCACTGATCACAGATCACTATGACAAATATAGTAATAAAGAAAAAGTTTGAAATATGGTCAAGAATTACCCAAAGGTGACCCAGAGACATGAAGTGAGCAAATGTTGTTTGGAAAATGGCAACGATACTCTTTCTCCCATGTTGGAGCCTGTGGAGTCTGCTGGGAACAGGACTCCCAAATCGACAAATGCATCTGGAAGGCTGTGGTCCAAGACCATTTTTCTTTGCAACCTGAGAGAGCAGACGGCTCTTCTTAAAATTGGAGGTTTTTATGCTCAACATGAAACTGAATTCTGTCTAGGCAAGAGACGTGATTATGTGTATGAAGCAAAGAACAACATAGTGACTCCTGGTGGCAAACCGAACAAAAATAGAGTAATGTGAGGAAAAGTAACCCGTGCTTATGGAAACAGTGGTACAGCTTGTGCCAAAATCCAAAGCAACTTTCCTGTTAAGCCACTGGCCACAGCATTGGGTGATGCTATACCCCTTAAGGATTTAAACTGACTGAAAAGTCAATAAAGGTGTAGATTTGTTATCTTTATTCTTTTTTGTAAAGATTTTATTTATTTATTTGACAGAGAGAGAAAGTGCACAAACAGGGAGAGCAGCAGGCAGAGGAAGAAGGAGACTACCCCTGTGCAAGAAGCCTGATGTGGGGCTTGATCCCAGGACCCTGGGATCATGACCTAAGGCAGATGCTTAACCAACTGAGCCATACCGGCATTCCAATTTGTTCTCTTAAAAAAAAAGAAAAAGAAAAAGAGGGGTGCCTGGGTGGCTCAGTTAGTTAAGTGGTCCTAGGACTTCAGAATGTGGCTGTATTTGGAGTTGGGTTTTGAAAGGGATAATTAAGTTAAAATGAGGTCATTATGTCAGGTCCTAATCCAATAAGATTTGGTGTCCTTATAAGAGAGGAGACTGGGACATAGATACACTCACAGAGAGAAAACTTCAATATAAAGATGCAGGGAGAAGCAGGCCACAGACAAGCCAACGAAAGAGGTCTTAGAAGAAACTAGCCCCGCCGACACCTTGATTTGGGATTTTTAGTCTCCAGAATTTGGAGAAAATAAATTTCTCTTGCTTAAACCACTGAGTCTTTGGTAGTTGTTATAGCAGTCCTAGCAAAAAAGACCATGAAAGAAACACAGCTAACAAAATCATTAAAGAAGGACCACAAAGCATAATAAAATTCAGAGTTCTGTGGGAAAAAAAAATACATGGATTTGGAATAAAACAAATAAAACTTCTGGAAATGGAAAGCACTGTCACTGAAGATAAAAACTTAAAGCACTGATGAAAAGAACAGGGTAGGCACAGCCAGAAAGAGAATTAGTAAACACTAAGGTCTGCAATCAATGATCCATCTGGTAGGACCCAGACAGTGGTTTCCAAATGCTACGGCCTCTGCGGAAAGAGTCCTTTGAGAAATGCTTATGCAAACTCAGCCCGGCATACATGGTAATTCTATACAACAAGGAAGCTATAAAAAACTACTGAGATTATGTGAGAACTTTAGGCGTGAAGGAGCCCCCACAGGCTGGGGACTAAATGACTTGAGAATCAGGAAGCTTGATAAATAATAAAACACCGCCACGTTTGAAACACCCACTACGTCAAAATCTATGCGCTCATGAGGCGCCTGGGTGGCTCAGTCAGTTGAGCGTCTAACTCTTGATTTTGCCTTGGGTCATGATCTCAGGGCTGTGAGATCAAGCCCCACATCTGGCTCTGACCTCAGCAGAGTCTGTTTCTCTCTCTCTGTCCCTCTCTCTCTCAAATAAATAAATTTCTTTAAAAAAAAAATCTGTACGTTCACAATGATGCAAAGAAAATCTTAACAGCTTAAATAACTTTGCAGGTGACCAGGGCACCAATTCACTAACCCGAAAGCTGAGAAATCAAGGGAATGAACTAAACGTCTATTCTGCCGGTCCTTTTTGAACTATAGTCCAAGTAAACCAAAGAGTTGACAAAGGAAAATTCTTCTTAGTAGGAGAGTTCCAGCTAATAAATGTGGAAGGAGTGATAGAATTAAAATACCGTTTTTCAGCCCCTAATGAAATAAGGGATCTGGGGAACGATTTTGTTAAGGCCGCTAAAAATCATCAGGTCAGTTGTTTCCAAAACATACTGGAATCACACGGGAAGCTTATAAAGCACAATGCCTGGGCCTCATTCACAAAGATTTTAATTTAATTGGTTGCGGGCATGGCCTGCACCTGGAGCTTTTTCTTAAAGCCCTCCCAGGTGATGCCCATGAGCAGCCAAGATTAAGAACCATCATCACATTAAGTGTGAGCCTGATGGGGAACTGTACGAGGGAAGTGCAATGGGGAGGCGGATCGCACTGACAATGCCTGAGTCCCCTGACCAATCTCAATCAGGAAAGGAAAGACAACCAGATAGCAGGTGCTTCCTAGTGTGAGGCACTGTGAGGGACACAGTAGCCACGAGGTCTCCTGGGAAGTTATCCAAGCTGAATCTGATCAGGCCTCTAGCACAGACAGACAGGAATATGCAACATAGGGCTTTGGATGTAACCGGCTTGTCAACATTTTACAGAACAAACCCTAACCTTTCTTCCATTTGTCTTCTTTACCTTTCCTGGTTTCCCCTCATTTCTCTTGTTTAAATCTGTCACGTGAGGGACACGGGAAAAAACAAAGCTACTAGAGAGGGGCCATGAATTGATCTTTGACAACTGGATGGTGGTACGGGAAAGGGGAGAGGGTACCAGTTTATTTCAGCTCGCTCCTCTGACTTCCCCTGTGGGGCAGGGGTGCTGATCCAGGGGTATCTGGGTCGGGGCAGGTGTCAAACTCCCCAACTTCCACAGCAGAATGGCAAGCTTTGTCATTTGCCTTTCTGGTCCTCTTTCATCATTTAGCAAGAGACAAAACTAAAGCTTTGAGACCCAACAGGACAGAAAACTAATCTATTCCTGTAAACAACTCATACCTGTTCATATGCAATAATTGGTTTCTGGAAAGATATAAAAACTGGTAATAATGGTTACTTCTGGAAGGAAGATGTACCTTTCACTCTGCACGATGGTTTCTCAACCTCAGCACTACTAACACCTGGGGCCATTTGGGGATAATCCTTTGTTGTGGGGGACTGTCCTGTGCAGTAGACGGTTAGCAGCATCCTCAGTTTCAATCTACCAGACTGTAGTAACACCCCCTAGTTGTGACAAAAAAAAAAAATGTTTCCCCACTTTGCCAAATGTCCCTGGAGGGGGGAAAATGGTACCGGTTGAGCCACAGTTCTATACTTTTATGCAATGCTTTTTTTTTTTCTCTCAACTATACAAAGTTATGCACAGTAATAATTATCCAAAGGAATTTACTTTAAAAATCAAAAGAAAAGCCTAACTGGGAGAAGCAATAGTCAGAGAAGATGATTTAAGACAAAGATGATAAACTCACAGCCAGCAGGCTTAAAACTAGACCCGGTCTGGTCCTCACAATTTTTAGGAAAAAATTTGAATGAGTTATCAAGACGTAAAAATGGGTGATTTCCATATTTCTGATTTCTCTAGAAAAATCAGATGATCTGGCCATCCTGAGCTCACATTATCAGCACAAAGCTTGGGAGCTGAGCAGCTGCTGCTTCCTTTGTGGGGGCGGGGGGGTGGGGTGGGGAGGAGAAATCTTCAGTGGCTCCTTCCAGCCGCACATGAGCCTGTTAATGGTCTGGCTTTCAAAGCATCTGAGTTTGAGATTCCTGCTATAAGGGACATGTTATTGTTACCTGACCATGCATTCTGGGCCATTTATGTTCTTTATACAACATTCTGCCCTTACCTGCCATTGGGTCTGCACCCGGAGACAACACGAAGATCAACGGTACACAACAACTGGAATCGTTGTAGGACCCCTGGAGATCAAATGTAGGGGCTTCGATGTACACGTCACCCATGTGTTCAGCAATGAACTCCCGAATGGCTGGAATGATTTTGTCAGGCCGCAAACATCGTAGGATCACCATCCTCTCCAATCCCTTAAGGAACTTCCAATTTCCAGGGAAATTCTCCTCGTGGGGCAAAGTGGAGTCATAGATGAGCCTCCATGCCTCAGGGTTTTGTTCTAAATGTTCTTTCAGGCCCTTCATTCTCGGCAACGCTGAGGCACGAACCACTTCCGCCCACGCCTTCTCAGACAGCCATTCAGGAGCTGGGTTGGGGAAGGGGTTGTCCAGGGCGACTCCTCCAGTTAGAAGGAAATACCAAACCTCCTCATTAATTTGCTTCTTCTCTTTCATGAGGCCGATGGTCAGGAGGAGGGAAAAAAGGAGTTTGTCCTTCTCAAACAGAGAGCGGCAGACGTTGTTGTAGATGCTGAGGGTAAAATGTCCAATGATGTACTCAATTCGAAGGTCCAGTTCTTCGCTCTTACTGCTGTCTGCCAGTGAATGCACATAGAGGTTTATAAACCAGGTCAGGGAGTACTGGTACATGGGCTCGATGTTGGCCAGGTCGGAGATACAGAAGAAGATGGTGGCAGAGTGGACAGCCACTGGCTTGTAGCCCATCCGAGTCTCATCGATCTGTGTTTCCGTTACTGAAGCAATTTCCTGTTTCTCAGAGATCTCTTCAGACAGCAGTTTGGAGGAGGACAAAATTTTGATGGCAGTCTCATCCTCAAGGATGTTGCCCTCAGACAGGGAGAGGACCTCTAAGATCTTATCTTCGATTTCTTTTAGCTGCTTCTTGTTCTTGGCACTTTCCACAATCAACTCATTCTTCTTCTCTTCCAGTTCTGGCTTCTCCTTGGCAGCCACGATGCCAAGGAGCTGATCTTGGAGGCCTAAGGGTGTGATCATGAAGTTGAGGAGGCAGACTTTCATGGCAACTTCAGGGAGGTAATGTGGGTTCCTCAAACGGGTTGTGATGTATAACTGAAAATCTCTGGAGTATTCGATGATGTTTTCACCCAGCCTCATGTACTCAACCCCTTGCTGCCTGAACGTGGACTTGAGCAAGATGGGTTCAATAAAGGCATCCAGCTCCTCTCCAACATTTTCTAGTAGGACAGGGGTGCCAAGCTGCAGAGCATTTTCCAGCGTCCTCACATAGGTGGCATCTGAGAATTTGATGATGGACAGCTTATTTGTTTTCTCCATGTTCTTGATCCACTTATTCGCCTGCCCCTGAGGGTCGATCATTAAGGCCCAGCGTCTGGAATTGGACACAATGATGCCATTGTCGATGGAGAAAGAGTCAACGGGCAGCCCAGCGATCTGCCAGGCACGGATTTTTACAGGATCTCCTAGTGTGTTGCTGAGACTGAAGTCACTGGAGCTGGGGATGACCTTTTCTTTACACTGGGCCAACCACTGCTTCTGGCACCGTGCCCGATAATCCACAGTAAAGGCCCCAAGGTAAGCCACAGTCCCTGAGGATAACAGCACATCTCCTGTCAGATCAATATACCGGATCTCTAGCTGCCGGGCAGCTTCTGTCCATCTGTCCTTCTCTCCGCCAAGACCACTGATCAGCTTTTCTGCCCTGATCAGCTTTTGGGAGCAGATTTCAATGTTTTCCTCCAGCGTCTTTTTCTTGGTATTCATGTCTTCAAAGTCGTTGTTCAGGGCCTGGAGGCGGTCTTCCACCAGCTTCAGTTCTGCTCGCTTCTGGTTCAGTTTCTTCATCTGCGTGCCTAGCTTCCCCTCGGCCTCCCTCAGCCGCTCCCGTTTGGGAGCCACCACTTTGGCCACACGATCGTACACCTCCATGGCCCTCACCCATTTGCACAGACCTTCACAGGCAGATGACACATTTTTAATGACAGCTGGCTGGAAATCTGGGTGATCGATGAATCTTTCCCGGATCCGCTTCATGATCACTGAGGGGATGTTGTCTTTGTCATATGTCTTAAGACTCTCCAAGAATTTCAGATCTCCAAGAATCTTTCTTGAAACTCCCCAGTAGTCTTCTATCATTTTACCTGTTTGGAACAAGAAATGGAGATTGGACTACTAAGACCTTCTGGCCGAGACTTGAAAGCTTACAATGGTTACTCCTATTTGGGGGAAAAAATCCAAAGTCCTGCCAAGAAGTTTTGGGCAGGGAAATACTCTGTATGATACCATAATGATGGATACATGTCATTATATATCTGTCCAAACCCATAGAATGTGCAATGCCAAGGGTGAACTCTAATATACACTATAGACTCAGGATGATAATGTGTCAATGTAGGTTCATCAACCTTAACAAATGTTCCACTGTGGTACCGTAACAGGAGATGCTATGCATTTGTATGGGTTAGGGGTATATGAGAAATCTCTGTACCCAGAAGGGTACTCAATTTTGCTGTGACCTTAAAATTGCTCAAAAATATAAAATCTAAATAAAATAAAACAAATATAAAAAATATAAAATATAATATAAATATAAAATCTAAATAAAATAAAATAAAGAAAAATCTAAGCTTCTCACAGTGGTCCAGGAGGCCAACTGAAGTCATCTACCTCATCTCTGCCTTGCTTCTTAGGCTTCAGTCAGGAAGAACCCTCCTTTAATTCCGCATTGATCTTAAGTGCTTCCCTAATGAGAGCCCATCACCTAGCCTATAAATGGCATCTAGCTGGTTCCTAACTAGACTTTTCCGGGGTGCCTAGGTGACTCAGTTGGTCTAGCCTCTGACTCTTGGTTTTCGCTCAGGTCATGGTCTTATGGGTCATGATTTCATAGGCTATGAGATGGAGCCTTGAGTGGGGCTCCACACTCAGCAGGGAGCAGGGAGCCTGCTTGGGATTTTCTCTCCCTCTGCCCCTCCCACTCTTTCTCTCTAATAAATAATTAAGCCTTTAAAAAAGATAAAAATCAATAATAATAAAAAATAAATTATTAAGTCTTTAAAAAAGATAAAAATCACCTCCACTGAGAGGTTTCCCTAGATTTCTGTCATTAAGCTGGGCCACTCTACCCCTCTCCCAGCATTTTCTTTCATCTCAGCTGCTAGAATGTCCATTCCCTTGACCGTGTTTATGCAACCTGTTTATGCAACCTTTCTTCGTTTCGTTTTTATTGTCTGCCTCTCCCTTAAAACTATAAGCTTCTGCTCTGTTTACTACAATCTGGCACAGTGCCTGATACTGTTATCAATAAATATGTATTGAATGACTCTTGCCCCTTGTTCCAGTCATAGAGAAGGAAAAGGAGCCATGGGTCTGTGTTTTGAATATTCCTTTTCAAGTCTGGGAGTTGGATTGGATGGGACCCAATCAGTCCCCCTGAGTGAGGCAATCTCAAGAGAAAGAGAAAGGGTGGGGAAGCAGCATGTAGGCCTGAAACTATACCAAAGGCTGTCCTTGCCCTACCCAGGAACAAAGCAGGACCCTTATTCTCCCCAGCACCCATCCTGCTGACTAATGATTGAGTGAGTCTCAATCCCATCCTGGGGCTGTACCCATTTCGTTCACATGCTGGAAATGAGTTGGAAGCTCTTTTGGCTCACAGCACTGTAAACACTTGCCAATCTCAGGCTTATCAAAAAAATTTATACTTGAGAAATCATATTAAGTACAATGGGTCAGATGTGTCCTGTTTCTAATGCAAGCACAGTAACCAAACAAATATTTCTCATGAAGGTTTTTGTCTGCATTCAGGAAAAGGATCTGTTTCATTTACAATCAAGGTACCCAAAATGAATTCAATTGCTCTTTTGTTCCATCTTCATGTCCTGGCTAAAAATCTGCAGGATCAATGAATAATATGCACCATTTGCTTCAACTTTAAAATAAGAAAGGTGAATGGTGGGCCCTTTGCAGATCATCAATGATCCAAGAAGAGGATGACCTTCTGTGACCTTGGCCATGTTTTATGTATCTTAGCCATTCTCCACCCTGGCTGCCCCTTAGATCATTTGGGAACTTAAGAAAAAATACAGCTCAGGTTATACCCATTGACCAATGGAGTAAGAGTCTCCGGAAGTGGAGGCAAGGGCTTCAGCATTCTTTACATGCCCTGGGCAATTCTAGGGTGCAGCCAGGTGGAGAGGTCCTGGGCTGGCTCATCCTTACTGAGCCGCTTCCCTAAACGATTCTCCTATGAAGTCCACTTCCTGCTTGTTCACTCCCGATCACCTCTGCATCTTCTTCTTGAGGTTTTTGGCCTGACACCAATTAGGGAAGAGGAAATGCTAGTCACTGGGAAGCAGAAGCCAGAGGTTTCTGAAGCCAGGGATTTCCAAGCATTTCAGAAGAAACGGAGGAAGAGCGGGACTGTTCCCAGGACAGGAGCATTTAAAAGGCAGGGACTATTACTGAGGCTGTTTTTTTAAGGTCCTTGTTCAGTTCTAAGACACTACTATTAATAATACAAAGTCCTACATCTCATTCGGATTTTAAGGAGAACGAATACTCTATTTATTAATGCTACTAGGTTCAATTATAGGGGGAGATCCTCCCTGTCCTAATCCTTTCTCCCTATTTCTGATTCCTTGTCTCCCCACACCTCAATTTCTACCTCTGCCTCCCTTTGCCCCGTCTTTCTGCCTCTAAGTCTCCATTTCCAGCTCTTCTGTTCCCTCAGCCTTCCTTCCTCCTGACCTCTTGCTCAGTTCATTATCTGTGTGTCCATCTAGCTGTTTGTCTCTTTCCATCTCTCTGTAGCTCTGTCTTATTCTGTCTCTCCTTCTCCGGTTATCTGTCACCTTCTCTCTCTCTATCTTTCTCTACTAGCTCTTTTTGTTTCTCTCCTCTGCAACCACTCAGTACTCTGTCAGTCCTTTCATACCCATGACCTTCATTTAAAAAAATATATATATTATTTATTTATTTGAGAAAGAGCAGCAGAGGTAGAGAAAGAAGCAGACTCTCCCGCTGAGCAGGGAGCCCGATGCGGGACTTGATCACAAGACCCTGAGATCATGACCAGGGCCAAAGGCAGATGCTCAATCAGCTGAGCCACCCAGGGGCCCTCCACGACCTTCATTTTTGTACTGATTTGCTGTGACTAAGCTCAGCGTCACCTAAAGATGCCTGTCCCCCAACCCTGGATCCCCACCCCAGTGACTGAGAGGAGTAAGGAAGGTGAAGGCACAGGAGAGAGCTGTGCACCTCCTAATGGGCGTGCACCTCCGTCACCTCTCTGGTTTCCTTGGAGTCTCCAGACCCTGCCCATGGGCTTGGGGGTGAGGGAGGCAGCAGTACCCCTCCTGCGAGGGAAGAGCAGCCTGTGAAGGCCACCGGGTGGGTCGGGGGGCGGTGGGGGGCAAAGGAGGTTACCGCTGCCGCTGGAGTCGGGCTTCCTCTCTGGTTTCAGCCCTTTCATGACACAGATGCTTTCCATGACCAGCTTGACGGGGCCGGGCGGGTTCTGCATGGACTTCACCAGTGAGATGTCTGCTGGGTTCAGGGTGTCCAGTGCGGCCAGCGCGGCCTCCAGTGCTGGCATGGCCTCTGCCAGATCCCCCTCACATTCATCCTGCGGGCAGCAAGGGGGTAGAGGGTTGAGTGCTTGGTGCCCAGTGGACCAGCCCTCACTTCATAGAGGAAGCTGGAAGAAGCTCTTCCTCCCCTCCCTGGCCTCCCAGTACTGCGCCCCCTGCTGGAGGTCAGCACAGGAGGTGGGCTCTAAGGGCTGAGTGGCAGCAGGGAGGTGTGCACAGACTTTGGGGGCTGTGGTTTTGATGCCTTGAACATTTGAGAATTCACCCGATTTGTGATCTTTAAAAAAAAAAATCGAGCTTTGGGTTTTAAGCAAATTCCCAAGAGATACATGCAGTGGGTAACTTCACACCTGCTGATCAAAGATGGGTGGAGGATATGTGCTGCCGAAGCGAGCACCAAAGATGGGTGGAGAAATGGAAAAGGATGAAACCCCGGGGGGTTGAGTGACAGCTGGGGAGGGGGTTAGGGCAAGTTTGGGGGAGAAATAAGGCATGGGGGTGGGGTGGGAGAGGGTCAATGATGCAGCGAGGGTTGGAATGTATTGTAACTCAGAGATGAAGCAGGGGTAGAGTCAGGGATAAAGTGAAGCTTGGAGATAGGGTGGAGTTTAAGGCAAGAGTTCAAGGATGAGGAATGGGAACAGAGATTAGAGCTGGATAGTGAGCTCTGGGAAAAGGAGATGGTGCATGTTTTGTCCATTATTCATTCAGAGACAAAATTAATACAATGGAAAATTATTCGGCCATAAAGAGGAATGAAGTGTTGATTCACGTGACCACATGGAGAACATGCTAAGGGAAAGAAGCCAGACACAAAACGCCACCTGCTCTATGACTCCATTTACATGAAATGTGCACAAAAGGAAAATCCATAGAAGCAGAAAGTGAGTTAGTGGTTGCCAAGCATTGTGGAGGTGGAGCAATGAGGAATGACTGCTCACAGATCTAGGTTTTGGTGGGGTGACAAAAATCATCTAGGATTAGCGGTGATAGGCGTACACCTCTGTGGTTGTACCAAACACCTCTGAAATCCAACTTAAAAAGGTGATGGTATGTGAATTATATCTCAGTGTGTATTTATTTAAGATTTATTTATTTTAGAGAGAGAGGGAAAGAGAGAGAGAGCAGTAGGGAGGGGCAGGGGAGAGGGCAAGAGAATCTCCAGCAGACACCCCACTGAGCGAGGAGCCTGAGGTAGGGCTTGATCCCATGATCCTGAGAGCATGACCCCAGCCGAAAGCAAGAATCGGATGCTTAACCGACTGAGTCATCCAGGCACCCCCTCAATGTTTTTTTAAAAGAAAGCTTAACGTTATAGGATTTTTGAACTGGAAGGGACCCTATAGATTATTTAGTAGCCAAATTACCAAATAAAAAAACAAAATAAAACAAACAAAACACAAGGTCTCAGGAGGCAAAATGACTTAACTCAGGTCACAAAGCTCCAACTATGGGCCCCTAGTTCCCACTCAGTGAATTCTCTCTCGGTCATCCAGCCCAACGAGTGATAACACTGCCATGACTGAAGCAAAGTGTCACAAGGGAACAAGGATTCTTAGACAAAGCAATGTGTACGGAAGTCCACATCCCACAGGTTTATGGTATGGAAGCAAAATAAAGGTAGGTGCCGCTTCTTACATCTGTGTGTACACACGTGTGCCTCGGTGTACATGTGTGTACATTATGGATTCTTTATTTCAGGTTTTCTGGGTTTTTTTGTTTTTTATTTTAAAGATTTTATTTATTTGTCAGAGAGAGAGAAAGCACAAGGAGGTCACAGCAGGCAGAGGGAGAAGCAGACTCCCTGCTGAGCAAGGAGCCAGATGTGGGACTTGATCCTAGGACACTGGGATCATGACCTGAGCTGAAGGCAGACACTTAACTGATTGAGCCCCCAGGTGTCCCAGGTTTTCTGTTTTTTAAATACACTTGCAGCAATGTTTTGTTTGGGCTTATTCCCTTTTTTTTTTTTTTTTTAAGATATTTATTTATTTATTTATTTGACAGAGAGAGCACAAGCAAGGGGAGTGGCAGGCAGAGGGAGAGGATGAAGCAGGCTCCCCACTGAGCAGGGAGCCCTGGGGTCACGACCTGAGCCTAAGGCAGATGCTTGACCTACTGAGCCACCCAGGGGGTCCCTTGGTTTTATTATAATAAAACAACAGCCCTGTCCCCATGACCACTGACAGATGTTCCCAATATTAAAATGGAATGCTCTGCCTCAGGTGGTAGAAATGCCTCAGTCCCAGGGGCAACTTGGTTTGCTCCCTCTTCAGTCCTAGGATTGGTGCCAGAGGGTAAGGCAGGAAGAAAAGAAGTTGAAACCAAAACCCACTGTTTCTTACAGTCAGCTTCAGATAAAGTTTGGTGGCAGAGGAGGCCACAGGTGTTGGCTCAGCCACAGCTGTGGCTTGGTGGATTTCAGTGGTCCCAGGTACCCACAAGTGCTATCAATAGTTCCATGTTCCTTTCCTGCAATGTGCCAGACAGCTAGTGACCCACACATGCTGCTTGTCCTCCAGTGGCCCAGAAGCTCTGCTCCCTTTCCTAAGGAGCACAGCCTGGCTCCCAGCAAGTTTCCTTGTCAAGTGCCTTGAAAAGTCTCTAATTATATTATTATGGGAACAGTGATTTTCAACCCTGCCTCTGCCGCAGAGTCACTGAGGAACATTTAAGGGCATCCTCGTGGTCAGGCTCCACACCCAGAGATTCTGATTCATGCGGTTTGGGTGAGGTCTGGGCACCCACATTTTTCAAACTCCAAAGGTGGTTCTGACACACGGCGCTGTTGAGAAACTCCAGCTTATACACTCAAAACACTGAAAATAGGGCATGAAGGGATAGACTTCCGTGCCCAGTAGGAGAATGGCTACGTGATGAGAGAAACACTTACTTGACATGGTCATTAAAATGATTATATGACATTTTGGAAAAATATTTGTGATGGGATGTTAAAGAAATACAAAAGCATGATGCAAATTGCCATGCTACTATGATTGCGGTCACAGGAAGTTACTCATGTGTATAGACAGGCTGGAAGGAAACTTGGGAAATTGAAAAGGTGTTAAAGCTGAGTTCTTAAATATTCTTTCATACGTGTTATTACTGTTATCATTTGTTTCTATGATAAAAAGCATTTTGATTAAAAATGACCCCTGGGGCACGTGGGTGGCTCAGTTGGTTAAGCATCTGCCTCTTGGTTTCAACTCAGGTCACGATCTCAGGGTCATGTCAGGCTCCATGCTCAGTGAGGAGTCTGCTTAAGATTCTCTCTCTCCCTGTCCCTCTGCCCCCTCCCCCTCGCTCCCCTCTTTCTCCCTCTCTAAAAAAAAAAAAAAAAGAAAAGAAAGAAAAGAAAAAGACCCCTGTTGCTTAGCAATGCAAGGAGCATCAGGGACTTTTGAAAGGTAGAAACCACAGTGCCCTCTGATGACACACAAAAAGTCAACTCTGCAGTGATTCTGGCTTCAGTCATTATCCTCATTAGGGGGAAAAGAAATGATTCATTAGCTTAAAAAGAAACGACCTCTCTAAGCAAATTGCTGTACTTGGAAAGCAAGTGCTGGGGGCTTCTTTGCCAGTCTCCTCCCTGTCTCTGGACAGATCCCACAAGCCTGGCTGAGCCTCTCTGCTGCGGGAGTCACCACACTGGGGGCTCTCCGAGGATGTCTCATTTCCAGGGGTGGGAGGAGATTGGAGAAAATTATAGTCCTTGTGTGGAGAAGGACTGTAGCTCTGAGAGGTACAGGGAGGGGTTCTGGTCCTCAGGGAAACTCAGAGCAAGCACAGCTTCTTTTTCTTCCCTGGATGCACCTCGTGACTCACCTCTCCAGGATGTCACTCCTGACACTCAGGGATGAGATGGCAAAACCTTGGACCTCAACCCTGACACCGAAACCCAAGGCAGCGTTTACTGCCCAGGAATGGGTGTGGTGGGTCATCTCCATGTCACCTCCAACGTCCCTCCTGTTCCAGCCAGTCCCTGTTTGCCCCTGCCATTATGCAGCAGAATCCTGGGGCTGATGGTACCCACACGTGGCAAGAGGCTGCCCTTTTTCAAACAGGCAAGTCCACTTGGTACAAGGTGAAGAACGATAGTTTTGGAGAATAAATGTGTGCCACTAAACTCTGTGTGTTGGACACACACTAAAAAATTTACATGTTTTTCTCTTGGTATCCCCATTTTATAGATGAGAAAACTGAGTTTCGAAAGGAGCAAAGCAAATACCGAGCCCCAATTCTAGTATAAAACCATGGAAGAATTGCAAATTCATGCATCTCTTGGGGCCAAGCCTGTGATCTGACTGTGGGAAGTGGACTGGGTGGGGCTTTGTTGAACTGGAACTTCCATGGGGCAGCGTCTAGTCAAAGCTGCTGATGGCCGCAACTCGGGAATGCAGGTCCAGTGCTGCCAGAATGCTTGATTTTCTTGTAAGAAAAACAGAACATTTAGAATTTTTACTTGAAATCTCTTGATTTTTTTTTTTTTACAAGTGGACGATTATTTCAGATTTTTAAAAAATACTGTGTGTGTCACAGTGTAAATATGCACTCCCTCGCTGCAAGTTTGCCACTTCTGGAATAAGAGTCAAATGCAAGGGCTTCAGAATCTGAGAACTCTAGGTCTGAACCCAGATTCCATCACTCGGTAGCCGCATGACCTTGGAGAAGTCATTACCGTTCTTGTACCATAATTTCCTTATCTGTAAGCTGGGAATGACACCATGTGCTTTGCATGTTGCATGATGGAATGATAAAAGGCAGCGTAAATCAGGGACGAGTGAATACAGTCTCCATGAGGGAAGGAATTGTGTCTGTCTTGCTCCACTGCCTAGGAAGGGGCCAGCACGCAGCAAGTATTCAATAAATATTTGTTAAAGGAAGGATTACAAGAAACCAGGATGGTGCTGATAAGTAGTAGCTATTACTATCATCTTGGCCTGGCAAAACACCCCCCCGGATTCTGGTCCCTGGTGGTCACCATCTTTTATGGTTCCATTGGGCTCCTGGCTGTGCACCTGGGACTATGGGCAAGCACCCATCTCTCTTGTCCAAGGCATTCACTGTGTGACTCTGAGACCAGGGAGGTATTAGAGGCCAGGTCTCAGGACTCACTGGAGAAAAGCCAGTCTGCAAGGCCTGCCCTTTTCAAGAAAGTGCCCCATGACTTATTTATCCTAGAAGCCAGACACAAGCAACTTCTCATTCAAGCTTTTTTTTTGAAGAATGGTCAAGGAAGATTTTCTAACTGCTGAGTAGGGTCAAGTATCTTGAGCTAAGTGCCAATAGCCTTGGATTCTAAACCCACTGAGTAGCTATGCAACTCTGAAAAGTTGCTTCGCCATGAAACTTCAGTGTCATTGATACTGTGATTCCTAAGTTCAAGGCAGTCATGATAGTCAAATGGAACTGTGCAACTGAAAGTGCTGAGAAATACATAATATCACATGAATTTCACATGAATAGATTTTCTTCTAATACCAGAATGTTGATGAAGCCCTTCCCAGGGCTATTCTTTGATATACGAATCACCTTCAAGTAGGGTCTTCTAGGTTCAACATTCTGTCATTTGACAATGATTGATTCCACACCTGTAACATGCCAGGCACATCTGAGCAAAGACATGATGGAGGTGAAGGAG
This sequence comes from Enhydra lutris kenyoni, assembly GCF_002288905.1. Lineage (NCBI taxonomy): Eukaryota > Metazoa > Chordata > Mammalia > Carnivora > Mustelidae > Enhydra > Enhydra lutris. The sequence goes on from NW_019154097.1 coordinate 56,482,294, forward strand.
ACAGACAGAAAACAGCCAGTGCAAGGGCCCTGGGGTGGGAGAGTGCCTTTGTATTTCTCTGAGGAATAGTTAGGAGGCTAGTGTGGCCAGAGCAGAGTGAATGAGGAAAAAGTAATGAGATGAGGTTAGATCATGTTTGGCCTTGAAGGCCTTGGCTCTGAGTGAGATGGAGAATATTTGGAAAACAATCATTCTTCCTGGGAAGAGCCACATGTCACAGAGATCTTCTTCATCACTTACTAGCTACATGATACTTGGAAAATCACCTGTCTTTTTTAAGTCTCACTCTTCTCTGCTGCAGGGTGGGCCTGACCATACACACCCTGCAGGGCCGTATTAGGCTCTAGTGAGAGAAGGGATAAGCCTGAAAAATGCTGCTTCCCCCCCCCCATTTCCTCTTGGCTTTTTATACCTTGATTCCTTGAGCAATGGCAGCGGCAGCATTGGCTTCTTTTTCATCTGCCTGCACCAGAAGTTTCTTGGCATCAGCTTCTCTCGTTTCCTCCTCAATTTTCACCATCATCTTGGCTGTCTCCTCGGATGTCTGGATGAGTTGAGGCTGGAGAGCAGTCAGTTGTACTTGCATTACTGCTACCTAGGATAGGGGTAGTGGGGTAGGGGAGTTGTTATGTCAATGCCGAGAGTGGCATGTTTAGCAGGAGTTGAAACAATTCTCCAAACTGTCATATAGGCAGAAAGTACTAATGATTTTACCGTGGTACTGGGTATACATTTGTTGGCTGGAATTTTCCCCTTTGATCTTTCAATGCTTACTTGCTGAGTTCATACTAGGTGTTGTAAATTATCAAGCATGGGGCTAGACACTAGACAGAGAATGGTAAACTTGAACATTTTTTTTTAAAGGTACAGTTTCCTCCGTTCTCTTGAGCCAATACTAAATTTTAGTACTGGGGGCAGGGAGAGATACAATAAAAGTAAGTTAGGGGGAAAAAACTTACTTTTTTTTTTTAGTCAATGAAGAAAACATATACGTCTGAGATACTCAGAATAAGAGGAACTTTCTTTTTTTTTTTTTTTTTAAAGATTTTATTTATTTATTTGACAGAGAGAGATCACAAGTAGACAGAGAGGCAGGCAGAGAGAGGGAGGGAAACAGGCTCCCTGCTGAGCAGAGAGCCCGATGTGGGACTCGATCCCAGGACCCTGAGATCATGACCTGAGCCGAAGGCAGCGGCTTAAACCACTGAGCCACCCAGGCGCCCCTAAGAGGAACTTTCAAGGCCACTTTCCCCAATAGTCTGATGCCCTCTAAAGCATTCCTGCTAAGTGGTTTTCCAACCTGTGTTTGAACACCTCTAATGGTGGAGAGCTCATTACCTTTCAGGAGAATTGTGCCATTTTTGGGGATCCAACAGCCCTGATTCTACCTTCTAAAGGCAGCTCAGATGCATATTTGAGAAGGGTTTCATAATCTTGCAATCACTGTCTCCAGCAAGCATTTGAGAGAGGCCCAGCATGCTGGCCTGGTTAGGAGCACAGGTTCTGGAATTATGCAGAGCTGAGTTTCAGTTTTGGCCTGACCACTTGCACTGCCTACTCATGAAGCTGCATGTATGGTCTTGTCAAATCTTCTGGCCTCTCCGTATCGTGGTTTCTTTGTGTGGAAAACAGCCCCTTCAGACAGAAGACGAAACTGAGGCCCAGGGGGTAAGATAACATACTCAGGGTTCATCCATGATGAATAAAATACCAAAATCTTAAAGGAAGACAGAATCTCTTAGGGCTGGGTTGAGGCTGAGGCAAGCAAGGTGAGCTCTGCAAGTCCAGGAGTAGATGCTGTCTTTACATAGTGACCTCACCGCATCCACCTAATCCTGGACCTCTCTGTCCCCATTCTGTTGCAGCAGTGCTCACCTGTGAAGATGCAAACTCCAGTTTCTGCAGACCTGTCAGGTAACGGTTCCTCATCATATCAACCTCATGCCTCTTGGTATTGAGGAGGGTCTTAAAGGTTAGGATCAATTCGAGGTAGGAGGTGGGGGTGACGTAGTTATGTCTGCCAAGTGTGTTGTAATAATCAAGTGACAGGTTCTTCACACTCTCCTGGAAATATTTGCACATGGAGATGACCCTACCGAGGACAAGAGGATGGTTAGGCAGGTGCAGTGTTCTCCAGATAGACCTAGCACAGCTGTGGCTATCCATGTGAGGATCTGAGAAGGTACACACTGACTATGGCCTGGTAGAGCCCCAAATCCTCAAAGACAGGTCAACAGAGCTGTGAGAAGTTTTGGAGATGTATATATCCTTACTAGAATGATTTTCAAGGGAGTAATTCCTACTTCTGATCACTTTGGTGATTCACCAGAGCTTAAGCAGAAACTCTTCATCTTTGGCAGTCTGATGAATGATGTTTTAAAATGCATAAAACAAAATACATTGGATTACAAAAGGAACCAATTATGTTGAAATTATTTTCAAAATATTTTAAAAACCAAATTTTTTATATGCCAGGGATCAGCAAACTTTTTCTGGAAAAGGCCAAATAGTAAAATCAATGGTCCGCATGGTTGAATAATGGTTAACTACTGAAGTCTGCTGTTGTGTTGGGGGGAAAAGTGGCATGGCTGTGTTCCAATAATACTTTATTTATAAAAACAGGCTGTGAATTGGACTTGGCCAGGAGATCATACTTTGCTGACCTCTACATTAAATGATAAGACTGGGCAGCAGATCTAAAACCCACCACAATTTTGGAAATGATATACTGACGTATCTATAATGACTGAGTGAATTATTAAAAACACACACAATTGTGAGTCCTGTTGGTAACAAGTCCTGCTAATCCTACTGGGATATACTATCTACATTCATTATTGAAAGAATTTCAATATGCCAGTTAGATGTCCGTGAAAATAAACATATAATTTTTCTCCATTCACATTAACTGATCCTCTGAATTCTGTTCATGAGCTTATGGACCCAAGTTAAGGGACTTCTGGCTGACAGCATAAAGTGCAACGTTCTTAAAATGGAATTTATAGCCATCAATATTCTGACCTTTACCTACTTCTTCATTTTCCATTCATTCATTTAATAAACAGTAACTGAATTACTACGTCCAGGCACCTGCTAAACACTAAGGATATAGAATCAGACAAAGCAGATGACATGACCATTGGCTTCATGGGGCACCCAGGAAGGTCAACTTTCCCATATTTTCCCTTACTCTAGCTAAAATTAAGTGCACTTTGGGGGCTGTTTTTGTATATCTGCACTTTACATATAAAAGACTAAGTTTTTTTTTTTACCCTCATAATAACCAATTTTCATCTCCTTGACAGCGATGTCACCCCTGCTGAGAAGGTATGCTCTATAACTATTGAAATAGCTATATTATTAGAGCTAGGTTCTCATAGTTATGAAAACAGTGCATCTCCAGAACAATTCTGAACAATGAAATTTCATTCTTTTTCAGCAAAGGTGTTTAAATATCTAACTAAATGTGATTTTCTATGCAGAAATTGAGAAATCTTTTTTTTTTTAAAGATTTTATTTATTTATTTGTCAGAGTGAGCACGGGCAGACAGAGTGGCAGGCAGAGGCAGATGGAGAAGCAGGCTCCCGCCGAGCAAGGAGCCCGATGTGGGACTCGATCCCAGGACGCCGGGATCATGACCTGAGCCGAAGGCAGCGGCCCAACCAACTGAGCCACCCAGGCATCCCAGAAATTGAGAAATCTTAAAACAATAATAACAACACAGCCAACATCTGGATTTTCATTCTGGAATATTTGGTTAGGGTACTAAAATGCAGCTAACGCTTACTCTATCCGAATATTGTCATCCAGCTCCACATCTTCCAGAAATTTGTTGGCTACCAACTCCAGGGCATCCGTGGGCCAGGACTGGAACCAATCAATTGTACAGCAATTGATCAGTGAAGGGAACATCCGCAGCCGGTTCCGGAAGGCGTCCCCAACTGGGCTCATGGCTGATGAAAAACAGAGTTGGTTAGTTTCCTTCCTCCAAGACAAGGAGCCAGGCAGTTCTTTCCAAGGATTCTGGTGAGTAAGGGGTTGGTTTCCTGTAGCTACTCCAGGGGTGTAATGGGAATAGTTATGATGAATGCCTGGGAAGCACAGGAGAATCATAGGGTATTTTCATTCAACTTTATGATGGGAATTCAGAATATTATAATAACCTTCTGAATGGTCTCCCAAGCCCATTTGTTCTCCTTTCCAGATATTTTGCATCCCTTAGCCAGCATGGCTTGTGCCCTTTGATCTTCTTGCTCTATTTGTGTTGACTCAGACATAAGGGAACCATGGATGCCCCATACTAGTTATTTATGGAAACTGAGTGGGGGCCATCGGCTTGTTTCTGACCCCATCTCCATCCAAGCACAAATTCTGGCTAAATTCCGTACATTTTTATTTAGGCTTAATGTGGTAGGAGGAAGCATGATAGACAGGTGGAAATATGAGGAGGTCACTGTGGCTGAAGAACAGAGAGAGAAGGGGAAGCTTGGTTTGAGAGGAGAGTGGAGAGAATAAAGGGGAAAGTATGGAAGGTAGCCTTATAAAACCATAGATTAGGAATTTTGGCATTTATCCTGATAGAAGGCATATTAAGTGTGTGTGTGTGTGTACATACAGCGATCAAATTTGCAATACATGTAAAAAAAAAAACCATGAGTCAGTGGAACAAAAAGGTTTGGAATGGACAAGAGTAGACATAGAGAGAATAGAAGTTTGCAGAGGTGAGGCTGGGCAAGATGATGGCATTTAGCTAATGCAAAGTGGGTGGAGATGGAGATAAATGGGTGGTTGTAAGAAAAAAGGAGGTAAAAATTGACACGACATGGTAACATGAGAGAAAAGTATTAAATACAACCCCTAGGCTTTTTGGATAGATTGAGGTTGCCATTCAGAGTGAAGAACTTCAGATGCACTTAAAGGAAGGAGAAGGTTCAGAGGAGAATTGAGAGAATTGAGAAAAGTATGTGGGGAGGGGCTAGGTGGGTGATAGGTATTAAGGAAGCCACTTGTGATGAGCACTGGGTATTGTTCTACTCCAGAAACCAATATTGCATTGTATGTTAACTAAGTAAAATTTAAATTAAAAAAAAAAAAAAAGGAAGTGCGCCTGGGTGACTCAGTCAGTGGTCCAACACTTTTTTTTTTTTTAAAGATTTTATTTATTTATTTGACAGCAGAGATCATAAGTAGGCAGAAAGCAAGGAGGAAGCAGGCTCCCTGCTGAGTAGAGAGGCTGATGCGGGGCTCAATCCCAGGACCCTGAGATCATGACCTGAGCTGAAGGCAGAAGCTTTAACCCACTGAGCCACCCAGGTGCCCCAGTCGTCCAACTCTTGATTTTAGCTCAGGTTGGTGGTCAGACTGTGAGATCCTGTATTGGGCACAGTGTTCAGTGCAGAGTCTGCTTGAGATTCTCTCTCTCTTTCTCTCTCTGCCTGTTCCCCTGCTCTCTCGCCCTCTCCCTCTCTCTCTCTGAAATGGATAAATAAATCTTAAAAAAAAAAAAGAATTGAGACAAGTGGAACAGTTTTAAAATAGTAGTTAGGGCGCCTGGGTGTCTCAGTTGGCTAAGCGACTGCTTTCGGCTTGGGTCATGATCCTTGAGTCCCAGGATCGAGTCCCACATCGAGCTCCCTGCTTGACACAGAGTCTACTTCTCCCACTGACCTCTCTCCTCTCATGCTTTTCTCTCTCATTCTCTCTCTCTCAAATAATAGAAAAATGGAATCTTTAAAAAAATTAATAAAATAAAATAGTGGTTTAGGAGAAGGTCATTTTCCACAGGAATTTAGGCACAAACCCCTGGGTGGTTGCCATGGCTAGATTAATCCTTGGACTACTGCAAGAGGACTGAGTTTAGGGCACTCCAGAGAAAAGGGGCAAACTGAGTTTGCTTCTTCTTACCAAGGACAATGTGAAGGTTCTTCTTCACCCTGTCAATAAAGAAGCTATACATAGAAAGAGGAGTGACTTCGATCTTCTCGCCTTCTGTCCTGGCTGCCATTTGCATTTTCTCTACAAGGTCAGCCTTCTCATCAGACGGGAAGATGTTGGGCACATCCCCTGTGTTCAGAAGCATGTTGATGTCCTCGATAAAGGATTCATCCTTGATTTGGTTATCAGCAAAGAGGAACACGGTACTCTTGTTGGCTACTCCAACCTGCAGCATGATCTTCTTCAGATCCTCCCGCCAGTCATGATTTGAGTAGTTCTTGGTGATCTCAATCTGGTATAGCTCGTATGAGTTCATGAATGTGGACAGTTTGCTGGCACTCTGTCGCCCACTGCCCCCAATGCCCACCAGGAGCAAGTGGCCTTTGTCCTGCTTCAGGACCCTGCAGATCCTGGAGATGTGCTCAATGGCAAACCTGAACATGACCAAAGACATGGGGGCCTTGCTGATGTTGTTGAACTCTTCCAGGTAGTACTCCATGACCACTGTGAGCTGTTTCAGGTCAGTGATCTCATCATAGATTTTGCGGTCACTCTGTGGCTTGAAATAATCTCCAAAGAAGAGGCTACGGATATTATCGTCAACAATCTTTCCAGTGGGTGACAGGTGAATGAGGACCTGTGGGAAAGATAAATCTCAGCCAGGCATTCCACCAGTGGCCCAATCAAGATGGCAGGTATAGAGGGGGGGAACAAGAGATATGCTTATTTCCTCTTGAACATATTCTCCAAAGTGAGGGTTCATCAATAATTTTTTAATAACATTATATTTGGATCTGATGGGTATAAAGACTATGATAAAAGGGCATTAGAGAAAAAAGCATGAAAGTGAGAGTTGATCTGTTTGCCAAATTGTTAAAATGTTGGTGGTCAGACTGTGAGATCCCAGTGGATCATCCAAAAGGATAGGCACCAATTTTTTTATGTGCTTGCTTCTTCACCAAACAAAGGTACAGGTGCTACCCTTGGTCCCCACTCTGTGGCTAGAGTAGGAATGTTCTAGATGCTTTCTCTTCCTGATATTAGAACCTGGTAGTGCTTCTGCACTTAGCCTCTGGATGCAACATGAAACACCTGCAATATTTCTGTGGAGAAATCACAGCTTCTTAAAAACAGAGGTACAACTAGATGATATAAATGCATAGGCTTAAAACAACTTTTCTTACATCAAAACGGGAAAGAGAAAATATTTACAAATGGAAACCATGACACTCTTCTACTTGGGCTTTACCAGGGCCTCAAACTGTAAAAATTTCATAGCTCATTTCTCAACTCACAAATTAATTAACCTTAAAAGCGTATTTTAAGTTAATTATAAACAATTACATCAGATCATAAACCACTTTGAATGGATACAAATGTATATGTTATCAGGGAAGTGAAACAAAGTTGGGCCAAGTATAATATCAAGTGACTAGATGACTCAATCCCATTTCTTGAGATTCAGAAAGCAGAGCTATGAGTCTCCACTAGCAAGCAAACTTGAAATCTGAGACTAACATAGACAAGTATTTGGGACCATTTCTTGGGCCAAATGCTCATAGGGTCTGGCTTACCTTCTCCATAGTCTGCTTGAAGCAATTGGATGTGGCTTCCTTCACCATGTTGAAGAAGACCTGTCTGTCCTCATAGTCAATCAGACGGTCATAGAATACCCGATAAACCTCATGGATCCACAGCCGGATTAATTTTTCCACATCCTGAAAATCCAGGGTTAATTATTTGTATGAATGGTAGGTGGTACCAGAGGTGATAGTTCTCTTTCTAAATCCTAGGGTTGACTGAAGTATATTAAAGAAGATAATGTTTATAAAATACTTAGCACAAGGCCTAGCAGAGATAAATGCTTAATAAAAGTTAGCTATTACTGTTATGCTCTTTATTCCATGCAGCCAAGGATATTGCTGAGTGAACTTGATAACAGAAATGATAGTGTCTGACCTGCAGGTGAGTGTGCGGGCAGAGCAGTACCCCTTGGATAACTCGTGAAAAGTCCCGTAAGTTAAAGATGTAATGAGACTTGGAGGGGGTTGGCAAGAAGTTCTCCACGGCAGCTTTATAAATTGTCATAGTAGCTTGTACCAGCATCTTTCCATACCTTGGGAGGAAGGGAAAGGCAGATTCATCAAGAAGGAGCCAGAACTGAGGATAGGGGCCAATATTGTGGAAGACACAGAAACCTCTTTTTTTTTTTTTTAATTTAATTTTTTATTTATTTTTAAATTTTTAATTATTTATTTCTTTTCAGCGTAACAGAATTCATTTTTTATGCACCACACCCAGTGCTCCATGCAATATGTGCCCTCCGTAATACCCACCACCTGGCTCCCCCAACCTCCCACCTCCCGCCCCTTTGAAACCCTCAGATTGTTTTTCAGAGTCCATAGTCTCTCCTGGTTCATCTCCCCTTCCAATTTCCCTCAAATCCCTTCTCTTCTCCATCTCCCCAATGTCCTCCATGTTATTTGTTATGCTTCACAAATAAGTGAAACCATATGATAATTGACTCTCTCTGCTTGACTTATTTCACTCAGCATAATCTCTTCCAGTCCCATCCATGTTGATTCAAAAGTTGGGTGGAGGCATAATATTCCATAGTGTATATAGACACAGAAACCTCTTACCTTAAGAACATCACGTCAAATCCTTTCCCAAAGTGCCAGTCAGCAATTGAACTGAAAATCTTGGTTAAAATGTCATCCTCAAAGGCGTTGATGGAAAGAATATTTAGATGGCGAGTGAATCGTCCTGGAAAACACACACACTCACACATACCTCCTGGGCCTTGGGATCCTGGGATATGAAAGGGTAAGTTTTCCTCTGCCTTATTGTTCTAGAGTTGTGATATCCAATATGGCAGCCTCTAACCACAGATGGCTATTTAAACCTAATTAATATTTTTTAAAAAAAATTTATTTATTTATTTGGCAGACCGAGATCGCAAGTAGGCAGAGAGGCAGGCAGAGAGAGGGGGAAGCAGGCTCCCCGCTGAGCAGAGAACCTGATGTGGGGCTCGATCTCAGGACCCTGAGATCATGACCCGATCCAAAGGCAGAGGCCCACTGAGCCACCCAGGCACCTCTAAACCTAATTAATATTAAATTAAAAAATAATTTCCTCAGTCTTACTAGCCATGTTTCAAGTGCACAAGAGTAACATGTGGCTAGTGCCTGGCTTTTGTATCACATAATGCAAATGCAGAACATCTCCATGATTGCAGAAATCCTATTAACAGCACTAAACTGGTGTTCAAGATTTTTTTTTTTTTAAAGATTTTATTTATTTGACAGACAGAGATCGCAGAGAAGCAGGCAGAGAGAGAGGAAGAAGCAGGCTCCCTGCTCGATCCCAGGACCCTGGGATCACGACCTGAGCCAAAGGCAGAGGCTTTAACTCACTGAGCCACCCAGGCGCCACCTTTTTTAAAGATTTTATTTATTTATTTGACACAGAGAGAGAGAGAGATCACAAGTAGGCAGAGAAGCAGGCAGAGAGAGTTGGGGATCAGGCTCTCTGCTGAGCAGAGAGCCCGATGTGGGGCTCGATCCCAGGACCCTGAGATCATGACCTGGGCTGAAGGCAGAGGCTTAACCCACTGAGCCACCCAGGTGCCCCCAAGATTGTTTTTAAAAGTGAAGGTAATATGTGATTATAAACTAGTCAATTCAGAAATATTTTTATAGAAAGTGAGCATCATCTTTGACTTAACCCCACATACCAAATCCATTCTTCCCACAATTAGCCACTATTAATTTGGTATCCTTACATATCTACCTATATCTGTATTTACCTACCTGTCTAATATTAGATATCTATATATTTATATTTATATATCTATGTATCAGCTTTATTGAGATATAATTCACATACTGTATGATTCACCCATTTAAAGTACACAATTCAATCATTTTTTAATATTTTAATTGTGAAAACAACATCATGATCAATTTTAGAACATTTTAATCACCTTAGAAAGAAATCTTGTACCCATTAGCAGTCACTTTCCATTTCGCTGGAGCCCTTGGCAACAGACAACCTATTTTCTATTTCTATAAATTTGTCTGCATATCTGTTTTTAAAAAGAATTTTATTACATAAAATAAAATGCAGATACTGAAAACCAGACAAAAAAAATATAAAGTTTAGTGAATCATAAGGTCAGCACCCCCTTAGATGTCTACCATCTAAGTCAAAAAATAAAGCTTCGTCAGCCCTTCATAGATGTCCCTCCATATATTCCATCCCAATCATAGCCTTCTCTCTGTCTCTCTCCAAAGGTTACTATTATCCTGACTTTTATAATAATTTGCCGTCTTGCGTTTCTTTATGTTTTTATCTCCCAAGTGTTCATTCCTACATGCCAGAGTTTAACCCTCCCAATTAAAAAAAAAAAAACTTGATATCTTTTAAGTCTCTTTTAATCTATAGGTTCCCCTTCCATCCCTTTCTTTCATCTTTTGTCTGATGAGTATCTGGGCTGTTTGATCAGTAGAGTTTCCACAGTTAGGATTTTGTTCATTGCATACTCATGGTACAGTTAATTCTTTTCCTTTGTCCTCCTGTGTATTTCATAGTAATTTGCAGCTGGATCTAGGGATTTGATCAGATTAAGATTCCATCTAGGGCCAGATGGTAGATGATAGTATATTCTTTCATTAGAGACATAACGATATCTCTCCTTTTGTGACGTTGGTAGCTATGGATGCTCAATGGCTAGATCCACTAATTCACTCATTAGTGTAAAATGGTGATATTCTGACTCTACCATCTCTTTTCATATATTAGTTGTAATATTTTATAGTTCAATCCTCTAGGATTTGCTTATACCATGGTACATTTCGTATAAGAAAATCCGGATAAATATTTGATTCTTTTCATTTATTTATCAGTTTTCAAGATAATAAATGGGTTCCTTACCATCCTCTGAAAATGAACAACTATCATTGTTATAATAGACTAATGGATTTAAGTATATTTTGATAAATTCCAATCCATTAAAATTGCAATCATTGTTGAAGCTCAAATTTTCCCATCTTTGGCCAGTGAGGGCCTCCTTATGTTACCAACTGAGTTCTGTTGACATGACTGTTAAACCTTTAAAAGCTTTCTCATTATCTGGTATATCAAGAAGTTACAAGCTCATTTTGTATATTTTCTGTCCTAGAGATGCAATCAGCCATTTCTCAAGAAGCTGTGGTTCCTTTTAGTAGGAAATTGGATTTCAAAACAATCTGGGTGCTAGGCATGTTCAGTGTTAATGAGTTGTTTATTATTTCCCAGACCTAGTACCTCATGAGTTACTACTGGTATTTCTAATTTAGGAATACGGGGCTTTCACTTAATTTCATTTATATTACATCTTGATCTCCTTTCTTCCATACTGAGACTCCCTGTTCTCAAAGACACAAGGGTCAGCGGAAATAGAAAATTTCACAATAACTTGTTTGTATAATCCTACTTTACACAAAGATCTTAGAATAAGAATATAGTACCACTACCAATTATGAGAACTGAAAACAATTTAAAACTTTTTGTACTTGCTATCCTAATCTCCCCTCCATTTTCAACTGTTCTGAATCTACAAGACTGGGTCTCATAGCCTTTACATATTGTAATCTCTCCCAGGTAGTCTTAGTTCAGCAAATAACCATATATTTAATGTTTACTACCAGTTGTTCTATTTCTTTTTTTCAAATAAATTTTGAATATTGAAATACTTTATTTTTAAATTAACATATAATGTATTATTTGCCCCAGGGGTACAGGTCTGTGCATCATTAGGCTTACACGTTTCACAAACTCACTATAGCATGTACCCTCCCCAATGTCCATAACCCAGCCACCCTATCCCTACCCCCACACTCCCCAGCAACCCTCAGTTTATTTCATGAGATTAAGAGTCTCTTATGGTTTGTCTTCCTCCCGATCCCATCTTGTTTCATTTTTTCCCTCCCAACCCCCCACGACCCTCCACCCTGCCTCTCAAATTCCTCATATCAGAGAGATCATATAATTGTCTTTCTCTGATTGACTTACTTCACTCAGCATAATACCCTCTAGTTCCATCCACGTCATTGCAAATGGCAGGATTTTGGTTTTTTTGATGGGCTGCATAGTGAAATACTTTATTCTTAAAAATTTTTTTCATTATGTTCAGTTAGCCAACATATAGTACTTCATAAGTTTTTGTTGTAGTGCTCAATGATTCATTAGTTGCACATAAAACTTATTTCTTTACAGTAATTTTGATCATGTGAAACCCATTTTCTAGTATGTTCCCAAAAAAAGGTTTGTAGACATAAATCTGACTTCTTGCATTCTGATAACAGTTTTCCTTTTATATCTGAAAGTCAGCTTTCCTGGCTATAAAATCCTTGATTCTCATTTCATTTCCTTCTGGCATAAAGCATTATGGTTGAACAGTTTTAAGATGATCTAATTTTATTTCTCTTAAAAGTCATGTAGTCTTTTGTGCCTAGATGCCCAAAAGACTTTTTCCTTTCCTTTAAAGTCCAGCAGTTTTACTAGTACATGTCTTGGTAGTGATCATTTTTGAGTCTCTATTCTTAGGTACACAATGTACCAAATAAGATTATCCTGTTCATTTTCCTTATGAAAAATTTTATAGGTAAGAAAGCTAAATGTCAGAGGGGAGAGTGAGGTCAAAGAATCTTAAGCCTAGAAATGGTATTAAGATTCTTTATATTTTTTTTTAAAGATTAATTATTTATTTGACAGAAAGAGAGTGCGAGAGAGGGAACACAAGCAGGGGGAATGGGAGAGGGAGAAGCAGGCTTCCTGCTGAGCAGGGAGCCCCATGCGGGGCTCGATCCCAGGACGCTGGGATCATGACCTGAGCCAAAGACAGATGCCCAATGACTGAGCCACCTAGGCACCCTGATATTAATGTTCTTAAGCAAGGATGTATCTCAGAATTAAAATACAGATCCTACAAGAATCCAGTTGCACCTGAAGCAAATGCATTCCTGAACTGTTAGATGATAGGGGGAACTCTTATTTTTATTATTATTAGTAGTAGTATTAGTATTATTTTGTTTAGGCCACTTTGGGTTAGTTGTTCGATCTTTGGCAATCTGAAGAACTGTAAAAAAACACAACACATGAATCCATCACCCCACTGAACTTTCCTTTTCATATGGAGAGTTCCTCCAGGGCTGAGGGAAATACTCTCACATTCTCTTTTCAAGTCCATTTCACACAACTTTCAACATGAAGTCTTCAAATTCCACTCCCTGGAGCTAGCCCAAACCCTTCCAGCTACAGCCCAAATATACTTTTCTCCACCTTCCATCAGGACAGAGTGCCCTGTACCAACCCTCCATCCATGAAGGTGGTCTGGCTCTGCTGGATGATAAAGAGGAAACAACTTTCTCTTTCACGTACCAGTGATGTCGTTCCTTCCACCCCCAGGGGGCCCCATGGCTGTCACAAGCAGCATATCCACGATGTCCAGCCTGCTTGTGTCCTTCTTGTCAAACCAGTAACCATGGTCGATCCATTGTCTCAAGAGCTCAATGGGGGGCTGGGCCCCGTACACCTCTTTGGCTGGCATGTTGAGGTCATCTGGGGAAAGAAGGCATGGCCACATATTTTAAGTCTTTGGGATTCCTTGTTCTCATAGGAGGCAATAGATAACTATTCCCTCCTGGGAGAGTCTGTGCCTACTTGTCCCATTCTCACTCTAGTCAGAGCTCAGCCAGTGGACATTCTGACCATACAAGAAGAGGATTTCCTAGGTTCTGCATTCTCCTGCCTCATTGAGATCTCTGCCCACTGTGACTTTAAGGATGCATGGATTGGCATCAAAAAACAGGTATTTAATTTTTTTTTATCATTCCATCGACCACAGTATACTGATTCTGTACTATGTGCTAGACATTTTGTTAATTTTGGGGGGATATGATGGTGAGGAAGACAGTCATAATCCCAGCCTACAGGGTATATAATTTGATCACCAAGAAAAAATTGAACCTCAATGGGAGAAAGGTTTTGAGCTAGGGTTTTTGAGGAGCAAAATGAGAATGGCAAGGATAGTGACTTTCTCAATGGCAGAGTTTGATTTCCCCCAATAGCATATTGTGAACAGGTCACTGCACATAGAAGACACTAGTAGATGGAAGCTCTCTTGATTTTTCTCTAATGAACACTGACTGAATGCCAAGTTTGTGTCAGATAAAATTTCAGGAGTTTTATACATATTATCTCATCTAATCCAAATAATAACTTTATAAGGAAGGTAGTATTACCTTTACATTAGAGGTGAGGAACTAAGGGTCATGGAAGTTAAATCATAATAGGCCTAGGGTTAGAAAGTGAGATTTGAACCTTGATCTATTTGGATGCAAAGCTTAAATTGTTTCTGAAAATACCATAGATATAGGAAGGGAGAACAGTTTGGAGGAAAGGGAAAAGGGAAGAAAAGAAAGGGAAAACAAAATAAAATTGGATCTCAGCCTTTAGGAAGCTAATGTTAGTGGGCAAGGATATAAATACACATAATACACTATCAATACATGAATTTTAAGGAAAGGACATGAGATAACTCAGAACAGTAGGGCATTATTTTTACTAAATGACAAACCTATGAGTTAGCAGTAAGACAGTGGAAAATAGGATGTGTTTGTAATAAAAAAAAAAAACCTGGGTTTGGGTCATGGCTCCAGAATTTTCTAGGTGTTTGACAGAGAATTTAACCTTCTGGAGCCTCAATTAGCTGATTGGTAAAATGGTAATGATGGTTAATAACCTCATAGGGATGCTAGGCTCAAACGAAATAAATGAGGAAGTATTTTGTAAACAGGTAAAATCCTGGAAACTCAATGTGCTTATTTCACAAATAATTATTTATCAATTATTAAGTTTCTACATTTACTGGTAACCTTTATCTGACGAAAATGGAATAAGGTGTTTATCACAAAGTGAGCGTTGTTTCTGGAGATGCAAGAAGGTAAACACGTTTCTGGAATTAATTCTCACTACAAGGTAACCTTCCCTGATCCAAAGGCTCATTGTCACCTCAGGAGAATCTGGGAGCCTAACTGAGGTAAAAAGACCTGGACTATGTCTTACTTACTGAAAATGTGACATATAATACTTGATCAACAAATACATGGTAATGAAAGAATGGAAAGACAAAATTAAAGATGAGATAAAGGGAGGGAAGTGGGGAGGGGAAAAGTGTGGGAGGAAGAAAGGAAGGGAAGAAGGATGGAGAAGAAAAGGAGAGGGAAGGAATACTAAATTACATTAACCAGAAATACATTATCCCTTAGAGTAGAAGGACTGTATGGTGGGAGATTCTGGTTTGCTGCAGCATAGAAGAATCTGGTTATGTTCATATTCAGGCTAATGCCTTACCCACGAATACCACTGCTTTCTTCCCTAGGGGAGGTCCAAACAGGCCTTTCCGCCGTCGATCCAGCTTGGACATGATGATATCCTGAGTCTGATTGGCTGAGGTTCGGGCAGAAAAATTGATGAAGTTGGGCAGGTAGGTGCTTTTGGGAAGGTGGAGAAGGAAATTGTTGGTAATGGCTGATTTGCCAGTGCCTGTGGGCCCCACGAACAGCACTGGAATTTCATGGTCCACGTAGGTTTTCAAAAAAAAGGACTGTCTGGCTGTCTCCATTGTGGAGATGATGAGTTCTGAGACCTGTACCACAAAGACATGGGACAGTCTTGTTACTGGCCTAGGGAGGCTGGGTCTTGGCATTCAGCTCCATCCCTTACTATCTTTACGATTTTGAGTGAGTATTTAACCTCCCCAGGGGCTTCAGTTTCTTCATCTGTGATACAGGATAATAATGGCACCCAGGTCACTGAGTTGTTTTGAGGATTAAATGAGATCATGCATGTCAAGATGGGCATTATTGGCTCTGTTTTGTAGATGAGGAAACTGAGGTCTATAGTTCTTCTGCAGTTTGTCCAAGTAATATAGCAAGTAAGTGGAAATGCAGGAACTGGAATTCCAGCTTGTCTAATCCCAAAGTCTATATTCTTTTATTTTTTTTTAAGATTTTATTTATTTACTTGACAGAGATCACAAGTAGGCAGAGAGGCAGGCAGAGAGAGGAAGGGAAGCAGGCTCCCCACTGAGCAGAGAGCCCGATGCAGGGCTCGATCCCAGGACCCTGGGATCATGACCTGAGCTGAAGGCAGAGGCTTTAACCCACTGAGCCACCCAGGTGCCCCCAAAGTCTATATTCTTAGCCACCAAACTACCATAGCATAGACACCAATTTCACTAAGGACCAGTCTAAAGCTATTGCCCTCTGAGATCATTGCTCTGAATCAACTTGTCTGCCTCACCCCAGGCAAGGTCCACTTCTCATATGTCATCCTACTTCCTGGCTTGGGAGGGTGGGGTGTGATCCTCAGCCCCAATTCCCTGCACTTATTCTTTTTTTTTTTTTTAAAAGATTTTATTTATTTATTTGACAGAGAGAGATCACAAGTAGATGGAGAGGCAGGGAGAGAGAGAGAGGGAAGCAGGATCTCTGCCGAGCAGAGAACCCGATGCGGGACTCGATCCCAGGACCCTGAGATCATGACCTGAGCCGAAGGCAGCGGCTTAACCCACTGAGCCACCCAGGCGCCCCCCTGCACTTATTCTTGATCTGCTTTTTCCAACACTCAGATGCTTGGTTCTAGGAGCCATCCCCATTTAAACTTGTTTTCCAATATGGGGATTATGACACTTTTCCTGTTATTCAGACTCCAGATAGAATCTAAGGGCTTGGTCTTGGGCTCCTGGAATCCCTATTACTTTTGAGAGGAATACCTTACCTTAATTTGGCTTCTCTGAACCTGAACCTTGTCATCAACCATTTGGTGACATTTGGTTCCTCCATGGAAACAGAGGAAGGGAATGGAAGATGTCTATCATATGCTGACATCTCCTTATATGTCTAGGCTGGAAGGGGCCAGCATGGAGCCACTGTTTGCACAACTCCAGAAAGCATCATTCACACTGTGGTTTATGTAAATGATGCCCCTAAAGCAAAGCTAGACCATAATGTCAATGGTGCCAACTGAGTTTGTGCAACATGGAAGCTCTGTGTATACTGGTAGAAAAAGGCTGGGCTTCTTTTGATAAGTAATTTGCTCAAAGGAAAAGGAATAGACAGAGCAGGAATTGATGTATAGATGAAGAGAATAGGTGTTGAGCTATGAAGTTTTCCCTATATTATTCTTGGCAGTTTTACCAGTAATTATATGAGGTTGGAGAATTATTGGCTCACTTGTCCAAAGCCATGTAGCTGGTAAGGGGTTCTGAGTGCAGGATCAGGCACAAGGTGCTTGTTTTGCTACCAAGATGGAGTTTAAAGCAAATTGGGTTTCAGAGATTTTTATTTTCAGAGACGAGAACACTTGTTTGACAAGGGGAAAATTTTCAGCAGATCTTAAAATCTTCTCTGAATTGAACTCTCTTATTTGCATGAATTCAGCACAATTCCAAACCTCTGGAGTTCAGGTGACAAAGCTCTTTAAGGAGAATTAAAGTTTTGGACCTATGTGCTTGGGGCTTCTGCACAACACTCAGCCCCCAGAGTGGGTCCTGGATTCAGCACACATCCACCTCTGCTTATCACACCATCTTCAGGAGCAGCTGTGGTCCTGCCAGCTGTCTGACTTGATTGTCAATATCCCCACTTTTCCATTCACTCTCCGCCACTCCATTTGGGGCCTGAATGGTCTCCAATCACCCCCAGAAAAAGAAAGTATGTCCACGAGATACTACTAACAGAGGCAAATTTTCCACAGGGAAATGAGGAGTTGTAGCTGACTCATCTGCTAACCAGAAAACCCATTAATCGGACCTGTTTCTCTAAGAATTCTCATCAAGGAAACCTTCTCTGGGAATTTTGAAGAAAACAATCTTTTTTGGCTGAGATGTCTGAGAGGTAAGGCCAATGACCACCTGGTGTTGGCTGCTGACCACACGACAATGGTCATCATCAGAACAGCAACCAACACGGATCTGGCACATAATGCATGCCATGTGTTCACGTAGAATGCCTTCAATTCTCGCAAACACCCTTCGAGTATTTTTTCTGCTACTGTGTCATTGAGTAAACTGAGGCAGAGAGCGTGAAGGTTGAGTAAGGAATCTGAGGCTCTCTAATTCTAAAGTCCATGCTTTTGAAGGCTGATCCAGCTCAAGTTTGAAATTTTTCTAAAAGAAAGTTCTTATGGGGGCGTCTGGGTGGCTCAGTGGGTTAAAGCCTCTGCCTTCAGTTCAGGTCATGATCCCAGGGTCCTGGGATCGAGCCCCGCATCGGGCTCTCTGCTCAGCGGGGAGCCTGCTTCCTTTCCTCTCTCTCTGCCTGCCTCTCTGCCTGCTTGTGATCTCTGTCTGTCCAATAAATAAATAAAATAAAAAAAAGAAAGTTCTTATAAACGCTAATAGAGAACTGACATCCATTACTCCACCTTGGAGAAAATTCAGGCAATTTTAGAAACCAAAGCTCCATGGCAAATCCCCCCCCGCCTTCTTTTTACCTTTGCATTAGCTGGGATACATTCCTCCTCTTTGGTGATATAGTCTGTCCATGTGTACCAGTGTCCATTACCTTGCTTGAGGAAATAAAAATCATAGATGCTTCCTGGATTAAAAGACATAGAACAGGTCGTGAGCACGCCAAGGGTTTACATTTCGTACTTCAGGTATTTTGCCACCTCAGCTAGAGGCATCTGAGTATGTATAACTACCAATACTGACAGAGCTGTGGAGGAACTTACACATTAATGATAACTGTATAAACTGGAAAAATAGCATTTAAAGAGTAGTAACTTTATTGTATAAAACATGATAGGTACTAATTGCACAAATAATTATTTTAATAAGGTAAAACAGGAAGTATTGAAAAGAACAATAAAAGAAGGCAATAAATCAAATCTCACACCCAAAAATAAATTTTTTAAAAGATTTTATTTATTTGACAGAGAGAGAGGGATCACGAGTAGGCAGAGAGGCAGGCAGAGAGAGAGAGGGGGAAGCAGGCTCCCTGCTGAGCAGAGAACCCGATGCGGGGCTTGATCCCAGGACCCTGGTATCATGACCTGAACCGAAGGCAGAGGCTTAACCCACCGAGCCACCCAGGTACCCCCCAAAATAACTTTTGGTGGCAATCCTTCTGGCTTTCTTTTTTTTTTTAAATTTAAAGATTTTATTTATTTATTTGACAGAGAGAAAGAGAGAGATCATAAGTTAGCAGACAGGCAGGCAAAGAGAGAGAGGAGGAAGCAGGCTCCCTGCTGAGCAGAGAGCCCGATGCAGGGCTTGATCCCAGGACGCTGGGATCATGACCTGAGCCGAAGGCAGAGGCTTAACCCATTGAGCCACCCAGGTGCCCCCCTGGCTTTCTTTTTAGGCACACAAACACATTGAACACTGAAGGTCAGATGGAAGTAAGGATTTGGTAAGGATAGGATCACATATATTATATACTTACATATCACATATCAAAATTATTATATATGATATATATATTATACTATTAAAAAAATAAAGATGTTAAATTTCATTACATTTAACTCTAGCAGAAGAAAAGGAGAGTAAAAACTGAAGTAAAACCGAAGGACCTACTGAACTTCAGATAAATCATGATTTACTACAAGAGATATTAGTTCCTAAAAGATGCTCTTTGAAAAAAAAATTGAGGTATGATTGACATATAATAGTTTCAGATGTACAACATAATGATTTGATATTTGTATATTCTGTGAAATGATCACCACAATAAGTCTTGCTAACATTCGTCTCCACATACACTTACAAATTTTTTTTTCTTGTGATGAGAACTTTTAAGATCTATTCTCTTAGCAAGACACTTAAAAAAAATCTTTATTAAACTTTTAACCATCACCAACAGGCACTAACAAACTTTTTTTTTTTTTAAGAAAAATAATCTTTGGGGGCCCCTGGATGGCTCAGTGGGTTAGGTGTCTGACTCTTGATTTTGTCTCAGGTCATGATCTCAGGGTCTTGAGATTAAGCCCCACGTCAGGCTCAGTGTTGAGCGTGGAGAATGCTTAGGATTCTTGCTCTCCCTCTGTCCCTCCCTCAACTTGTGTGTGCATGTGTGCGTGCTCTTTCTCTCTCTCAGAAAAAAAAAATCTCCACACCCAACCTGGGGCTTGAACTCATGACCCCCCGATTGAGAGTTGCATGCTCTACTAACTGAGCCGACCAGGAGCCGCATGATGCTTCTTAATTAAAGAATAATTTTAAGTATAATGGGATTAAAGTTATGCTTTTAAAAAATCATTCAGTCCAACTCTGTGATTGTATTTTAACTTATCATGCAAAAAATTTACTTTAAAGACATGAAAGTGAGGAGAATAGTATAATAAACTGCCATGTACCCATTATCTGGCTTCAATAATAGCATTTTGCTATTCTTGTCTCATCCATGTTCCCACCATCAACCACCACCATATTCATTTACCTCCCTCCCTCTCCCTCTCTCGCTTCCTCTCCCCCTCCCTTTCCTTTTCTTTCTTCTTTGTCTGGAGTATTTTGAAGCAAATCCTGACATTACATTTCATTTGTAAATTCAAGTGACTCAACATTAGATCAATTTCATTGATTCGGTTATAAGCTATGAGGTGATTAACTCACTCTTCCTTCCATCTCCCCTCCTCTGGTGCCTTTTGTTGTGGAGAAGAATCATAATTCTCCCATTCCTTATTCTGAGGTCTCTATTTCAATAGAGTCAATGCAGAAATTTATGGCTTCTACCACAGACCATTCAACAGTTCTTTATTTTGACTGATTGGTTAGTTGGCTGATATCTTTTCTTTTTTTTTCCCAAGAAGGGCCTGATAGGTGCTTCATTCTCTAAGTTCTTGCAAGTTCGGTAATATCAGTCAGCTGATTTTGTTTTTGAACAGTGACTTGGCTGAGAGTGAATTCTCATTTCACATTTTCTTTTTCTCTAACTTCTGACTGTTCTCTTACGTTTCCCTGTGCACGAAGTTGCTGTATGGACGTGTGAGATCCATCAGATCCTCCCCCTTCACTGACTTTGTTTCCTTACCTACATGTGTGATGCAATCTCTTTTATCTGTAAGCCCAATCATATAATCAGCATGTCTTTTGGTCAATTTTTCTTTAAGATTTTATTTATTTATTTGACAGAGATCACAAGTAGGCAGAGAGGCAGGCAGAGAGAGGAGGGAGCAGGCTCCTCAGTGAGCAGAAAGCCCGATGCGGGGCTCGCCACCCAGGCGCCCCACTGGTCAATTATTCTGTATCAGTTTTTCTTGAAACATGGCATGCTCATAATTTGTTAAAGCAGATGTTCATTTTAGGAACAATTTCTCATTTATATTTTTGTATATATTGTCTATACTATTTACTGGGTTACCTACTTAAGGAATTAGCATTGTTTGGCCTCCATATCAATCATATTATTGATAATCATTTTAATATATTTGGATTTTCTTGTATAGTAAGTGTAGTACGCGCAATCCTTCCCTCTAAGCCATTTATGAGATGTCTACACTTTATTCCTTGCTATTCCTAATGTATTTATTAGATCATTAATGGTATTGTTTCATTGTCAATTTGTTCCCTTGGTTTTTCTTTATTTTAAATTTACTTTTATTTTATTTAAATTCAATTAACATATAGAGTATTAACAGTCTCAGAGGTAGAGTTCAGTGATTCCTCAGTTGTATATAACATCCACTACTCATCACATCACATGCCCTCCTTAATGTCATCACCCAGTTACCCCATCTCTCCACCTCCCACCCCTTCAGGAACCCTGTTCGTTTCCTATACTTAAGAGTTTCTTGGGGCACCTGGGTGGTTCAGTGGGTTAAAGCCTCTGCCTTCGGCTCAGGTAATGATCCCAGGGTGCTGGGATCGAATCCCGCATCGGGATCTCTGCTCAGCAGGGAGCCTGCTTCCCCCTCTCTCTCTGCCTGCCTCTGCCAGTCTCTCTGCCTACTTGTGATCTCTGTCTGTCAAATAAATAGATAAAATCTGGGGTGCCTGGGTGGCTCAGTGGGTTAAAGCCTCTGCCTTCAGCTCAGGTCATGATCCCAGGGTCCTGGGATCGAGCCCCGCATCGAGCCCCGCATCGGGCTCTCTGCTCAGCAGGGAGCCTGCTTCCTTCTCTCTCGGCCTACCTCCCTGCCTACTTGTGATCTCTGTCTGTCAAATAAATAAATAAAATCTTTTAAAAAAATAAAAAAATAAATAAATAGATAAAATCTTTTTTTTTAAAGATTTTATTTATTTATTTGTCAGAGAGAGAGAGAGGGAGAGAGAGCAAGCACAGGCAGACAGAGCAAGAATGGCAGGCAGAGGCAGAGGGAGAAGCAGGCTCCCTGCTGAGCAAGGAGCCTGATGTGGGACTCGATCCCAGGACACTGCGATCACGACCTGAGCCGAAGGCAGCTGCTTAACCAACTGAGCCACCCAGGCGTCCCAATAAATAGATAAAATCTTAAAGAAAAAAAGAGTTTCTTATGGTTTGTCTCCCTCTCTGATTTTGTCTTTTTGCTTCCCTCCCTGATCTGCTGTTTTGTTTCTTAAATTCCACATGAGTGAAATCATATAATTGTCGTTCTCTGCTTGACTTATTTCACTTGACATAATACCCTCTAGTTCTATCCACATCATTGCAAATGGTAAGATTTCTTTTTTTTTTTTTTTAGAGAGAGAGGGAGTGTGTGTAACCTGGTGGGGGGTGGTGAGAGGGAGGGGCAGAGGGAAAGGAACAGAGAGAACCCCAAGTAGGCTCTGCACTTAGCATGGAGCCCAATGTGGGGCTCGATCTCATGACCCTGAAATCATGACCTGAGTTGAAATCAAGAGTTGGACCCTTAACTGACTCCGCCACCCAGGTGCACCTGTTTCTTTGGTTTTTAATCCCTCTTTTCCTCTAATTCTGTTTTATCACCTCATCTATAAACTTTGAAAAGACAGTTTTATTGAAATTAAAAGTCACACATATCAATGATTTACTAAAAAATATATGTATATGTGATGTACTAATAAGCATAGTTGTGCAGCCATTACTATAACCAATTTTAAGTCATTTCATTATATGGAAAAGATACCCTATATCTTTTAGCTGTTATCCCTCATCTCCCCCTCCAATTCCAGCACTAGGCAACCACTGATCTACAGTCTCTATAGATTTGTCTATTCTGGAAATTTCATGTAAATGAAATCATATATGTTATTTTGTGACTACCTTCTTTTACTCCATGTTCAATCTATCAATCGATCTACCTATCTATATGTTTTTAAAAAATTTTTTACTTTATTTTTCTAGTTGATTAACACATTCACTTATTTCAGGAAGTAGGGTTGAAAGTATCTGTGTGACCAATATTAGGGGACTCAGCAAACACAAAGCCCCAATATTTACTTACACTGTCTCAATGTCAAACCTGCTTTTTTTTTTTTTTTTAAGAGTAGACTCCATTCCCAGTGTGGAACCCAATGTGGGACTTGAACTCACAACTCTGAGAGCCAGACCTGAGCTGAGATCAAGAGTCAGACACTTAACCGACTGAGCAACTCAGGCATCCCTCATAATGATATTTTTAAGGTTCATTCTAAAAATGTTGTAGCATGTATTATTATTACTTCACTTCTTTTTATTGTTAAAGAATATTCCATTGTATGGATATACTCTATTTTATTCATTCGTTCAACTGTTGATGGAAATTTGGATTGTACTTTTTGGCCATTATGAATAATGCTGCTATGAACATTCATGTACAAGTTTTTGTGTGGACAAATGGTTTTGTTTTTCTTGGGCATATACCTAGGAGTGGAACTGCTGGGTCATACAGTAGCTCTGTTTAAGTTTTGAGGAATTATCAAATATTGCTTTCCAACACTGCTGTACTATTTACATTTCCCTTACATATGTGAGAGTTCCAATTTTCCCATGTTCTCACCAACACTTGTTGTTTTCCATGTTTTTTTATTATTCTCAGCCTGGCTGTGAAGTGGAATTTCACTGTGTTATTGATTTGCATTTCCCAATGGCATTTCCCTATGAAGCAGAGGCTTCATGTCCAAGGGTTTCTCTTAGACATTGTTTGCATCAACAGGCACCACTGTAATCCACTTCTCTCCACAGTGGTGATGACCAGTGAGAACTCTCAAGATTTTGTCAACTCACCACCATTCCTCCCAACATCGCTCTTAGAACAGTGTGGTGTGGTGGGTTCTGGGTTGGGAAATGGCAGCATACCAGATCTTATGTTTCTCTTCTTGTCCACTACTTTTCAATGTTTAGAGAATCAGGATATTTATAGAATTAATCATTTTCCCTAGCTGTTGCAGGGAAATGTTTAGGCTTTATTGTGTTGTTGTTGATTTTGTTTATTTCATTAGGTATTAAAGGAGGGAGCTCTGTTATCCTACATCACTCTGCAGCTTTACCTAGAAGTTAATCTGGCATAACACTTTTAGAAAGCAATCTGGCATTATGCTTACAGAGCTACAAAAATGTTCTGTAGTCTAAGTCAGAAATCCCACTTCTGGGAATTTATCATAAGGAAATAATTCACAATGAAAATAATCTCTATACATGAGTATGCAGCACCATCTGTGATAGCAAAAAATTTGGAAATAATTTACATGTCTCACATTAGGAGACCAGTCAAAATTATGTCTTATGAGATGAATGGATTATTTTGCAAAAACTAAGTATTAACATAAAAAATGCTTTTAAGAAACAATGACAGATCAGGGCACCTGGGTGGCTCAGTCAGTTAAGCATCTGCCTTCAGCTCAGGTCATGATCTCAGGGTCCTGAGATGGAGCCCCACTTTGGGCTCCCTGCTCAGAGGGGAGTCTGCTTCTTCCTCTCCCTCTGTACTCCCCCTTCCCTTGACTAGTGGTCTCTCCCTCTCTCTCAAAGATGATCTTAAAAACAAAAGAATGACAGATGAAAATAGAATAAAAATATGCCATTATGGTAACTAGAGAGCTGAAATCAGGGGGGCAAGACAGAGAAAATCTTTTGAAAACTGAAACACTTGTAACAGGGTAATATGGACAAAGATACTTTTTGGTCATTTTTACTTAATGGAATTGATTTTTTTTTTTTTTTTTTAAGAATTAAAAAAGGAGACTCTAAAAGCATGAATCAGAAAAGTATTTGTCTCCCTTCCTTGGCCGATAGGATTTAGCTAGAGCTAGTTTGTGGCTTGATACAGGAACATTAAGGCCAAACAGAAAAAGTTCAACTAAGTAAAATTAGATTTACTGGCTATGTGACCTTGGCTAAGGTTACCATTTGTATACCTATAATATGGGCCTGATTTCATGTCAAGCTCAGAAAATCACTGTAGAGGGTAATGAGATACACATGTCAAACATGCAGCATAGATGAGCACAGATAGGCACTGAGACGATTTAGCTCTAGGTCTCTGGTTCACTCTGCACTGTGATTTTTAACCCAAACTCTGGTGCAGCTATGAGGGCAGAAAGGAGAGAAGAGTAGTAATAGTAGAAATCCAGGTAATTCTACTCCCTCTGACCAGGCCCTGCTTCACTCTATGTTCCTCTGTGGCACTTGAGAGAGTAGGTAAATTTTCAACAATGAAGTAAGTTTTCTTTCTTTCTTTCTTTTTTTTAAAGATTTTATTTATTTATTTGACAGAGATCACAAGTTGGAGAGAGGCAGGCAGAGAGAGAGGGGGAAGCAGGCTCCCTGCTGAGCAGAGACCCTGATGCGGGGCTCGATCCCTGAGATCATGACCAGAGCCGAAGGCAGAGGCTTTAACCCACTGAGCCACCTGGGCGCCCCTGAAGTAAGTTTTCAAAGGGCACACAGTGAATGGGTGAATAAAGGGACAGTTAGCACTTTTTTTGACAAATAAATCTCTGGGCTGACAAACAAGGATCCATGTCAGATTACGTGAACCCGACCTTGAGAGACTCCTCAAAAGCCTGTTTGTTTTCCTTCATATATGCTCCCCAATGTAGTTCCACCAGCATTTGTCTCAGAAGTCCACTTATCCCACATCTCCATCTCAGCATGAAAAACCTAGAACACAATGTCCAGTAAGGTCAGGGGAGGCCTCCCTGGAGCTCTTATCAGGAGAATTTTAACCCGTGTCCTTGAGGAAAGGCTAGAAAGGCATTATAAGCTTTTTAAGGTGGTAATAAAGTATACTCAGAGTCAGACATAAGAGGTCTCTTACTCCATGATTTCATACATATGAAATACCTGAAAAAAGCAAATATACAGAGAGCAGGTGAGTGGTTGCCTGAGGCTAAAAAAATGGGAACAAGGATGAATTGAAAATGGGCCTGAAGGATCTTACCAGGGTGATGAAAATGTTCTGAAATTGGATTATGGTGACAGTTGCACAACTATGCAAATTTACTAAAAAACCACTGATTTGTACACTTACATGGGATAATTTTATGGTATGTAAATTATACCTCAATAAAGTTGTTATATATAGAAAAGGCATACTTAGTACTTGAAACATGTCTTTTGATTCAAATGGGTTCTGGCCAGGAGCTTTGAAATTTCAAACTAAAATACTTATTAAGGCACAAGAGAAAGAAGTGGAATGATGTCATTTGGGAAAGAAAAAACCCTGAAAAAAAAAACCCAAGCAGAATTTACAGCTGGAATGGGAAATCTTACCCCAAAATATTGCATGAGAAAAGGCAACGGAGGCCACTGAGATGCACAGAGTCAGGTTACAACCCACACAGAAAACTGGGTAGCTGTTCCGTTGCCCTGCCAGGTATTAATCCGGGAGGACTGTCTCATTTTCTCCTCACCAGGCCATCTTTCTCTAGCTGTAAGGGGCAGCAGGGTCCCAGTCCATAATGAGTAAGGAGGAGTCAGGCAGAGCACCTTAGATTCAGTGAGATATGGCCTTCCAGAGTAAAGAGTCACAGATGGCCCTCTGTTGAGGAACTTCCCTTTTCTAGAATGTTCACAGATGAAACAAATAGAAAAGGCTGCCTCCAACAGATGGCATTAGTTGATCATGCGTGGATATTGGATGTTGGCCATTCGATTGTTCCTTACTCTACAGCAGAGTTTACAGCATCTGGGGTTATTTTAAAAGTGTTATAAGGGGGCACCTGGGTCGTGCAGTTGGTTAAGCATCTGACTCTTGGTTTTGGCTCAGAGTCATGAAATGGAGCCCTGTGTTGATTTCCACGCTCAGAAGGGAGTCTGCTTAAGACTCTCTCTCCCTCTCCATACCCCACCCCTGTGCTCACGCATGCTCTCTCTCCCTTTCTCCCTAAAATAAATGAATAAATCTCTCTAAAAAATAAAAGTGCTATATGAATATTATTTACCCTAATCATGTCCAAAAGCAGTGAGAATTTGGAAAGCTAGCAGAAAGAGAGATGTATGTTTACCATGTTGAAAAATGAAGCTTAACTTTCTGTGGAAAATTTGCATTGATCACTTGCAAGGTGTCACTGTAGTCTTATGAATGGCCTTTTCAGAACCAAACTTGCTTAATTTTAAGTAAAGTAGTTGCTGCAAAAGAAGGTAAATGAAGAAGCCAATTTGTAGTACATGTGGAAATTACTGTTTTTCTTATATCAGTTGAGTAGGATATGGAGTGAGGAGCAAGGCCATAACAATAGATAGATATTGCAGGGCAAAGTTACCTAGAAACTGAGTGGGAACTGGACACATCATGAGCCCCCTAGCTGCAGAAGGAATGGAAAGATGTTGTCACAAAGTGGGCCAAGAATGGGGTCAAGTTTACTTTGTGCATCATCTTTATGGACACAAAGCACAAACAGATTGATCTGGAAGGATGAGGAAAGTATAAAATAATTGTGAAAAAAAATGCTGCAATGTAAAGGAATATAATATGGAGATTATACCTGAAGAGTATACCTCTGAACCTTGCTTAATGTAAGACTCAAAACCAAATTTCAGGAAACTGTTTGGAGTCCTAAATAGAGTACAAAAAGACACCATTTAAAAAAAATTAAACAGTAGGGGCGCCTGCGTGGCTCAGTGGGTTGAGCCGCTGCCTTCGGCTCAGGTCATGATCCCAGGTCCTGGGTTCGAGCCCCACATCGGGCTTTCTGCTCAGCGGGGAGCCTGCTTCCTCCTCTCTCTCTGCCTGCCTCTCTGCCTACTTGTGATTTCTCTCTGTCAAATAAATAAATAAAAATCTTAAAAAAAAAAAAATTAAACAGCAAAAAAATAAATAAATAAATAAAAAAGCTATAAGGAGGCTAAGATAAAAATGCAAGATGAGATTTAAAAAAGGAAGATGGATGAGCTAATAGATGAGAATGGTGATGACAATGATGAGAAGACAGCAACAGAAATCGCTAATATTTAACTTTCTGTATGTCATGCTTTTATTCTAAATGTATTTACATGTGTTAACTCATTTAGTTTTTAAAGTTTATTCTTATTCATTTATTTGAGAGATAGAGAGAGAGTGAGCATGAATGGGGGAAGGACAGAGGGAGAGGATCTCAAACAGATTCCACACTGAGTGTGGAGCCCAATGTGGGGTTCAATCTCAACCCCAAGATCATGACTGAGTCAAAAACAAGAGTCGGATGCCTAACCAATGGAGCCATCCTGGCATCCCATGAACTCACTTAATTTGCACAAGAACACCATGACTGCATACTATTATTATTGTTCCCGTTTTATAATTGAGGAAATTGAGAGGGGACAGGTAACTTCCTTAAGGCTGACTAGTAAGTATTGGAGGCAGGATTCAAACCCTGACAACGTGACTTGCTTTTGTTACACTAAGAAAGGATAACAGGGAAACAAGAGAAAACAACAGCAGTACTAAAATCATTGAAGGCGGTAAAAGCATAACTGAAGTTGTGGGTGACATTAAAATGAAAAAAAAAATCTATCTTAAAAAGACAAAAACACGGGCGCCTGGGTGGCTCAGTGGGTTAAGCCGCTGCCTTCGGCTCAGGTCATGATCTCAGGGTTCTGGGATCGAGTCCCGCATCGGGCTCTCTGCTCAGCAGGGAGCCTGCTTCCCTTCCTCTCTCTCTGCCTGCCTCTCTGCCTACTTGTGATCTCTGTCTGTCAAATAAATAAATAAAATCTTTAAAAAAAAAAAAAGACAAAAACACATAAACAAGAAAAGAGATTATATATATGGAAGCCAGACAATAAAGCTTTCCCTCAATGACAATGACAGAAAGGACTCATCACAATCCAGGGAAAACAAACATTTAAAGTCTGTTAAAAAAAACAAAGCAAACCCCTACAACAGAGCATTAAAAAAAAGAACACAAACCGATCAGCACATAGGAAAAACAAACAGCTGCTATATATATAAAATTCAATCTCACTTATAATAAAAAAGAGAAGAAATTAAAATTAGAGACTATTTGCATACTACAAATGTGAACAGAACACCAAAATACATAAGGCAAACTGATAGGATGGCAAAAATTAATAGAAAAATCAAATATTACGGTTAGAGATTTCAGTCCCCCTCTATCTGTAATTGACAGGTGGCAGGCAGAAAATGAATGAGGATATAGTTAAACTGAACAGCATCATCACCATCAACTGGACTTCACTGACATTTATAGATTACTTCAACAACAGCAGAATACATTTTTCTTAAGCTCACATGGAACAGTCTCCAAGAGAGACCACATTCTGGGCCATAAAACACACTTTAAAAATTTTAAAGAGTAGAAATCATGCAGTAGGATGCCTGGGTTGTTCAGTCAGTTAAGCATCTACCTTTGGCTCAGGTCATGAGCCCAGGGTCCTGGAATCGAGTCCCGCATTCAGCATCCTGCTAAGCGGGGAGTCTGCTTCTCCCTCTACGCCTTCCCCTGTTTGTAAAATCACTCTCTCACACCCTCTCTCTCTCAAATAAATAAAATCTTAAAAAAAAAAAGAAATCATGCAGTATATACTTTCAAACACAATGCAATTAAACTAGGAATCAGGGGCCCCTGGGTGGCTCAGTGGGTTAAGCCTCTGCCTTCAGCTCAGGTCATGATCTCAGGGTCCTGGGATGGAGCCCCTCATCGGGCTCTCTGCTCAGCGGGGAGCCTGCTTCCCCTCCTCCCCGCTGCCTGCCTCTCTGCCTACTTATGATCTCTCTCTCTCTCTGTCAAATAAATAAATAAAATCTTAAAAAAAAAAAACCCTAGGAATCGGTAACAAAAAGATAGCTGGAAGATCCTCAAATACTTTAAGATTAAACAACAAACTTCTAAATAATACATGAATCAAAGAAAAGTCTCAGGAGAAATTTTTATATATTTGAAATAAATGAAAACACAACTTTCCAACATCTGTGGGATGCAGTGAAAGATGTGCTTAAAGAGAAATTTATAGCATTGAATGCATATGTCAGGAAAGAAGAAAGCTCTAAAATCAATAATCTAAGCTTCTATCTTAGGAAACTAGAAAATGAAGAACAAATTAAATCAAAATAAGTAGAAGAAAATAAATAATAAAAATTAGAGCAGAAATAGAGGAAAATGAAAACAGAAGATCAACAGATAAAAATCAACAAAACCAAAAGCTGTTTCTTTGAAAAGATTAACAAAATTGACAAAATTCCAGCCAGGCCAACCAAGAAAAAAGAGAGAAGACACAAATTACTAATATCAGAAACAAACGAAGAACCATCAGGACTGACACCAGGGACATTACGAAGAAGTAAAAGGCATATTAGGAACAACTCTATGACCACAAATTTGATAACTTAGATGAAATAAAACAATTCTTCAAAAGACATGATCTGTCAAAACTCATATAAGTAGAAGTAGATAATTTGAATAGAATGGTCTCTATTTAAGAAATTGAATCAATAATTAATAATCTTCCAAAAGAGAAAGAATCAGACCCAGATGATGAATTCTACTAAGCATTTAAGGAAAAAAAATTATACCAATTTCCTACAATCTTCTCCAGAAAATAAAAGCATATTTACTTTATGAGGTCAGCATAACCTTGATCCCAAAACCAAAAGAAAGGAAGACTATAGACAGTATCTCTCATCAAAACAGATGCAAAAATCCTTAACAAAATACTGGCAAATCAAATCCAACAATATATTAAAAAAAAAACTACACACTACAACCAAGCAGGATTTATTCTAGTTATGTAAGGCACAAAATCAATTAACATAATTCATTACAGAAATAGGTCAAAGAAGAAAAATCACAAGACCATATCAATAGATTCAGAAAAAAACATTTGACAAAAGCCAATACCCACTCATGACAGTGAACTAGGAATAGAGAGGAACTTCCTGAACCTGATAAAGAATATCAGCTAAACACCTACAGCTAACATCATACTTTTAGTGTCAGGAACTAGATACGGATGCCCCCTCTCATCACTCCTATTCAATATCATACAGGAAGTCCTCTCTTAAGCAATTAGATTTTTTTTTTTTAAAGGCAATAAAAAGATTGGGAAGGAAGAAATAAAACTGTGCTTGCTGATGGCATGATTATCCATTCAGGAAATCCCAACAGAATCAACCAAACACTACTACTGGAATTTGAAAGTGATTATAGCAAAATTGCAGGATATAAAGCTAATATACAAAAGTCAAGTGCATTCCTAGACAGCAGTAAAGAAAAATAGGCATTTGAATTTAAAGCCATGATACCATTTACATTAGCACCAAAAATATGAAATACTTGGTATAAATCTAATAAAAAATGTACAAGAGCTACATGAGGAAAACTATAAAATGCTGATGAAGGAAATCAAAAAAGATCTACATAAATGGAGACAGAACTCGTGCTCATGAATAAGAAGACTCAAAATTGTTCAGATGCTACCCCTTTTCAATTTGATCTATAGCTTTAATACAATCCCAATAAAAATCCCAGCCAGTTATTCTGTAGATGCTGACAAACTGATTCTATATATTTTTTTTTTAAGATTTATTTATTTGACAGAAAGAGACACAGTGAGAGAGGGAACACAAGCAGGGGGAATGGGAGAGGGAGAGCAGGAAGCCTCTGGGTTTGATCCCAGGACCCTGGGATCATGACCTGAGCCGAAGGCAGATGCTTAACGACTGAGCCACCCAGGTGCCCTGAATTCTGAAGTTTCCATGGGAAGGTAAAATATCTAGAATAGTCAATAAAATATTGAAGGATAACAAAGTTGGAGGACTTACACTATCTAATTTCAAGACTTAGTAGGAAGCTATAGTAACTAAGACAATAATGGCATTGGTAAAAGAATAGACAGATCAGTAGAACAGACCAGAGAATCCAGAAATATTTTCACACAAATATTGTCAAGTGATTTTTGACAAAGGAGCAAAGACAATTCAATTGAGAATAGTCTTTTCAAAAACTAGCCCTGGAACAAGTAGACATCTATAGACAAGCAAATAAAAAGAACCTAGATACAGATCTTACACCTTTCACAAAAATTAATTTGAAATGGATAGATTTATTTATTATTTTAAAAGAAGATTTTATTTATTTATTTGACAGAGAGAGACAGAGCACAAGCAGGGGGAGTGGTAGGCAGAGGGAGAAGCAGGCTCCCCACTAAGCAGAGAGCCTGTTTGTGGGGCTCAATCCCAGGACCCTGGGATCATGACCCAAGCCAAAGGCAGACGCTTGACTGACTGAGCCAGCCAGGAACCCCTGGGTAGTGGATTTAAATCCAAAACACAAAACTAAAATACTTCTAGTAGATAACATATGAAAAAGTCTAGATGACTTTGGGTTTGGTACTGACTTTCTAGATACAATACTAAAAGCATGACCCATCAAAGAAAAAAATTGGTGACTTCATTAAAATTCAAAACTTATGCTCTATGGAAGATACTGTTAAGAGAATGAAAAGACTTAGGGCGCCTGGGTGGCTCAGTGGGTTGGGTCGCTGCCTTCGGCTCGGGTCATGATCTCAGGGTCCTGGGATTGAGTCCTGCATTGGGCTCTCTGCTCAGCAGGGAGCATGCTTCCCTCTCTCTCTCTCTCTCTGCCTGCCTCTCCATCTACTTGTGATCGCTCTCTGTCAAATAAATAAATAAAATCTTAAAAAAAAAAAAGAATGAAAAGACAAGCCATAGTGTGGGAGAAAATATCTATAAAATATGTATCTGATAAAGGACTTATATCCAAAATATACAAAGAACACGAAAAACTCAAAAATAAGAAAACAATCTAATTTAAAAAGGAGAGAAAGATATGAATAACAACTCCCCAAAGAAGATATACAGGTGGGAAAAAAAATATGAAAAGATGCCATGGGGCACCTGGCTGGCTCACTCAGTGGAATGTGCAACTTTTGATCTCAGGATTATAAGTTTGAGGCCTACATTTGGTATAGGGATTATGGTAAAATAAAAAATATTTAAAAAAGATGCTCAGCACTCTATGTCTTTAGGGAACTGCAAATTAAAACAAGATACCACTACACACCTATTAGAATGGCTAAAATCCAAAACCGATAACACTAAATGCTAAGGCAGATGTAGATGAAGAACAACAGAAACTCCCATTCTTTGCCGGTCAGGATGCGAAATGGCACAATCACTTTGGTATACATATTTGACAGTTTCTTACAAAGCTAAACACAGGCTCACCATATGATGCAGTAATCACGCTCCTAGGTTTGTACCAGATGAAGTGAAAACTTATATCCATATAAAAAAACCTTTACATGAATGTTTATACCGGGTTCATTTTAAATTTCCCCAAATTGGAATAAGACAAAAGGACCTTTAATAGATGAATGGATAAATAGTTATACAACGGATTATTATTCAGTGAAATAAGCTATCAAGGCACACAAAGATGTAAAAGGTCTTAAATGCATATGCCTAAACTAATCTGAAAAGACTACACACTCTATGATTCCAACTATGTCACATCCTGAAAAGGGTGAAACTATACAGAGAGGAAATCCATCAGTGGTTGCCAGGAGTTAAGTAGGAGGAGGGATGATAGGTGGAGATAAGGGATTTCTAGGGCAATGTTAAACTCTTCTGTATGCTACTGTCATGGTGAATAGATGATATTATTTGTCAAAACCCTTAAAAGTATACAACACAAAGAGCGAAAATGTAAAATATGGACTTTAGTTAAATAATAATTTATCAATATTGGTTCAAAAATTTTAACAAGTGTACCACACTAATGCAAGATGTTAATTACAGGGAAACTGGAAGGGAGGGGTGGTTTGGGAAAGGGGGATGTGGGAACTCTGTACTTTATGCTCATTTTTTTCTACAAACCTAAAACTGCTCTAAAATTAAAGTCTATTAAAATATTTTTTTACAAAAAGAAGAAAGTTAAAATGAAAGAGCATTTTCATATTTCAAATCGCCCAAGATTTTAAAAAATGGTAACACTCAGGCACAGGGGAAATTTAGCAATCAAATCTTAAAATTTTATTGATCCTTGATGCAGCTATTTTATTTCTAAGAAATTATCCTAAGAAAATAATCGTGGCTTAAGCAAGTAGGTAGCCACCAGAACACTGTTCATCACAGTGTTATTAATGATTACAAAAACGAGAAAATGATGAAAACAAGAGTAGAACAATATCATGTTTGAGAAAATAAATCTAAAGGTACATATATGTCTAAATGGGAAATGTCTAAAAGGGAAATGTCTAAGAGGATGGTTATCAAAATGTTAATAGTGGTTGTCTTTTTAAAAACATATATCTTTTTTATTATATGATCTATTCATTTTTTCTAAAAAAAAATCAAGAATGCATTTCACACTTAGGGTAGCTGTTATAAGAAGCAAAACAAAACAATACATGAGAATGTGGAGAAATCAGAATTCTTATGCATTGCTTGTGGAAATGTAAAATGGTACAACCACTATGAAAAACACTGTGGCAATTCCTCACAAACTTAAATACAGAATTACCAAATGATCCCTAAATTCCACTTTTGAGCATATAGCCGAAAGAAATGAAAGCAAGAGACTTGAACAAATATTTGTACGCCATGTTTATAGCAGCATTATTCACAATAGCCAAAAGGCGAGAGCAACTCAAGTGTCCATCAACAGATGAACAGAGAAACAAAATGTGGTATATACATACAATGGAATATTATTTAGCCTTAAGAAGGAAGGAAATTCTGATATTTACAGCATGGATGAACTCTGAAGATATTACAAAGTGAAATAAACTTGTCAAAGAAGGACAGATACTATATGATTCTACATACATGAGGTAACTAGGGTAGTCAAATTTATAGAGACTGAAAGTAGAATAGTTGTTGCCAGGGGGATAGAGAAGGGGAAAATATGGAGATGGTGTTCACTGAAAATGAATTTTTAGTCCGTGAAGATGAAACAAGTTCTGGAGATAAATGGTGGTGATAATTGCACAACAGTGTATAACATCGCTGAACTGTACACTTAAAAATGTTTTTTTTTAAAAAAGATTTTATTTGTTCATTTGACAGAGAGTTAGAGAGAGAGCACAAGTAAGCAGAGCGGCAGGCAGTGGGAGAGGGAGAAGCAGGCTCCCTGCTGAGCAGAGAGCCTGATGCGGGGCTGGATCCCAGACCCCTGGGATCATGACCTGAGCCAAAGGCAGCTGCTTAACTGACTGAGCCACCCAGGCGCCTCTAAAGTGGTAAATGTTTATGTTATGCATATTTTAGCACAATAAAAAATAATCTTCTAAATCAAAGAACATGTAAAAGACAAAGGAAAAAGTGGAGGACGAGAGTAAAAGACAAAACAAAGAAAAAAGGGGGCACCTGGTTGGCACAGATGGTGGGGCGTCTGACTCCTGGTGTCAGCTCAGGTTATGATCTCAGAGTTATGAGACCAAGCCCTGCTCTGGCTCCATGCTCAGTGCAGTCAGCTTGGGTTTCTTTCTCCCCCTCCCTCTGTGCCACACCCTGGCCCCTGCTCTCTCTCTCAAATAAAGAAAATAAATAAATCTTTTAAAAAAGAAAGAAAAAAGAATGAATGTACTAGTATCTAAATAAAGGTCCAGGGCCTCTATGCAGTTTATCTGACAGATGACTATATCGCATGAAGTGTGCCACTTATGCTGAAGAAAGATTGTGTAGAGAGGCGGTGACACCTACTTATTCACTCATTTTTTTTTGTTTTTTTTTTAAGATTTTATTTATTTACTCGACAGAGAGAGATCACAAGCAGGCAGAGAGGCAGGCAGAGAGAGAGGAGGAAGCAGGCTCCCCGCCGAGCAGAGAGCCCGATGCGGGGCTCGATCCCAGGACCCCGAGATCATGACCTGAGCCGAAGGCAGCGGCTTAACCCACTGAGCCACCCAGGCGCCCCTATTCACTCATTTATTATGATTATTATGTAAAGTTTTAAAAATAAATACTGAAAACATCATACAGAAAACATTTGTATACCCTCTCCTAGATTTTACCATTAGTTTTCACTTATTTTTGTTTTGGTTTGTTTTCGTTTTCACTTGTTTTATCATATACCTGTTTACCCCTCTATCCACCAATTAAGCCATCTTATTTTGGGGGACAGATTTCAAAGTAAATTGTATACATCTATACACTTCCTCATAAACTTGACCCTTTATATAATTTACTTTTCCATATTTGTTTACATTTTTTCTTGATATAAAATTTACAATGAAATGCACAAATCTTAAGTGTATATT
This sequence comes from Enhydra lutris kenyoni, assembly GCF_002288905.1. NCBI lineage: Eukaryota > Metazoa > Chordata > Mammalia > Carnivora > Mustelidae > Enhydra > Enhydra lutris. Next base: position 56,518,858 of record NW_019154097.1, read on the forward strand.
CACTGAATTTTGACAAATGCAAATATCTAGTGTAAAACAAGTATCTCTCCATATATCACTCCAGAAGTTATTTCATGGCCCCTTATATACTATTTAATAATCACAAAAAGTAAAGCTATTTGGAAAGCATTTATAGTATGATGCCCTTTTTAGTACAGAAATATAGAATAAACTGGAAGAAAAAATATTAAAAGTGATTATTTCTGGGTAACTGGATTATCATTGGTTTTTATTTTCTGCAATTTCCTTCTCTGTGTTTTCTATATTATAATGGTGATAAGGAAAAAAAAATTAAAGTTACTTAAAAGAAAAAAATCTTTTGATATTTTAGTAAATGATGGCACACATAGAACATTTAGTCATTAAAGTGATCATTTTGAAGATAATGTATATGGCAAAAATGGAAACATTTCAATATGATATTAGGTTACAATGACAAAATTATAACAGATATTAATGTCATAATCACCATGATATGATGAAGGTAAACACAGAACAGGACTAGAAGGGAATAAGAAAAAACATAAGTAAACTATCCTGGGGCCTGTTTGAGTGATGGAATTATGGGTAATTTTTGAAAAAAAGGTATTTCAACTTTTCTGAATGAAAATAATAGTTAAAACATCCCATAAGACCCTGACTTCAGGATCACCCATCTCTTATATATGTGGGTCAGCTCTGAAGACCTGAACCCTACCAGGCAAACTATAAAATCTCCCCCTGCCTTTGTGACACCCTTACTAGGCCCAAATGTTTTGGTTGGATTTGGAACCATATGATCCAAATTATTAGAGCAAGACAAATCAAACAGGTACTGTTACCTTTTTCTGGAAATATGTTGTTTTTGGTGAGTTTGACACTTTTGGGCCTTGGATTGTTATCATGCATACCCATGATCAGGTTCCGGAAAAACAGATCAAATTTCTTTCTGCTGTCCGCATTGATGGTGCCTGCCACGGTCCACACCAAGGCAAAGAGGAATAGACCTTGCAGCCAGAGAAAGATCTGTTGACTTGTCAGGCCTTCATGTAATTCTCTTTCCTCCTCATCTATTTTCTTGATTTCATCTAAAAGCAAGAAAAAGGAACCTCAGGAGAAGCTGCATATACCTGCTTATATACAGATCTAAACGATGGAAACTGGGAGGTCTTTTCTTCGAGGGCTCTGGGGAGGGGACTGAGAGTGGCTGAGTGGCCATCACCTGCCAGATCGTTTATCCACATATATTTTTTCTTAGTTTTTAATAATTTTTCTATTTTTTTTCTATTTTTTAAGTAGGCTCCATGCCCAGTCTAGAGCCCAATTTAGGGCTTGAATTCATGACCCTGAGATCAAAACCTGAGCTGAAATCAAGAGTCAGACACTTAGTCAACTGGGCCACCCAGGTGTCCCTTTTCTTATTTTTATTTTTTATGTATTTTATATTTAAACATATGTTAATATATTTTGTATATTTGTATATATATTATAATGTTTTTGTAATTGTAAAAGGACATGGGAACCAACCTGAAGGAGTTCTCATTGGCTGAAGACATTTGAGGAACAAAATAATTACAGAATTGGATTATAACCCATAAAATAAAATAAACATCCGTGAGCCCATACTTTAATCAGTAAATAACTGAATTAGCAAATAGGGAAGAACAGTCTTTCTTACAGAAGAATTCTAATTAGTAAATGTAAAAGGAATACACATAGAAATGGAAAATAAACATTAGGCAAATGCCACTGTTCTAACTGTGGTAGGCAAGGCCCACCAATGGATGTTAAAATCTGTGGGTGAAAATTTGAGGAGAAATAGGATATTTGCATAGTTTTAAATTATCTTCCCCCAGATACTTATTAATTATGAGGGAAAATCAGAACATTACAGTGGAGAAATGTGGCTCTGGCCAAAGCTAACTTGGACAAAGAGCCTTCACCAGTCATAAGATCTATCTTCACGTATCCCCAATCATGCACTGAGAAGAATGCATCACCACTTTTGTGCTATTCTTACTAAATATGCATAACCCTAATCCAATTATGAGAAAACATGAGGTAAATTTAAATTGAGAGACATGCTATGAAATAAATGGCCAGTATTTATCAAGTGACAAAGTTATAAAAGACTAGGAAAGGGGCACCCAGCTGGTTCAGTCCGTGAAGCATGCAATCTTGATCTCAGGGTCATGAGGCCCCATGGAGGTAGAGTCAAAAAAAAAAAAAAAAAAGAGAGAGAAGAAAAGAAAAGACAAGGAAAGGCTGAAGAACTGTAACAGATTAAAAGAGATGAATAAGATGCAACAATTAAAAAAAAAAAGTGACCCCCCTAGAACAAAAAAAGGACATTTGAGGAAAAATGGTTGAAATTCAAATAAAGTCTGTGGTATAGTTAATAGTATATATTATCAGTGTTAATTTTCTTATTCTGATCATTGTGCCTTGGTTATATAAGATGTTAACGTTAAAGAAGGCTAGGTGAAGAGCTATGTGACTCAATATAGTCTTTTAGCAATTTTTTTTTGCAAGGCTAAAAATGTATTTATTATTCCTTATCTCAAGGCCTTGTTGATCATAGTTACCGTGCTCTTGCATTTTAGCACTGACAGAGTAAAAGTTAGGGCCCTGAAATTAGGTACGTGTGCACTCAAACCCAGTCCCCAGTATTTAGTAGTTGTGTGTCTTTCAGCACTCCTGATAAGGACTCATGGCTATATATTTGGGAAGGCAAGAGATTAGGTCACTCAGTGTTGGGGACAATGAATCAGTATTTCATAGATGCCTTCTTTCCTGGAGGAGATACTACACAAGGACAGGAAACAGAACTTGAGAAAATACTCAAAATCTACAACTAATGATGCAAATATCTGGCACCGTATAAAGTTAGTGTGCTTTTGAAAAAATTGCCTATAATTCCTGTAATTTTAACTTCAGAAAATCACATAATAGTTAGCCAAAGAAAGTCTCCAGTCAACTGTTCACCATGTTGTATTTTTTTTATCTGCACCTGTAATGCTTTTGGAAGAAATGAACTGAGAAAATGTCCATGTAACAGGAGTCGTAGGAAGATCCATCTTGAATTTGAATTATGTGCCATCTTGAGAAAGAAATGGCATCCAATAAAAAGTTCTCCAAATTGACACATCTTTGGTCATTTTCTACAGAATTCAACAAAATTTGATTTATATGAGATCATTACAGAGAACTTCTCTAGGTCCATTAAACAAATGGTTCCATGATTTATTGTACTTCTCATGTCTGAAAGAAGGGTCCCTAGTTTTGTATACTGATATGATCAGTTCTCTTAACAGTGTAACCATGTTACACTGTTTTTTGTCAGTTTTCTTTAGCATGGGAAAATTCGCAGTCTCATTTTTTGGGGGGATCTTTTTTTTTTTGCTCAGACACATTCACATGTATCATCTAAATTCTTTTCCCTCTAGGATATTCTAGTTAGGTAAAGAGGGACAGAAACTGTTATTCCCTTTGTGTGGATGAGGAACCTAACATGAGAAAGGATGGAGTAAAGTGCATAAAAATACCCGAGAAATCAATCCAAGATTAAGGGTAAAGCCAAAACCCATGGACTCTTTCCACTAAACTTTGCTATCTACACTCCAAATGCTTACTTGTTCTAGACGAAAATTCTGGTCTCATTGTGACCCATGGAGGTGGGGGGAATAGAAGGGATGGGAACAGAAGAAATATCCCGCACCTACCCACCTTCACTTGGCTTAAGAATTGTAGGTAGCACATACCAAACAGGGAGGAATACAGTCTCATCATTGAGAAGACAAGGTGGATAGGAGATGTTTGGACCACAAATTTACACTGAAGGTGAATAAATTCCAGGCAGGGCTGGACAAGCCACATGAACATGTCATTGACCTGAAGGTAGAAATGAAATTTGAAGAGATGTTATAAAAAAAAAATGAGTTTAAGACTAAGGGCTGGGTACACCTCTAGAAGGCTGGAGATGCTGATATGGTTGCTGGTTAGAGTGTCAGTATATCGGGGAAAAGACAAGGGGCACCGAGGCCTCTGACTCTAGCTTCCTACTTAATGGACTGTGCAGACCGTAGGCCATGCCCATCCCTTCCATTTCACTGCCCAGAGCTGGATATTCAGAGAGGCTTGGAGCTACTGTGGGCCAGCTACAAGATGCACAAAAAATTTTAGGGCCCAGACTGAGTATCTGACTTGCTTGTACAAGAATCCTTAGGAATTCTAAAAGATTTTCAAATGACTGTTGTGCATTTTTGAGGCTGGACTCCTGTATAAAGTGGCCACAGGAAGGGCAGAGCTAAGTTCAGGGCTCATTTTCAGTAATTCTCTGTATGTACTTACTTGGGGGTATAATGATTCTTGTCTCTGCTCCTTACTCCAGTTATTCTTTTTAGAAAAAAATCCTTCTTTCTCCTCTTATTTGAGGGTTTTTTTTTTCATTTTTGTTATACCATATTTGTAGCTGTCACTGAAAATTTATCTTAAGTCATTTTTTTGGAAATAGGCAGGTCATCACTAAATAAATACGTGAATAGATGTGTATATAGATGAATATCTATCTGTATTATAAGTAGACACAGTAATGTGTACATAAATACAGATGTGTACATGGATTTGGTATATGCATCCAGCCAACAAATATTTATTGAGCATCTGCTAACTGTAGTGTTGTAGGTGCTGAGGATAAACAATTGACAAGATAGATAAGGTCCCTACCCTTGTGGAGATTACTGAGGGGCCAGGGAGACAAATAACTAAACAAGCAAGGAAATAAATAAAATACTTACAAGTCATGTCAAGTACTAGCAGGAAACAAAGGTTTTACAATGGGAAATAACAGGAAGGGTTTAATATGGGAAGTCAGGGAAGGCTTCTTAGAGGAGGAGGCCTTTATGTTGAGACCTGGATGATGAAGGTGAATCATCCCTCACACAATAAAATAGGAAACATTTTCAGGAAGAGTAAGAAAAGGTGCAAAAGCCTTGAGGTGATGAAGCCTGGGGTCTTCCAGGAATGGAACAAAACACAAGGGCTACAGGGTAATGAGCTGAGGAAGAAGGCAGGAGATGAGGTTGGAAAGGTGAGTAGGGCCAGATGCCAGCCTCAGATGCCCTGATAAGAAGTTAGACGTTAAGGGGCACCTGGGTGGCACAGGTGGGTGGCATCTGGCTCTTGATTTTGGTTAGGGTTATGATCTTGGGACTGTGGGATGAACCACTCAGTCAGGCTCCATGCTCAGCAGGGAGTCTGCTTTTTTTTCTTTCTCTCCCTCAGCCTCTCTTGAGAGAAAGAGAGAGGGAGAGCATGCGCACGAGTTGCGGGGAGGAGAAAAGAGGGAGAAGCAGACTATCCACTGACCGAGAGCCCGACACAGGGCTCGATCCCAGGACCCTGGGATCATGGCCTGAGCTGAAGGCAGACACGTAACTGACTGAGCTACCCAGGAATCCCTCAAATAAAATCTTAAAAAAAAAAAAAAAAGTTAGACTTTGAGCTAAGGACACCGAGGAGTCCCTGAAGGGTTCCAGTGCAGGTGCATAGATGTCTCTGGATGTGCATATAAATGTATGTGATTATACTCACTGTATATGCATATAAATGGGACAGGAACAGGGCCTTCCTACATAGCTCACCAGAATGCTTCTGCAGTGGGAAGAGAACCCAACTTATCCTTTCTTGGCTTCTTCAATGGGAAACCTTCCTAGGGAACTTTATTTACTAACACAGGGAGGACAAAAGGCACCAAAAGCCTGAGTTCTCCCTTCCTGCTTCCCTAGTCTGAGACTGTGCTCAGGTACTCATGTAACCTGAATGTTCACCCCTCTTTTAGGAAGGGAAGAAGGGGACAGAAACTCTTAGTACTTGTAATACAACTTTTCTAAACTGGTTCCAGCTCCACAGCAATGGGAGGTATGAAGCTGAGGTCACCAGGATGGGGAGTGGCAGTACAGAGCAGAAGACAGCTCCTTCTAATTTGGCCTACCTCTAGAGCAACTTCTAGAGACATTTCCACAAGTAGGGCAATGGAGAAAGGTGTGCCATTCCATCCAACATGTGGAATGTTTCTCAAGCATCAGAATTCTCCACTGGGGAGACAGGGAGTGACGGAGAAGGTAGAAGGAGAAATTGACCATACTATCCCACTCCTGCCACAGGGAGAAGCAAGCTGAAAAAATGTCAGGCAGCCAGGAAGGATGATAACTAGAGACAGGCAGGGAATTCCCTGCTCCTTCTTGCATCCTGGAATTAGGAAGGTGAAGATGTAACTAGAAGGCCTTAGTAATGAGGAGTATGGAGACAGAGAGGGAGGGGAAGAAGAGGAATATGATGGTCTCACCAATTCCTTGTGCTCCTCAGTGAGGCTAGCAGGCAGGGTGTCCATGTATGAGTCCTTCAAGGGCTTCCAGCCTAGTTGATGGGGCTCCATGTAGATCATCCCACACCTGGTAGGCACAAAGAAAGGACAGCGTGGTCCACACCCAAGTTCCCAAGCACATAGGGGTGAGGTAAATACAGGCAGTCCTGATAAGGTAAGGGGCTGGAGTTTGGGTTGGGGCACAGACCCTCACCAGTTCCAGTCCAAAGGGAAGGTACCCAGATTTTGTCAGGAAAGGATGGAGACCAGTGATAACAGCTGGGGCTTGGTAATTAGAGAGACCTGGGTTTAAATCCCAGCCCTAGATTCTACTATCGGAGTACCCTTGGGCAAGGTTTCTTTACTGTCTCTGAAAGTCTGCATCCTTGTCATAAATCAAGAAATATAAAATACACATAGTTCAGGGCGCCTGGGTGGCTCAGTCATTAGGCATCTGCCTTTGGCTGAGGTCATGATCCCAGTGTCCTGGGATCAAGTCCTATATCAGGTTCCTTGCTCAGCGGGGAGCCTGCTTCTCCCACTCCTACTCCCCCTGCTTGTGTTCCCTCTCCCTCTCTCTCTCTCTCTCTCTGTCAGATAAATAAATTCTTTAAAAACAAAACAAAACAAAACAGAACAGAACAAAAAAAACAATGTATAGTTCATAAGGCTATTGTAGCGGTTACATAAGAAAATGCCAATAAATAATTCAGCACCATTTCTAGGACACAGAAAACTCTTTATCCATAGAAATTATTAACATTACCATTAGCATGTACTAATATTTTACGTAGTACATTTTTCCCCCATTCTGTTACATCTAGGTGTTCTCTTGTTTGTTACTAATATGGCTGCTATTCATTGAGTACCTACTGCATGTCAAGCACTATGCCAGGTCCTAATGGCCTTTATCTCTCAATATTCTTCTTAATGGTCATGTTTTTAGATATGAGGAGTGTGTGGCTCAGAGAGGCTGAGGGACTTGGAAGAGGTAACATAGCTAGATATTGGCAATGGCCAGAGTGGGAGTCCAAGTTGGTCTAACTTGCCAATATTCTTTCTACTCCTTGACATTGCTTTTTGGAATGTGGACTGATTTTTACTTTTTTTATGAACTTCAGGTGCACAGGATTAGATTAATGATCATCCTTGGCATACCACCATTAGCCCATGTATGGCCTTTCTTAGCTGTTTTCAATAATGTAGTGAGTGCCCATAAACTCATCTCCCACACAGAAGCTAGGATCATTTTTTTTTTTAAAGATTTTATTTGTTTATTTGACAGAGAGAGATCACAAGTAGACAGAGAGGCAGGCAGAGAGAGAGAGAGAGGGAAGCAGGCCGAGAGCCCGATGCGGGACTCGATCCCAGGACCCCGAGATCATGACCTGAGCCGAAGGCAGCGGCTTAACCCACTGAGCCACCTAGGCGCCCCAGAAGCTAGGATCTTGACAATAACCTTCATCTAACCCTGATGGTCTCCCTTATCCTATACCCCTGGCTTTACCCACAGGGGAAATAGTTACCTTGGATAACACAGTTATCTTGGATCTCATGGTTACCCATCTCTTGATTTCTATCTTTCTTACATAGTTTTATAACATTTCTATATGTTCCTAAAATGTATATGCATTTATTTTAGTTGTTTTTAGAGGTTTAAAGGGAGACACTATGTTGTATATAATATTGTGGGCTTACTTAATATATAATATTGCTGAGATTTTATACTTAACATATTTAATAAGATTTATCCATAGAGTTCCATGTCAGAACAACTCATTTATTTTGAATGATATATAAATATTACAATTTGCTACAGAACACTCATTCAAAGGGGTATATGCACCCCTATGTTTATTGCAGCATTATTTACAATAACCATATCATGGAAGCAACCTATAGATAAATGGATAAAGAATGTGATATATCTATACAATGGAATATTACTCTGCCATGAAAAGAATGAAATCCTGCCATTTGCAACAACATGGACAGAGCTAGAGAATATTACACTAAGTGAACTAAGTCAGAGAAAGACAAAGACAATATGATTTCACTCATACGTGGAATTTAAGAAACAAATGAGCAAAGGAATAAAGAAAATGCAAGAGAGAGGCAAATCAAGAAACAGACTCTTAACTATAGAGAACAAAGTGATGGTTACCAGAAGGGAGGTTGGTGAGGGATGGGTAAGATAGGTGATGGGGATTAGAGAGTATGCTTACTGTGATGAAAATAAAATAGAATAAAATAAAATATAAAAAAACACAATTTGCGACTGTATTACACATGAATTCACTCCTGTTAATGGGCATTTGGGTTGTTTCAAAGTGTTTGTTATTGTTAACTATGCCAGTCAGAAAATTCTCATATATGAATTTTGTTGTAAGGTGAGCAAAAATTTCTTAGAAGTAGAATTGCTGGTCATGAGGCATGTGAAGTTTTAATCTTAGGAAATAATGTTCAATTCCTTTCCGAAGTGCTTGCCTGATTTTAGACTCCTACCAGCACTGTGGACTGCAGACTGGTTTTAGGATAAATTGTAGGGACAATAAATATTGTAGGTGATCTGCTAGGGCTTAATCACATTTGTGGGTTTTTTGGGTCAGTGAGGCCACATGTTCCCTCAGGGGGCCAGGGCAAGACCAACTAACCTGCTCACAGTGGCCGGAGAGGCCTGCTCCAAGTCCGCTGGCTCAAAGATCAGACTCATCTTGGGGCTCATCTGGATAATCTCTCCACTCATTAAACACAGCTGAAAGTGAAAAGCAGAGGTGGGGAGGTCAGGCAAAGTGGTTAAATTCCATCCCCAAGTGAAAGGCCTCAGTGCAGACAGAGATGGTTCAAATTAATTCAACAAATATTTCTTGAGCACCAACTATGTGTCAGGAGCAGGTGCGGGGAATAAAGCAGACAAAAATCCCTGTGCTCTTGGGATCTACATTCTGCTGGGAAGAAACAGATGACAGATGATAAACAAAACATACAGCATATAAAATGATGAAAGTGCTTTTGAGACAAATTAAATAGAAGAGGAGGCTGGAGAATGCTCAGCCAGGGCTGGGTGAGTTGTGATTTTAAATAGGGGGGTTTGGCAGGCACTTGGATAGTTGAGTCAGTGTCTGACTCTCTCTCTCTTTCTCTTTTTAAAGATTTTATTTATTTGAGAGGGAGACAGACAGAGATAGCAAGAGAGAGCATGAGTGGGAAGGAGAGAGAGTAGTAGACCCACTGAGCAGGGAGCCCAATGTGGGGCTGAGCCACCCAGATGACCCAAGCATCTGGCTCTTGACTTCAGCTCGGGTCATGATCTCCACGCTGGGCAGGCAGCCTGCTTGGGATTCTCTCTTTCCCTCTGCACCTCCCATATCTGCTCAAACATGCATGCTCTCTCTCTCTCTCTAAAAAAACAAAACAACAACAACAACAAAAAAAAACAAACCACCAAAAAAAGAGAAACCCCCACAAAATTAAAATAAATAAATAGGGAGGTCAGAGAGTCACTGAATTGCAGCCTTAGATGGAAGATCAAGGTTATCAGATTATGCCAAGTCTCATGGTTCTTACTCAGTTTTTCACATAGAACTTAACTGCACACCTTCTTCCTGTTTTATTTGCTTGTTTCCCATGAGAGACTCCTTCTGGAATCTGTCATGGACTAGTGCAGGCCTAGAAGGACAAAGACATCTCCACAAATCCTTCTGGAATGGAAGGAAAGTCCATCAGAAGTCCTAGTGTTTAGTAGGTATGTCCCTATAGAAAGTGGTGCAAATACGTGGGGCACATAGCTTGCCTGGGTTCATTCAGCTGGCAAGTGGCAGTGTAGGGGTTGGAACCAGGCTGTCCGGTTTGGGGTCTAAGCTCTTTAGGCACTATGCTTACGGTGGCAGAATGTTTTTTCCAAAGACTGATGCAGTGATAGCTCCCATCCCGTGTGTGCTTCTGCCAAGTGGCCTTGCCCCACTCCATCAAGATGTGGAGCCTCTCCCCCCACTCCCTTGAATCTGGGCAGCCCCTGTGACTACTTGGACTCATGGAATTGAGAAAAAGTGAGGCTATGCTAGTTCCAAGCACAGTTCTCAATTTCCTGCAAGCTGTCACTTCCTGACTTTTGGAAATGTTGACCACCATGTAAGAAGTGGACTACTCCAAGATCACTAAGTGAGACACCCAAGCCAACTGGAAAGGCCTGGAGGATGATACTATCTGAAGAGAAAGAGACAGAGAGAGATATGCCAATGAGGAATGAGCCCTCAGGCACCGAGGTAGGAAGCCCCCTTGGGTGTGGATCCTCCCGCCATGGCTGCCCTCATGGATATCACAATGATTAGCTGAGCCCAATTAAGCCCTTCCAAAGTTTATAATCCATAATATCATCAATAAAGTAAATGGTTGTCTTAAGTCTCTAAGGACACAGAAATGGATAACCAACATCCATTCCATATATCAAGCACTATGTATGTGCTACTTGGTTAATTGCCAATATCCCTGTTTTATTACTACCTTTTTACAAATGAGGAAATTGAGGTTCAGAGAAGTTATGTGACTTGCCCAATACAACAGCTCAATTCTAGAGCTAGTGGTCCAATAAGATGCCAATACCAAGGCTTTTAACCATGATGCAAACTAATCCCTAAACACACATAGCTTACCCACTACAAGTACAAATGGAAGCATAACTCATAAGCTGTTACTTTCTTGTGGGGCATTTATTCTTTGTTTAATAATGTATGTATTATATAGTTTTGGTTAATTACTCACTTGAATAAGAGGATTTATACCTTACCTATGTAAAATTGATAGGAGATTCAGTAGTACCTTTTTATTGTCATCCAGAACTGTATTCATATTTTCGATCCAAACAGCATCTACTGGCCCGTCAAATATAATCCACTTGCGTTCATCAGATACTGAAGACGCTTGCTCCCGGAAAGTATTGGCAAGGATACCGTCTGTCCATTCATGGCTCACTTGGTCAAAGCACCCATAGAGCTGCCCCATGGTGATGGCCTTGGGGTTGATGATCTCATACTCTACAGCAAATTCGTCCATCTGTTTGGCTGGGAAAGAAAGTCCAACATGAGTTACAAAGGCTCTGTTGAGACCAGAACATTAAATAAGAGATAATGTCACCTCGAAGACCAACCAACCTTCATGAATATCTCCTCCAAGGAGAGTCCTTATAAAATTCGTACTCAGTCCTTTAAAGATTACAATATCTGGGTGGGCAATGACTTAAATTGTTAGGTTCTTTTGCCCATTAGTTTCTCATCATATTTTCTTCTGAGTCTCATTTCAAACAGGGCAAATGTGCTTGTCAGATCCAAAGAAATCTGCCTGAGCCTAAATGAACTCAAGCAATAAGGGAGAGAGGTCCATGCTACCAGGTGTCTTTATGTACCTGGCTCTCACAGCTACCCTAAGAAACTTGGCTTTGACTTGTGATGAGGAAACAGCTGACATTTAAAAGATTCTGGAAAATACTGGTTACTTTTCCTCTACCTGAAGGACTGAAGTATAGCCCTGAAACCTCTTCTTTAGCTGTTCGGCAAGTGGCCCCTGAGACATTCACACCAATGTCATCCAGAACTGTCTTCATATTTTTGATCCAGCACAGGCTGATAGGTAGCACATCTGGTGCATGTGATAACAGACCCGAAAATAACCAGGCTTTTTAATGATCCTTCAAAGTAAGGAGAGGTTGGAGTGCCTGAGCCATGAACTAAGGAAAGAACCATTTCTGCAGAATCCCAAGGCAAAACCAATGGGGTAGCCTCTTTTCTCTGTTTAGTTTCCTAAACTGGGTTCAAATGACCAGAATATTAAGTTTGAAATGCCCTAATTTGTTACTAGGGCCAAGTTAGTCTCCAAAACAAAAAACTGTAAAAATTCAACAGTAAATCAACAAATATTATAAGAAAAAACATGTTAAGATGAAGTACTAGAAGGGAATGTGGAAAGAGAAGGTATTGCTTTTCAAAACCACAGGCTTGTGGGGCACTTGGCTGGCACAGTTGGTTGAGCATCAGAGCATCTTTGTTTCAACTTGGTTTCAGCTTGGGTCCTGATCTCAAGGTCTTGAGACATTACATTAGGCTCAAGATCTCAAGGTCTTGAGACATTAGCATTAGGCTCAGCACCAAGTCTGCTTGGGGTTCTCTCTCTCTCCCTTCCACTCTCTCTTTCTCTCTCTAAAATAAATAAATAAATAAATCTTAAGAACAAACAAAACAAACAAATAAACAAACACCACAGGCTTGCTTTTTATAAAAGAAAAAAAACCCCAAAATTGTTTCTCTGGCAATTCATGTAGCTTCCATTTGTTGAGCAGGAACTACGCTAGGTTATTTTCCCACATAATCTCATTTAATTCTCACGACAATCCCATTTCACAGATGGGAAAACAGAGGCTAAGAGAGATTCAATTATTTGTCCAAGTTCTGGGTCTGATTCAAAAATCTGAAGTTTTATCTTCTACATTAAATGGAAGGAGGGAAAGAAGGGGAGCAAAGGAGGGAGAGAGAGAGAGAGAAGGAAGGGAAGGAGGGAGAGAGGAAGGAAGGAAGGGGAGGGAGGGAGGAAAAAGCGAAAGGGAAGGGAAGGAAAGAGAAGGGAAGAGGAGATGAAAAGAAAAAGGAGAAAAAAGAAACCATGCAATACTGGCTTCCAGAATAATCTGTTCAGGACAGTGGCAGGAGTTTCTCATAGGAAAGCCTTTGGAGAAGCCACTATTCAGCGTTTGAGAAATTCATGAAAATTCCTCCACTTAATGACATGCACATAAAATCCCTGTTAGAAGCTCCCCCACCCCCCACCTTTATTTTCTGCTTGCAGACATCTGTATGCCAGGTTCTATTTCTGGCTCTGATGTCACAATCCAGAGATGGCAGGACTAACAGTCTGGCATTATCTCCACAGAGCCAGCCAACCTACTGGGGACTCCTGTGCTCCTGGGAAGCCAGAGATGTGAGATTTACCTTCATATAAATCATCCAAAGCTGCAGCCAGCACTTTATAAGCACAGGTCTTGCCACCCATGGGGTCTCCAACAATCATAAAGCCATGTCTTACCAGCATCATCTCATAGATCTGGAAGAAGACATCATTTTAAGCAGTTAATCCTTGCAGACCTCCCAGAACTGCAAGCTAGTCAGAAGTCAATGATGAATGAGGGACAGTCACTTCTACGTCTGATGATCTATAGTTTAAATATCTTTTGGATAGGGGCACCTGGGTGGGTCGGTTGGTTAAGTGTCTGACTCCCGATTTTTGGCTCAGGTCAGGATCTCAGGGTTGTGAGCTTGAGCCCTGTGTCTGACCCTGTGCTAGGCTTGGAGACTACCTAAGATTCTCTCCCTCTGCTCCTCCCCCCTCACTTGCAGGTGCTCTCTCTAAAATAAATAAATAAATAAATGAATAAATGAATATCTTTTGGATAAATAAGTATATGTGTATTTTCATATTATTTCAGAAATGGGAACTCCTATTTGCTCTGTACCTACCAATGTGCTAAGTAAGCATCAAGTGACTTACCAAATTATTTCATTTAATCCACTCAGGTATCATTAACCACCTTCTAGGGGTGGGAATACTGAGCCCGAGAGACGTTAAATAACTTGTCCGTGCTCCTCAGTGGTGGAGCCCAGATTTGGACACATGGCTGTCTGACTTTACTGCCTCTAAAATTTTCATTAGGCCATTTGTATTTGCTTTTAAAGGGGAAAAGGAAACAGTGGTCATTTTAGCAAATTGCACTTAAATTGGAAACTTTCTTTTTTGATGCCTAAATGCAGTTCTGACTTGATTAGAACTCTCAGCAGGTAAAAGGTATTTTCTAAGCTAGGACCCATGCCGTCAAATATAAATGATCCTCCCTGTTACTAGTCCCGGGGTGGTCATGAGACTTTACCAGCACAGTTCAAAGCTAATCTTGAGACCTATGCTGAAGCTATTTGGAGAGCAATGCTCTTCTTCCTTCTGGGCTTGAACCTGGGACAATCAAAGACTGAGGCTACTGGGGACCCAACCAAGAATGAAGTTGTAAATCAGAGAGCCCAGAAATGAAGAGAAAGGTTCTCGGATCCTGCTGTGTCTGAGGTCAACTTACACCTGGGTTTTCAAGTTAGGTAAGTGAACAGATTCCCTTCTGTTGACTAAGGTGGTTTGAGTTGGGTTTGTATCACTGGAAACTGATAAAGTCCTGACTAGTTCAAGCCCAATGCCTCCAAAGGTTTTGTTTCATACCTAAATTTAAAAAAAAGAATCCCAAGGGAGATGGTCAGAGGAAAAACAGTGAATTTCAACTTCAGCTCCTGGAAGTGAGACCTGAAGTCACCTCCCACTGTAACCAGGCACCTCGGATTGCCATCATTGAGTTCAATCTATCACAATTCCAATTCCTGATTTCTGTGTATAGTCCAACAGGTGCATCCCTATAGGGATGCAGGGAACAAACCTGGATAATTTTCCCAATAAACCAAGGTACTGGTTGGAGCTTCATCTTTTTGATGTTCTCATTCAGCACTTCTATAAAAACTTCATAGTCTGGCTTTGGGAGAACAACTCCAGGAAACAAGTCTGATATAATCCCCTGTTAATAAGAATTCAAGAGAAGGTGGAAAGGATGAATTGTCAGAGGTATGACCTCAACATCTTCTGAAAATGAGATTACAGATGGCAGAAATCTTTGTAAAATTCCAAACCTCATTTTTCTATGCCAAAACTCATCCACAATTACAAAGTCCAACACTATCTGTAAGACATGATTTCCGTCCCAAATAAATTTACAAGGTGGCAAAGATTTAATAAGTCTGTATTATCTACCAATGAATGTACTAGGAATGAATAAGATAGTCATGATTTCTGTATTTATGGAGCTCCCACCTGATTAGGAAGAGAGGCATTAAAATAATTACAAAAGAAAACTACATTTGGTTAAAACAAAA
This sequence comes from Enhydra lutris kenyoni, assembly GCF_002288905.1. Classification (NCBI taxonomy): domain Eukaryota; kingdom Metazoa; phylum Chordata; class Mammalia; order Carnivora; family Mustelidae; genus Enhydra; species Enhydra lutris. Next base: position 56,534,146 of record NW_019154097.1, read on the forward strand.
ACTTACCCAAACCCAATAGCAGATGTTATTCTATCAGTGATCATTTTTAGTAAAATCAGGAGCTAGACAGAGATAGCGCTATCACCATGATCAAACATTTGGGAGAGGGTATCTGTTGGTGGGGTTGCTGGCTGGAAATGCAGAGGGTGCCAGAGATACAGTTCATTTTCAAAAAATGAGACTCAGGACTTGGTCGAGGTCCCAAAGCCCTCACCTGAAACAGAGGGACATCTTGGGCCAAGAACTTGGCCAGGTTGACATCAAGCAAGGCCCGAAGCAACAAGACACTCTCATCCTCTTCAGGATACTTGAGCTTCAGGTTGCCAGCAGCAGTGAGCACAGACTTGACTGCCCTCATGCCGTAGTCATAGTGATGCTGTGAAGACAGCTGCTCTGAGCACAGGCGGTAGGTCGCGACAATCTTCTGGGCAAGGCTAGGAGGGCAGGGACACCACTGCAGACCACCAGAGAGCACCAGCTTCCGGCCTGCAAACATTCCCAACATCCCTGTGCCCTGTCCCTTCAGGAATCAGGCTTGCTCATGGACTTGATGGAGAAGCCCTATCATCTGAAGTCCTTTTAATAGTTACCATGATGAGATAAGGAAGCATTCTGACTCTTTCAAGGTTAGGAGGAAAAGAGCAAGCACACACATATATGTATAAAATCTACCGTAGAAGAAATTATGTGTGTAATACTTCTCTGAGTATATGAACATGAATGTACAAGTACACACACACACATACACACATTTTGGAAGAAACATCAAACTACTAACAATGTTAACCCCCAGAGTGTGGGACTCAAGGTCACTGAGTAGAAACTCCCTTTATTCACGTCTGTGACATGACATTTTTTTTTCCATGTTCATGCTTTACTTTTTGAAGTCAGTAAATGTTATGATGATAACAATGTTAATTCCAAATTATACTAAAATTTTCCTATTCAATCTTGTAATAATTTCATGTTTTAAAGTCTTGCTTTAAGCAGTGTGTGTGTGTGTGCGTGTGTGTGTGTGTGTGTGTGGTGTGTGTGTGTGTAGCAGGGGCTGGGATAGAAAGGCCAATTTCTTTAAGAGAAGTCCAAGTATACATAAAGAGAGAGGAGGACCTTTCTTGGGAATCTGGGCTATTTCTTGGCCAGGAATGGGGTCAGAACAAAAGCCAGGGCTATGTACTTTCAGATCAACTAGGGAATGGAAGTCCATTTCTCAAGTTTCTCTCCTTTCTTCCATTGGGCAACCTACCTTGAATCCAACACACAGAAGGCACTCTTTCAGAACCTTTAGAATCTACTGGAAAGCCCATGTAACATACCTTCTAGAGTCCAGAAACCCCATGGAGTAGAGGGAGATTTCTCCAATGAGGGCATAATCTGGCACCATCATGGCTACTGTCCGGAATAAGGCCTAGAAAAGAAACAGCGATTGAGAACCTGAACACGTTCAGTGAGCAATGGGTGGCGGTATGTCTACAGATGCAAAGAGAAGCAGCATGGTTGTTCAGGCCACTCTAGTAAAAATGAAGGAAGGGAAAGTGGGAGGAGAAGCCAATGCAGAGGGACTACCTTTGTTGGACAGATCCACTATTCAGCCAACTTCCCTACTGATGTTGGCTAGGTACTTATCGTCACACCAGGTCCCTCAATGGTTATGTGGAAGGCCCTAGGCACTGGTATTCTAACAACATCTAAGCCAAAGGAGCATCCTCCAACCATCAGACCCTTCCTGCGTCCAACAGGGACATGGGAAGTCAGTTAGGAATGCAGGACCCATATGTATCAGAAGAATCTTGAAGTCAGACAGATCTTGATTTGCATCATGACTCGCTATCTAGTGGCTGTGGGCTAGTAATGTAACCCCTCCAGTTAATTCATCTCATATGGGCCAGCAACCGTACCATTCTCATGAGAACAAATGATATCATATAAGTGAAGTGTTTAGAACAGTGTGTGGCAAACAGTGAGAGATCAATAAACATCAGCTATTGATATTACCTTAGATTTTAGAGGAGAAGTCAAGCAGTTAGTTAGAGGTAGAGCCAGGGCTAGAACCCAGGCTCCCTGACACCAACCCCTGGTGCTTTCTGCTATACCACACTATCTCAAAAAGGCTACTTTCTTGAGAAAGTAGACCTAACAAGCTTGTTGGCTGGGAGGGATGTGTGTGTGCAGGGGGTAGTGAGTCACAACAGTTGAGTGATAAAAAGAACTGTGGGTCCAAATTCTACTTTGGTACTCACTGGTCTATGCTGGCCTAGAGGGGAGGAGCCATTCCTAAGATCCCCCTGACCCTTTTCCATCCGGAGGGTGGAAAGAAAGTGGATGCATTTCTGTCAGGTTAAGTACTAATGTGGGTTTGGCTACGTCTCTCTTGTGTCTTTGGTTCAATGGGATGGATCAATGTCTTAGAAGAAAATTCCATAAAGAAGCAGGCCTGGAAGTCTCTCTCTGGTACCTCTTTTCATGCGGTGGTGTTGCTAGGGTCTCTTCCCACAGGAGGAGATCAAGCCATCTTGTACTTTGGGGTTTTTCCTCCTATGAGAGCAGCAGGCTAAGGTCATCACAGCCTATTCCCTTGAACATGGCCTTGGTGACTCTCTCTCTTCCCTTCAGAGGTGCCATCCTTCTCCACTAGCAGCAGGACCAAGGACTATTGCAATGCTATAACTCGAGCCAGCTAAGCAATAGGCACTGGAGACATACATGCTTCCTTATCATCTCTGCAGCTGGTTGGAACAGCCTGCTTTGGTATGGACACCACCTCGGCTTAACTGTAGTAATAAAGGGGAGCTCCACGTGGTTCAGCCTAGGGTTTTTTGTTTGTTTGTTTGTTTGTTTGTTTTAAGACTTAATTCATTTAGGGCGCCTGGGTGGCTCAGTGGGTTAAGCCTCTGCCTTAGGTTCAGTCATGATCTCAGGGTCCTGGGATTCGGCTCCGCATCGGGCTCTCTGCTCAGCAAGGAGTCTGCTTCCCCCTCTCTCTCTCTGCCTGTCTCTCTGCCTACTTGTGATCTCTCTTTCTGTCAAATAAATGAATAAAATCTTTAAGAAAAATATTTTATTCATTAATTTGACAGAGAGAGAGACAGACAGCACAAGTGGGGAGAGGGACAAAAGGAGAGGAAGAAGCAGACTTCCCAGTGAGCAGGGAGCCTGACACGGGGTTTGATCCCAGGACCCTTAGATCAAGACCTGAGCCACCCAAGTGCCCCCGGTTCAGCCCAGGTTTCCCAGAGCTCTCTGTGTCTAACTTTGATGCTGTCTTATAATTAGATGCTTTTTTTTGGCCTACAGGGACTTTTTTTTTTTTTTTCATTGAGCCAGGATCACAAAATCAGATGTAGAAATCCAAATTTCCAGTTTTTCCTGAAAAATGAGAAGACCTGACAATTCCTGCTTGGCAGCAGTAGGCTAAGGAGGGGCTGCTGCTCTGGATGGGGCATTTGTCAGAGTCCCTACCATGCCCAGCTGGTTCCTCTCATTTATATTAGCTGTTTCACCCCCTGTAGACGAATTGGTGACCCTTACTCCAGTGTCCATCGTTTCCTAATTGCCATGGTTCATCCTGTATATATATACACCCCTCCCCATGACACCTTGTTGGGGGTATAGTTATGTTCTGGGGCCTATCTTACCACCATTGTTGCTCCACGACTACTGCTCACGGACAAAAAAATGCCACCCACTGTTTGCCTTCTCCGTGAGATCCCTGTTACTTCCAGAGGTTTCAATACCATAAAGTATACACAGATTTTATACATGCTGACATTTACCTTGAGGTTATCTGGAAGCTCAGCCCTGCCAGCATACCCGGGGTTCATGGTGATGAAGACAGCACAGGTTGGGTTGAGAGAGAGCTCGGTGCCTTCAAAGATGAATGTCTTCAGCTTCCGGATGATGGCCTGTTGAATGCTGAGGATCTGCTGAGCCACCACAGATAGCACTTCTACCTGGGGTGAGAGTGGCTGGCTGATGCAAGCCCCTGCTGTGACAGCCACTACCCCACACTGCCCGAGGCCCCCTCACTTGGCGACGACAAAACACATCTGAGAACCAGACCTTCCTCATCAAAATGAGGAGAATGATTCGGGGTTTTGGTAAAGAAAAAGAAAATTGGTGTGTGTGTGTGTGTGTGTGTGTGTGTTACTACTTTCCCTAGTATTTTATCTTTGTTCTAGCACCCAGCATAATGTTTGACCCATCGTATGGATTCAAATAGTATTGATTAGTTCTAATTGCATGTTTACATTTCCTCACCTAAATTCCCCACCCAAATAGAATTAATCACCCCCTCTCTTTTATGATGGCTCCTTTATACCACGACTATAGACTTCCAGCATTTACTATTTGTTTTGCTTAACTTTTATTTGCCTTTGCTAAAATTGTATCACTCTTTTCTTACTTAGCTTTGTGTCCTGAACAACTGCAGAGTATCTGACATATACTAGCTGCTCAGTAAATTTTTGAATGAGTGCGTGAATGACTACAGTGAGGATGTATATGTACTTTGTCTTCCTGGGACTGTTTTTGTTTATCTCGTTGAGTACTTATTCTGTGCAGGGGTCTTAGAGGACACATAAGGCCCTGTCTCTGAGGAGCTGAGAGCCCAGAAAAAGGCCACTGCATGTCCAACCCCTGCTCTGCAGGACAATTGCTGCATTACCTCAATCCTGTTGAACTCATCAAAACAGGCCCATGCTCCAGCCTGGGCCAGCCCCTTGAAGAACTTCCCCATGGCTTTGTAATCCAGACCATCTGAGCAGTTGAAGACCACGCACTAGAGAGAGGGAGGATGTGGGCACCATTAGGGATGGGTTCTCTCCTATCTGAATTACTCTGCACATGAAATACAGGTAGGTCTCCTTTCTTCCTATTCCACTGCAGGAGCTGGGGCCCCACTATACCTCTCCCCCTAAACCATCTTGAATTTCACGCCAACTCTCCTGGACAGAAGTCCAGAGAGGAATGGGAAGAGAGGTTAAGAATAGACCGCATTTCCCTACCTGCTTGGCTAAAGCTTTGGCCAGATCTTTGGTGGTTTCTGTCTTGCCTGTACCAGCTGGTCCCTCTGGAGCTCCCCCAAGGTTCAGCTTCAAAGCCCCCATCAGTGTCCTAAGGGGAAAAAAATAAGAATTTGGTGTCCAGTGGGGTGCCTGGGTGGCTCAGCTGGTTAAGTGAATGACTTGATTTCAGCTCAGGTCATGATCTCTAGGTTGTGAGATCAAGCCCTACACTGGGTTCTATGCTCGATGTGGAGCCTGCTTAAGATTCTCCCCCTCCTTCTATACCTCCCCTGACTCTCTTCCTCTCTAAAAAAAAAAAAAAAGAATTTGGTACCCAAGTCCTAAGACGCAGGAAAGAAATGGACTTTTGCTTTATTTTGCTCTGACTCGTACAAATAGCTTTAATTTTTTTCTGATTATATGATAAACATATCATCATTGTAAAAAAAAAAAAATGTTTTATTCAGCACCGTAACCCCAGAGCCTGGTGCGTGGGCACCCATAAACACTTGTTTGAATGAATGACTGAATGGATAAATGAATACATACATAAATGAATCAAATAAGAGTTAAAAGTCTTCATAAACTCCAGATTCGAAAGATCAACAGTGCTAATGGAGTGGTGGAAATAAATATATTTCTCTCACTGGATTATGAACTCCTGAGTTCAGGATCTGTATTTCATTCAGTTTCGTAAGAGTAGGGCAAACATAAATGTTAGAAATTAATGATGTGTTCTTCACTTGAGGCACTACAACCCTTGTATGAGCGTCTATGGTTTCAGTTAACACACCATCTTATATTCATCCGACTACGTCTCTGTCCCCTAACCCCATTAGGTTGAGGGTTGATGGCATGCATGGTGCACAGAAGTGTTTAAGAAATGGCTATTGAGTAACAGGTGAAATAAATGCATGAATGAAGACCAAAAATCACAGAACACAGAAAATAAGTGATTGAGAGCTTTGAATGAAAAAATTCTCAAGAATTATCTTTATGATTACAAAAAATTCCACTTTAAGGAATATACAAAAATTGGGCACCTGGGTGGCTCAGTGGATTAAGCCTCTGCCTTCAGCTCCAGTCATGATCTCAGGGTCCTGGGATCAAGCCCCACGTTGGGCTCTCTGCTCAGCAGGGAGCCTGCTTCCTCCTCTCTCTCTGCCTGCCTATCTGCCTACTTGTGCTCTCTCTCTCTCTCTGTCAAATAAATAAATAAATCTTAAAAAAAAAAAGGAATATACAAAAATCAAAGAAAGTCTAAGTATCACAAAGTTGACACATTCACAGAGGTCAGATTTCTAATGGTATGAATATCAAGAAAAGTATAAAGCATTTTGCTCAGCATAGAATGACTACGTCTCACCAACAGACTGGCTGGCTGAGCTTGGAGACTCCTTGCCAGAGTCCTTCATCTGGCCCCTTTTCTATCTTTCCTCCATGCGATCTCCAGGCACCATCTTGATTCCTGCCATCAGAGAGCTTTCTATTTAAGTACTGTGGTATTTTTAAGGACAGGCATCAACATTCCGCTTGTTGGTTTGGTCACATTAATTTGCATTAGGACTCCTACTGGGTTCTCATTTCTGGCCTAAGGCCCAATTTCCATGCCCATCTGTGGGACCATGGAAACTAAGGGCAAAATTCTAAAATCTGAGAATATGAAATATAGATGTAAAAGTCACAAACTCAAGATGCCCCACACCTTCTTCCCCAGAAGCTTTTTCTTCTGGAATTGTTATTCACCCTTTGCATCTGGGAGGGAGGGGGAGGGCAGAGGTTACCTGTAGCAGCGGTCCGTGAGGGGCGTAATCACCAGCCGGGGGGAGTTTCCCAGGTACTCATAGCCATACAAGGCTTCTGTGGTGATCATCTGCACCTGCACGTCCTTTGAATCCCAGTAGTAACGCAGCTGGGAGATCCACTGGAAATCGTTCAGGTCACAGATGTTATCCCCAGATAACTTGGCCACCACATCACGAGCTGTTAGGACAGATACAGACATGGAAACACACAAATGCAGAGATGTCAGCATACTCCTATGCCCACAGACTGCTCAGAGGAGGTCTGAGGACATCATCCAGGCCAGCAGTCACTCTCCACAAACAGTTTCAGACTCAACCAGCCTCCCTGCCTACCCCTAACCTGCACATAGCAATTTCTTTTGGAGGCTGGTCTTTGTTTCACCCGAGAAGCCATGCAGAGAATCTGCTGTGTTGTCGGCAAGCAGTACAGCAGAGGCATAAAAAATGCATACTCTGAGGGGCGCCTGGGTGGCTCAGTGGGTTAAGCCGCTGCCTTTGGCTCAGGTCATGATCTCGGGGTCCTGGGATCGAGTCCCGCATCGGGCTCTCTGCTCAGCAGGGAGCCTGCTTCCCTCTCTCTCTCTCTCTGCCTGCCTCTCTGCCTACTTGTGATCTGTCTCTGTCAAATAAATAAATAAATAAAATCTAAAAAAAAAAAAGCATACTCTGAAATCAGACTGCTGGGATCCTAATTCTGAATCTGCCATGAACTAATTACATGACTTTGGGCAAGTTGGCTCCACCTCTCTATTGAGCTGCATAATCTGTAAGATGGGAATAACACAGTACCTACCTTATAGGGTTATTATAAGGTTATCAGGAGGAGTAACTGTACATACAATTAACCCTTGAACAACAGGGAGGGTTAATGTGTGCCACACAATGTGTGCCCACCCATGGTACAGGAAAAAAATCTGTGTAGAACTTTGACTCCCCTCACACTTAATTACTAATAGCCTACTGTCAACTAGAATCCTTACAGGTAATAGCCAATTAAGACATCTTTTGTAAGTCATATGTACTATATACTGTGTTCTTACAATAAAGCTAGAGAAAATATTTAAGAAAATCACAAGGAAGAGAAAATACATTTACAGTATTGTATTTATCAAAAGAAATTCCCATGTAAGTGGACCTGTGCAGTTCAAACCCAGTTATTCAAGGATCAACTGTATACACACACATATATATACCTACACGTACATATATATGTACATATGTAAATATCTACACATCTACACGTATATAGATAGATGAAAGGAAGAAAAGAGAGATTATATAAATATTAGATACTGTTATAATTCCCAAATTCCTGGGGGACTGACCCCGAGAGTGTTGCAATATGTAGTTACCCCAAATGCTGTCATATCTCCAGTATGACATTTTTGGCCATGTTCTAGGCTTCTAGGATATCCTAGGAGAAAACAGTCAGCTTGGCAAGGGAAAGGGTCTCATGAACCTATGGTTAGATATAGTCTTTCCATCTGGGGGCCTGAGAAACCAGATGGGAGATATACTTCTGGGTTTCCTTCTTTCTCTCACAGGATTATGAGCCTAATTTAATCTTCTCACAATGATGGGAGGCCTTGATGTTGAAGAGTGCACAAAGATCTCTAAGAATCATTAGCGATTTTTCAGGGAACTCTTAGGTGAGAGCTATTGAGATCTTAGAACTAGGACAGTAGGGGTGGCTGGGTGGCTCAGTTGGTTAAGCCTCTAACTCTTGATCTCAGCTCAGGTCTTGATCTCACGGTTGTGAGTTCAAGCCCCATGCTGAGCACAAAACCTACTTAAAAAAAAAAAGTAGGACAGCAGCTCTAATTTAGTTATCTCAGAAATAAAACTTTGTAAAGGGATGTTTCTGCAAGTCTACTGCCTGTCTGAGAAGAGAAGTCTTTATGACAGTGAAATCCAAAACCTTCTAAAGAAGAGTCCTTCAAGATTACACTGACAGCTCTTCCATCCTTCTTGAGGAACTTAATTCCCCTCCAGGTTCTTGAGGGAAATCACAGAGTGGTAGCAGGAGTAGGGGTTGCCATGAGGGACCCAAGACGAAGGCAAGTCTCAAGGAAATGACTTGGGGATGCCTGCGTGATGCAGTGTGTAGGTGCATGTATGTTCCATGCACGCATGTGTATGTGCGTGTGTGCATGTGTGTGAACGCAACCCCCCGGGGCAGTAACCGCACCTGCACTTCCTGCCAAATGAAGAACACATTTTTCTTTCTTTCTCCCTGATTTCATGCTAGTCTATCCAAGAGAAATTAGATTGAAATGAGCATCAACCTTAGGGAGACTAAGATGCCACGAAATGCCAGGAGGAAGCTTGGTGTGTGAACAAGAGAGACACTGTTTCCAGGCAACCAGCTAGTCCAGCCCTAGTTTCCTTGGTGGTGATGGAGTGAGGGTGAGGGGGTGGTTTGTTTTATATAAAGACCCCAGTTCTTCCTCCTCCTCCCCTTCTTCTTCTTTTTTTTTTAAAGGAAAGTGCTGGAAGGCATTATCTCTCTCTCCTGTTAAATCCCTGCATACACTGCCCATTTTCAGTCTCTTGGGTTTGGAATCAGACATAGAATTACAATTAAATCAATTACATCAAATTATAAAACAACCTCTGCTCCTTAGTAGCTGCTGTATGCCTCTGGGTAAGTTATTTACCTCAGCCTCAGGTTCTTAATTTGAGAAGTGTGTATAAAAGTGAGATAATGTGTGTCAAACACTTAGCACAGAGCCTGGCACCTGGTGAGTATTCAAAAATATTAGCCATGGTCAGTCTCAAGAGATCATTCTAAGACGATGAATCTCAGAAATGGCTTTGGCTGCCATTGTCTCTGTGAGAGCCCTGCTTGGAGGTTTCCTGGAAACAAGAGTGGGGATGGGAGGGGAAAACACACTGGAGATTCAGAGATTCAGAGAAGCTCTGGCTTCTCTCCTTACCTCCTCACCTCACTCTCAGTTGGAGAAGCCCCTCCCTAATGGCAAAGGGGACCCTGAACCACTCCATCCAGGGGAATGGAGAACGGCAAGCTTGGCTGCTATTCTTAGACAGTCAGCAACGCCAGGGAAGCCCCCTTGCTCACCGTGGACATCGATGACCGTGAGGGCCCCGAGGGTGAGTCGAGCCCCACTGCTCAGCTTCCCTCGGACCAGCTGGACAATCTCTGCAATCTGATCGTTGCTCTTTTTCAGAAAATCCTGGCAGGGGCATAGGAGGAGACAACTGGTTAAATTGGATTCTCCTCTGTAACCCCCTCTTGGGGAATGGCACCCTCTACCACCCCATGGTCTAAGCCATCCCTCTGGGTGCCTTTCCCTTAACCCCTTCATTAATCTCTAGACAAACTGCAAATGCATTATGTTAATTGAAAGAAGCCAAATTTCAAAGGCTAGATACCTTGATTTTATTGTTATGATATCGTGGAAAAGATAAAACTGCAGGAGCAGACAGCAGATTGGTAATTGCCAGAGGCATGGAGCGGGGGAAGGAGTTACCTCAAGGGGCTTGAGGGAATTTTTGCGGGGGCATGGAACAGTTCTATATCTTGATTGGGATGGTGGTTACACAAAAGGATGTGTTTGTTCAAACTCAGAACTGTACACTAAAAAGGGTAACTTTTACTGTATAGAAATTACACAATAAATATGAATTAATAAAAAAAAACCTGAAATTTTTCAGATTAAAGGAGACACAGGGGATGTGAAAACTAAATGTACGTAAATGATAATCCTGGAGTGGATCCTGGACCAGACAAAAAAAGACATTAGTGGGGCAAATGGCTAAATTTAGATTAGCCAATTTAAAAGGTCTATGGATTAGATAAAAATGTATCTTGCATCAATGTTGGTTTCCTGATTTGGATAACTGTAATGTGGTTATTGAAGATGTTAGTGTTGGGGGATTCTGGATGAAGGGTGCATGAGAATTCTTTGCATTATTTTTGTAACATTATTTGTAATGCTGGCATTACTTCAAAATAAAGAGTTAAAACACAGAAATAATTGTAAAAAAGGAAAAAAAAATGGAGACTAACTTTATAGGTTCATAGTTCACCTTCCCCACTTCCTACCTATGCAGGTCCAGGCAAAAGAGTTTCAGTTTCCTGGTCTGTCGAGTCTAGATAATTACAACTACCTCTTGGAGCTGTTTTGAAGATTAAATGAGATGGTGAAGCACTTGGCACAATGTGAATAAAGTACGCAGTAAATACTGATGGTTGTTGTTATTAATAAAGTACCTGACATGCAGCAAAAAACAAACAACCTTTTCAGTCCTTTTCCACTGCCCTTGCTGTGGGTCTGGAAAACCCCTGGTGATAGGGCTGCTTTGCACATCTTTCTGAACCACACCCATGCCACAGCTACTCTGGACCCAAGTGCCTTCACTTGCTGGAATGCACATATTTTTCGTCTTCAGACTTTTGCACCTTCTGGTCTCTCTCTCTGGAACACTCTTTCTCCTGTTCTTTGCTTGGCTAATTCCTATTTATATTTTATGTCTCTTCTTAGACACCATTTTTCTGGGAAACTGTCTCCACTTCTAATGCTTCTCTTATTTCTCTCCTTCCTCCCCATGCTTCCTGGATCCCTGTACTTTCCTTATCACAGTTCTAGCAAAGACACTTTTTATCTCCCCCAGTAGACTGTAAACCCATGAGGACAGACACCATGTCTCTCTCATTCAACTCCAAATCCATTTGCCTAGTAGCCTCATTCCAGCATGGAGCAGATGTCAAACAAATATTTGTTAAATGAACAATAGATGGATGGATGGGTGGATGGATGGCGATCCCATACCAATACCTGCTTCCTTTAGGATGCTAAGCCACATTATTCAGCATCCATATCCGTCAGGGCAGGGGTGTATGATGGGAAGCAGTCTCCCCTTTTTATAGGTAGTGAAAACTGGGGCACAGAGATGCCGTCACAAAAATCAGAATTTTTTAGTGTTTCAAAAATTTGAAATGAAATACATGAAAGCAGTGTGCAAGTGTCGAGTGCAATATGTTTGTAGGAATTATCAACATGGAATGTGTATAAATTTGAACCTTGGTCAAGTGCTCATGTTCTAATTTTAAGGTATAAAGCAAAATACGGTAAAATGAAATATTTTCTGGTCCACAGCCAGTCATCTATAGGGAGAAAGAACAGAAGGTCTGATAAGATCATCATGGGAAATGATACCATGGTGAAAAGTTTGGGAATGGAGTTACCATTCATTTCTTCAGTAAATATTTATTAAGCACCTACTATGTGCTCAGCATTGCAATAACCCCAGGAGATATAATAGTGAGCCAAACAAGCATGGTCTCTGCCCTGTGGGGTTCATAGCATGGGCTCTAGTACTGACTAACTTGCCAGCATCTCATTTAACTCTCCCACAATACAGTACTATGACATTGTAATACAACGCGGTGTACTGTAGCACGTTATATAGTCAAGGAGACTGAGATTCAGGTTAAGGAACTTGCCCATGGTCACACAGCTAACAAAGGAAAGTATCAGGATTCGAACCCAAGTCCATCCATGTCTTGAACTCTCAAACACTGGTTTCAATGGCAAGAGTTAACTGGAAATATACAGGCCTGGATCTGAAGACAAGTAGGACTTGAGCACTCTTGGTCTCAAGGGAACATGGAAGGAAGAGCTGTGTAGGTGGGTTTGTGTCCAATTGCAGGTGGCAGGAAGTAGGTAATGGTGGAGGAGGAGGGGAAACAGGACCAGGTGATCTTTTGGCCCAGGAAGAAGACCAGAGGTCTCTGTTGGTGGAAATTCTACTAAGTTGACCCTTGAAAGCAAAGACTGATAAAAACTTAAAATACTGCAGCCTAGAATTTCTGCCTGGGAAGGACCAGGGTGGGTATTACAACGGAGAACTCCATGGGTCAGTTCCAACGCCAGATTCTCCATCCCACTGTCCCCATGAAAACCCTAACTTCTCTATGCCACGGTTGGATGCTGTGATTTTTTATTGTTTAAAAAACATGGCTACTTTAATTATATGTCCTTCAGATCCTAATCAAGCTTGACTCTCCTCCACTAGCTTCATGACATGTTCACTTACTGGTAGGGTCTTTTCCACCAGGGCTTGGGATACCTCCTTGGTCCAAAAGATGGAAGAAACACAGATAACCACTTGGCCAGGCCACTGCAAGACCCACTGATTACGACGTACCTGGGAAAGTGCAGGGGGTCATGTGGTATGTCAGTTCATCCTGTGGGACCAAAACCCACTTCTGAAAAACATTCCCCACCGCCATATCCCCTCAACAAACACACAACCCTCCCCCACTCTCGGAAGCTACTAGACTTGACATCTTTGGGATTACTGATTTATGTCTTCCTCCCTGAATTTTTTGGAAAAAAAAAATCATCAACAATCTCATCAACTTTTTTTTTCTTTTTCCTTAAGCTCCCAATCCAAGGATTTTACATAGTTATCATCAAGGTGTTGTTCACAGAGAGTTTTCATAACTACCCTTTCTGAAGGCTACACAATGTTGCAGTGCTGGGCCAGTTTTCTCAGCCTAGCCCAGAACCCCAACCCCCCAAACTTGTTTTTAAACTATAGATGTGGCAAACTACACCAGAGGGCTGCATGTGGCCTTGCATTTGTTTTTGTAAATAAAGGTGTACTGTAACAGAGCCTCACTCATTCTTTACCGATCATCCACAGCTGCTTCTGCACTACCAAGGCCAAGATAAATAGTATGTGCAGCCCACAGAGCTGAAGACATTATAATAACATTTGCTTTACAGAAAACGTTTGCTGACTCTTGCTCTGGATGCAATGGCATGAGGTTCTTCCATACAGGTCACCATTTTTCTTTTATTTACATTTAAATTAAATTTACATTTAAATTTTATTTTATTTTATTTATTTATTTTTAAAGATTTTATTTATTTATTTGACAGAGAGACAGATCACAAGTAGGCAGAGAGGCAGGCAGAGAGAGAGGGGGAAGCAGGCTCCGTGCTGAGCAGAGAGCCCGATGTGGGGCTCGATCCCAGGACCCTGGGATCATGACCTGAGCTGAAGGCAGAGGCTTTAACCCACTGAGCCACCCAGGCGCCCCTACATTTAAATTTAAAAAAAATTTAAATTTAAAAATTCTTAATTTTTATTTAAAATAAATCATAGGACAAAGGACCGGCCTTTCGTTTACAATGCAGTATTTCTAAGAGGGATAGCAGGGTCAGTACCCTGTACTTTACTAGGAAGGTGTTAACTGAATATTCTTCCATTCAATGGAAGTGATCGTGGGGGTGAGGCCCTGAAAAGTAAGAAGAAAAGGCACCCAAAGTCAAGGAGCACAAAGACTGGTCTACCAGTCTACCAGACTGGTCTACCTATATTTAACCTTGCTACGAGCTGGCTGAAGAGTGATCACCAACAGTTCTTTTCTTTTGGCTTTCTTCGGTCATACCTGTTTCCCCTAATACTTGGGGAGTTTAATGAATTGTACTGTTCATGGCATGTGTACTGTAAACGAAAAGCCTAGAGGGAGAAACACTTAATTGGAAGGTGCTCTAAAAAGACCTCCTGCCATCATTTCATTTCACAGAAGGGACTTGTAGCTAGCAGCCAGAGGGTTCTGGCTAACCATCTAATCTTGTGCCACCTGCTTCTAATTGTTTTACCAGAAATATGTGCATCACCCCAGGATTCAAAGGGAAAGAAGAGAGAGGCACAGCAGGGTCATGGAAGGGTCAGGTGTTACCCAGCAGGATCCGGGTGGGTTTTGGTAGAAGGCAAGAGGGGTGCTTAGAATTGATCCATTTAATCTTCTCCCCAATGTTGTTGTCGCTGTACTAACACCCTGGCACCTGTACCCCAATTCTCATTTACCTGGACATATGCTTCAATCCCAAGTCTAATAACCTCCTGCATACTGGCAATCATCATCTTCTCCACCTGCTGGAGCCACTTCTCCACCATGCCCTATAGGGGTGAGACAAAGCAGCCACAAGTTAGCCAAGCCCAGAGGGAGGGATCATGGACAGACCCAGCTTTCTCTCTGGAGGAAGGCTGGAGGGAGGTCAAAGGTCTGACACCCCCTCAAGCCAATATTCTTTAATTATGCATTTTATATTTATTTGCTTATGTCTCTTTTTTTATTCTGAGATGTATGTGTGATGTAAAAGGAAAAATAGGGAATACTTAACATGCGTTTCATGTCATTTTCTGAAACACAACTTCTTGGAAGCAAATGATACATTTATGTTTCAGTTCATAAAATAAATTGCTCATTTCTAATGAACAATCCTAATTCTTGCCTTATTCTAGTGGTTTGCAAACTTTGCTGTGCACTGGAATCATTTCGAGATTCTTAAAAAATATGGACACCTGACTTCCGTTCCTAGCCATTCATGCAACCATTCATGCAAAACCAATGGGCATTTGGATTTTTTTTTTTTTTAAAGCTCTACAGGTAATTCAGATGTGCAGCAAATAATTCAGTTTTAGAATTTCAGGTCACTGTAGCTCTTAACTTCAGGCACCTGTTAGCTAGCTGGGGTCTATTTGGTAACATGACTCCTGGTTATTACAACTTAGATGTGTGGCCGGCAAAAATGCCTCACGAAGTAAAGCCAAGAGTGCTTGTCTATTTCTACTCCATGGTGCTGTCATGTTCAGCAGGAGTGGGAGAAATTTACATTTTACTCATTATATAAGGACACTTTATAAAAACTTGAGTAAAATAGCATTGATTCCATAACTTTTTAAAAAAAAAGATTTTATTTATTTATTTGACAGAGAGATAGAGAGCGCACAAGTAGACAGAGCGGCAGGCAGAGGGAGAGGGAGAAGCAGGCTCCCCACTGAGCAGGGAGCCTGATGCAGGGCTCAGTCCAGGACTGTGGGATCACGACCTGAACCGAAGGCAGCTGCTTAACCAGCTGAGCCACCCAGGCACTCCAATTCCATAATGTTTTATTGACCTTTAAAAAACACCTACCCCGGGGTGCCTGGGTGGCTCAGTGGTTAAAGCCTCTGCCTTCGGCTCAGGTCATGGTCCCAGGGTCCTGGGATCGAGCCCCGCATTGGGCTCTCTGCTCAGCGGGGAGCCTGCTTCCTCTTCTCTCTCTCTGCCTGCCTCTCCACCTACTTGTGATTTCTGTCTGTCAAATAAATAAATAAAATATTAAAAAAAAAACACAAAAAAAACACCTACCCCATGTAAGCCTGATGATTCACAGACCTGTACCCCTGGGGAAAATAATATTATATGTTAATAAAAGTAATTTATAAAAAACCCCACCTACTCCAGATGGAGTCTGTCTGTCTGACCAGATCATTTTTTTTTTTTTTTTGAGAGAGAGAGAGAGAGACAGAGGCAGACACACATGAGCAGTGGTGGTGGGGGGTGCAGAACAGAGGGAGAGGGAGAGAGAGAATCTTAAGCAGGCTCCATGCTTAGCACAGAACTGACACAGGGCTCAATCTCATGACCCTGAGATAATGATCTGAGCCAAAATCAAGAGTTTGACACTTAACCAACTGAGCCACCCAGGTGCCCCTGAAAGCAGATCGATTTTAACTGGGCTGTACTCATGGAGATCTGAACAGCATCTGCTGTTGGGTCTGATGCCTACTATTGCCTCCACATCAGGTTTGGTTGAAATCCTCCCATAAATTTAGTGGGTTGCGTGGATTGCAGTATAACCCCCATCGTAGAGATGAGCAAACGGAGACTCAGAAAGATTACACAATCTCCCAGAGTCACCCAGTCAGTAAGCTGTGAAACCCAGGTGTTCCACACCCAGGCAGTATGGAACTTGAGTCCAAGCAAGGGCTTAAACAATCAATATGCTCTCTGCCTCTCTCTGTATTGCTCTGCCAGGGACAAAAGAATGAAAATGAGTAAGAGGAGAGTTACTTTGGCTTGAGCTGGGTAGATTTTCTGTTTGAATGGAACGGTTTCTTTTTCTGAGCTGATCATTCCCACAATCTCCAGACTGCTTGTAAATTCTAGCTTGGCAATTCCTTCAAAGCACTTCTTTAAATGTGGTTGCACGCGGAGGGGGTCCTTCGTCTCTGACAAGATCTCCAGCAGCTCATCGTTTGACAGGAAGAAGAACCTATTTCAAAGCAAACAAAGATGGCAACTGGAGTCTCTTTTGAGAACTTCTTTTCCCAACAAGGTGATATTTTCTAAAGGGAGAGGACACCCCAGGAACACCAGCAATGTTCTAGAGTCTTTTTAAGGCACATTCCTTTTCACCATTTTTCATCTGGGGCATAGAGCGTGGACACAGTTTTGACTCAGAGCAAGAGAAAGTAAAAAAGCTGGTATATATGAATTCAATATGGTTTGGGTGTAGGATACTACCTTTTGGGACAGTGGTTCTGAACTTTGGCTGTACTTTAGAATCACCTGTGAAGCTTTTTTAAAAAACTCCAATGCCAAGG
This sequence comes from Enhydra lutris kenyoni, assembly GCF_002288905.1. Classification (NCBI taxonomy): domain Eukaryota; kingdom Metazoa; phylum Chordata; class Mammalia; order Carnivora; family Mustelidae; genus Enhydra; species Enhydra lutris. The sequence continues at coordinate 56,551,364 of NW_019154097.1, forward strand.
TTGCACTGCCCAGAGTTTCTAATATAATTGATTTGGGGTTGTGTCTGGGGATTGACAGATAGATTGATTGATTTGAAAGATTTTATTTATTTATTTGACAGAGACAGACACAGTGAGAGAGGGAACACAAGCAGGGAGTGTGGGAGAAGGAAAAGCAGGCTTCCTGATGAGCAGGGAGCCCAATGTGGTGCTTGATTCCAGGACCCTGGGATCATGACCTGAGCCGAAGGCGGACGCTCAACCACTGAGCCACCCAGGCACCCCACAAATGAGCCACACAGGCTCTCGTGGGGATTTATATTTTTAAAATCCCAGGTGATTCTAATATATAGTCAGTACTGAGAAGGAGAGGGAAGACCTCCTTATCTTTCCTTATCTCAAAGTATGATATGTCACAGGTGTGAAATAAGAAGTATGCTATTAATGAACCTATCTGATGTGTACAACAAAGGCAAAAGGAAATGTAGGTAGAATTAAATTTCCTTACATTTTATAGCCCATTGACAAATACTTGAGACAGGTAGAGTGTGACATTCCTCCACGAACGCACAACTGTCTTAATGTTAATGCTTTGCTAAAGGCAAAAAGCAACCTTTGCTTGACAATAGCCAGACCTCCAGGATCCTGTAAGTCTTAACATATGACAATCCTTTTGGAAACTTGCTTTGTCTCTACCCCACCCCCCCCAAATTTACAAGAATACAATCAATTGCTCCTCATAATCCTGGGGCAGCTCTTTCTGCCCATGGGTCCTATCTCTGTGATTTAATAAAACCACCTTTTTGCACTAAAAACATCTCAAGAATTCTTTCTTGACTGTTTGCTCCTGAATCCCACAACATATCACATCACTATACATGCAGAGGCTCTGACCATGTTTTAAGTTAGAAATGATAAGCTCATTCTCTTGCTCAGACCCTTCAAGCAGCAACCACAAACCATTAGGAAATACTAAAGGTATATAAACCTTTACTGTAACCACCAAGCTGAAAGTCCCCAAGCGTGGAGGGACCACGCGATTATGGTCTTCACTGATTATGGTGGATTATAAAAATGGCCACAATATTTATGGACCCTCTCTACAAGAGGTAGAGTCTGTTTTCACATGTCTCATACTTGGCCTGGCTCTTTGTCCTGCTTTGGCCAATAGACTGTAGTAAATATGAACTCATGTAAGTTCCAAGCCTAGATCTAGCTGGCCTTGGGAATCCCACTACCACCACTATGTGAATAAATCCAGGCTAGCTTTCTGGCCCAACTATCCTGGTTGCCCCAGCCAAAAGGAAGCCAACCACTAGACCAGTGACTGAAGCCATCAACTACCAGCTGGCAAAAGTCATATGAATGAGCCCTCATGAGACCTTTGGAACCATCCAGCTGAGATCAAAGGAACCACCTGGCTAGACCAGAAGAACCATCCAGCTGAGCCCAGCCCTATTTGCAAACCCACAGAATTGTGAGCTAAATAAATAGTTGCTGTTTCAAGCTTCTATGTTTTGGGGAGGTTTGTTACACAGCAAAGCAAACTAATGCATTATAGCTGCAGTGTTGAGCAGGTAGGAAGAGCTCCATAATTATTTGTTGACTGACTAACTTACCAATAATTAATGATATCCATTTCTCCCACTGCCAAGTAAAATTCAAACAGGTGGTCTCTATGGATTTATCATGTGTGATAAAGCATATGACTCAATGGCCATAAGAGTCATTATGTAAAAAACTTGTGTACCTACCATAAAATCGTTATTTAGCACTCTGCATTTTCAAGATAAAATTAATTTCAAATGTGTGAAATTATTCAATAACATTTTCCAAAGTGTTTTCTCAGAGTGCTTGACTTTATCCTGTAAAAATGCATAAACACACATTGACAGAGAGAGACAATGTGTGTATGTGTGTGTGTGTAACGTAGGGAACAAATGAGGCTTAGAGATGTCAAATAACTCAGTATTTTATATAGACTGCCTGGATTGAATTCTGGCTTGTCCATTTACCAGTCTTATGTTTTCTGGCAAGTTACTATTTCCTTGTTTGTAAAAGGCAGATAATAATAATGTTTTTAACCTCATAGGATTCTTGTGAGTTTAAATAAGTTAATGCAGGTAAGGCACTTAGGGCAGTGTCCTGACATACGGTAAATGCTGTGGCGGTGTTGGCTATTGTTCATATTTTTATAAGGAATAACACTAGTAGGAATAGGACTAAAAGCCCAAATCTCAGGGGTTTCCTCTTCCTAAGTTTTGTGCTTCCAAGCTGAAGTTTCTTCCACTATTTGTGCTGTATTCATGTTGTCCAATCCTGAAGACATTAGCCATAGGCTAGCTACATCACAAAATTAATATCAAATAAATCAAAAATTCACTTTCTCAGGTACACCAGGACATTTCTGAATCCTACACAAATCACTTTTTAAAAGTTTGTGGTGGAAAGCAAGAAACTAACTTTGTCTCCAAATAAGGGAACACTGAAATTTCCTTTTCTTAAAAGCACATTGGGATCAAACCTACATCCAAATGACATGGAGTGACCATCCATGGTGAGCTAGACATGGACAGATTATGAGGAGCAAGGACCCTCTTTTCTGGAACCAGCCCTCTAAAATTGACTTTTATTTAGAAGAACACTGGTTCTTGTGGAGAAAAAATAGTCAAATATTTATAAGCATACCTACCAGAAACTACAACATTTGATGGAAAAGAAATTCAACTGACATTTCTTAAACAGTTTAGACAGCCAAATGCTTTACATGCATTATTTCACTGATCTACATAAATATATGAGTAAGAGCCATTATTGTGTTTCTATTTTACAGTGGAGAACCGGAGGCTCAGATAGACTTGCTAGGATCTTGAGATTAATAAGTGCAAGAGCTGGGACTCAAACCAAAGTCTGTTTAACTCCAAAGTCTAAGCTCTTAATAATGACTACTGTATCCCTTCGGTTGGGTATTGGACCATGATGGCTGGCAACGATGTGGACTTGGCCCCTACTGGTGTCCATTCAACTTCATTCTAAGTAATGACCGTGAAGACATGCCCTCCCCATGAGAGCGGTCTTGTGGAGAATGGAGAACCAGGAAAGACTATGAAATAGGTTGGTAGAAGCCAACTCTCAGGATGAAAAAATGTAATTCTACCTATAAATGGGTCAAAAAGGCAACTCTGAACAAAAGAAAAGTACCAAATACCTCGGAAAAAACAGTCTCTTCTTCTCTAAGTAATCATTCAGCCCCTTCTGGATGTCCTCCAACAGAAGGTTGGCTTCTTGAAGCTTCTCAGCCATCCTTGGCTGGTCTGCTGCGACCAGAACCCTGGTATCTTTCACCTAGGTTCCATCAAAAAAAGTGAGGATTCACCATGGGGGTCCCAGATTCTGACACTGATCATTGTAATGAGTGTACAACCAGTCCAACAAATATTGACCTCCCGGCCCAGCTAACTTAGCCTCCTAATCCTGCAAGGGTGAAATGCTCATACAACACGATTCTATTCCTTTGGACACGTTTGGCTCTTCCTTCTACAAAAACCTTCCATTTTGTGCAACTCCTCGGAGTGACCTTTTATTTGTTAGATGCAATGCTGCCTGATTTAGGGATTGTTTAATAAAGTCAATTTGCTCTTTAAAGTTTAAAATCAGCCAATTTGATCTTTAATAACTAAGATCAGTTGAATTTGTGTTACTTAATACTTGCAACCAAAAAATCTGAACTAATACAGAGTTGGAGGAAACAGGATGTCATGAATCCTGGCTCCACTTGCGGGGCAATATAAATGCCTACTAGAGTGGATAAATTTTCTTGGGATATGTTCTCTACAAGGGAGCCCCAATGGAGCGAGCACATTTGGCTTCAAAAAGGAAAAAGATACCACTCTCTCTCTCTCTCTTTTTTTCTTTTCAGCATAACAGTATTCATTGTTTTTGCACCACACCCAGTGCTCCATGCAATCCATGCCCTCTCTAATACTCACCACCTGGTTCCCCCAACCTCCCAACCCCCTGCCCCTTCAAAACCCTCAGATTGTTTTTCAGAGTCCATAGTCTCTCATGGTTCACCTCCCCTTCCAATTTCCCTCAACTCCCTTCTCCTCTCCATCTCCCCATGTCCTCCATGTTATTTGTTATGCTCCACAAATAAGTGAAACCATATGATAATTGACTCTCTCTGCTTGACTTATTTCACTCAGCATAATCTCTTCCAGTCCTGTCCATGTTGCTACAAAAGTTGGGTATTCATCCTTTCTGATGGAGGCATAATACTCCATAGTGTATATGGACCACATCTTCCTTATCCATTCGTCCGTTAAAGATACCATCTCTTAATAGATACTCCTGAATGCCTTGTATACCCAGTGAACTCACCCTTCAAGGCTTGTTTCCAATGTTGCACCCCTCTGAAGGACTTCCTTGACACTGCCAGGCAACAAAATCACTCTCCTGTGTTCTAAAAGCTGTTTGTGTATATACTCCTACAATAGCTCTCCTATTTACCTAAGACTCTCTCCTCACAAGACAGTGACTAGGCAGAAATCATATTCTAGTCCTCTTCAAGTATTTTCTGACTATTAATTCAATGCTGAGTATCAAGTAAATATTTGTTAAATAAGTAACTGAATATGGAGGAGAATTTGAGTTCTAAAATGATCCTCTATCTATAAAAGTTTTATTGCATTATCCTGTGACAAAAGTCTCCTACCTTGTTAGGAATGAGAGCTAAATTATACAGACTGCTAACAGTTGCCTCTAGGGAGGTGGGCTTTCAAAAGGCCTCCATTCTCTGTATTACATATCTCTATGTTTGAATGTTTAGTAACAATAAGTTTCAAAATCAGGAAAAAAATTTATAAAAATATTGAATTTGGAAAAAAATCTGGTTTACTTATAAATTTCAAGGGACATGGTTATGATACACAATGAGGAACATCTGTATGGCATCCCACATTCCTGATGGTGAGATGTGCTAGGGAGTTAAAAACTTACCGCTTGGGACATGATTGATTTCCAGTAACTATCAACGATGGAAAATTTCCTGCCCTCTTCTGGCATCTGGGCTATGATGTCCTCTGAACTGAAGATCGGTTCCAGGTATAGCCAGGTGGCTTGGCATTTCAACCAGGCATCCAAAATTTCCTGCACACGTACTAGCTTTTCTTCCCACTTCTGTGAATTTAGCATTTCATATCTGAATCATTAATCTGCCACTCTGCAACACAGGCGCACTGACTGAACAAATTGGATGGATTCGTTCATTCATTTGCTCATTCACTTGTTTAGCAAATACTTGTTGAGTATTTGCCCCCTATGTTCTGGTCATTGTTCTAGGCGTTGTGGATTCAGCAAAGAAAGTAACTGACAAGCATCCTTACCCTCACGTAGTTCTTTTTCTAGTGGAATAATAACAATAATAACAGCCATAATACATCTTCTGTGACCAGTGATGGTCCGAGTGCTTTATGTAAGTGAAACCAATTAATCCAACAGATTTATGAGGGAGATATTATTACAAAACTCACTTTACAGATGCAGAAATGGACATACAACACAGTTCAAGGAACTTGTCCAAGGCCACACAACAAGGGGTGAAGCCAGAATTTGAACCCAGGCAGTCTAGCTCCAGAGTCTGTGCCCTTAGCTTATGCCATTTCTATAAACAATGAGCAGAGGAGGCCAAACCTGTACCCTTGTGTAGTTTACATTCTAGATTACTCTAGCCCATAAAATACTTTCCAAATGTATTTTTATTCAGTGCATTAAAATCATCTCATCTTCTCTTTTGGCAGACTGTTGCAAAGACACAGTGTGCCATATGCTTACTTGGATGGTTACGGCTTTCAGTCTTGTGTTATTTATTTTTTCCAATCAGGAAAAACTGAGCTTCTTTGTTAACTGAACTTAAAAATCTTCTCCCTCCTCCAACAAACCCAGAGCTAATAATGAGACATCACAAAACCTCTACCTCATTTCCTCTTACCCGGCACTCTGCTTCTATTGGTTTGATGAATGGGGAGCCACACATGGTCTGGGTCTTTATCACGTGATCATCAAGTAATAACTGAATGTCATCAACTGCACACAAGATGCTTGTATCCTGAAAAAAAGATTTGCCCAGATGTTAAAACCACAACACCCCCCAATTTTCATGTTGATCTCCAAAGGCCCCACAGCTCTGCTGTCCACCCAAGTGGGGCAGAAATCTATCTCACAGAGGATGGAATTTCTATTTTCTTCCTTCAAAGTGTGTGTGTGTGTGTGTGTGTGTGTGTGTGTGTTTTAAGATTTTATTTATGGGAGAGAGAGAGAGAGAGAGAGAGAGCACACAAGTAGGGGTAGGGGTAGAAGGAGAGGGAGAAATAGGATTCCCAATGAGCAGAAAGCTCTATATGGGGCTGGATCCCAGGACCCCAGGATCACAGACCTGAGGCAGATAATTAATAATTGACTAAGCCACCCAGATACCCTTCCTGGAAAGTGTTCTTAAAGACATTTATTCTCAACCTCTTTTGCAGAAATCAAATATGATCCCAGCCCATACCTGCAACTATTATCTGTTGGGGATTGGCGGGGTGGGGGGAAGGGGAGAGCATGTGGTTCTATCTTCTCTATGTTCTACTTCCCTGGCCACTTGCTTTGCTGGCAAGCTGATCCTCAGGTGGGTTCAGCTGCTGATCTCAATGGTTGGCCTTTGACCTGTGGTTCCCAAACTGTGTGCTGAGAGGCTGCTGGGCACTGCAGCCAACTCAGAAATTTCATTCAAAAATGAAATACAAATTTTTTCTTTCAATTTACATGTATTTTTTAAAAGCAGTTGTGGATAGGATACAACTACTTACTAGAGTTGTTTGAACCTAATTACTTCATAAACAAAGCTGTTAGGAATTTCTTTTGGCCCAGGGAGGGGAACTATGAAAAAAGTACTAAGACACAAAAGGCGCCACAAACAGAAAAAAGTTTGGGAACCTCTGCCTATACTCTCAGTTTTTTTTTTTTTTTAAAGATTTTATTTATTTATTTGACAGAGATCACAAGTAGGCAGAGAGGCAGGCAGAAAGAGGGTGGGAGGGGGGAAGCAGGCTTCCTGCTGAGCAGAAAGCCCTATGCTGGGCTCGATCCCAGGACCCTGAGATCGTGACCTGAGCCGAAGGCAGAGGCTGTAACCCACTGAGCCACCCAGGCACCCCTATACTCTAAGTTTTTACTAGTAGTACAGGTTACTGTGCCGTGAGGGGCAGCTCCTCCAAATGGCACTCTTTTTCCTGGGCCACCTTGGTGAGCCAAGCTGAGGGGAGTCTGCCCCTCTTCTGGCAGGTCTGGCCTTTCTGGCTCTGTTTTCACTTCCTTGAAGCCTACATCTGGATGGTTAAATTGGGGCTAGGATATATTCTCTCATCTACCTTCTACCAGTAGCTCTGCACTGGAAAGTGTGTCTAGCTTTTAATAAAATGATACTGTGAGTCCCTTTGCCTGTCAAGCCTTGCCTATTAGTTGCATCACTCAAAAACTCTTAAGATGGGCCTACTGCAACTGAGTTGTTGCCAGGTTCCCTAGCTCAACCCCTCAACCCAGCCCAACAGCCTCCAGCAGTATCTAATCCCATCAGGGGGTATAGCACCAAGTAGCTGCTGACACCCTCAGGTGCCTGGTCTTGCTGAGGGAGGCCCCAGTTCTCTTCCCTTGCATTGGCTCAGTTATAGTTCTTTTTTTTTTTTTTTTAAAGATTTTATTTATTTATTTGACAGAGAGATAGATCACAAGTAGGCAGAGAGGCAGTCAGAGAGAGAGGAGGAAGCAGGCTCCCCGCTGAGGAGAGAGCCCCGATGCGGGCCTCGATCCCAGGACTCTGGGACCATGACCTGAGCCGAAGGCAGAGGCTTTAACCCACTGAGCCACCCAGGCACCCTCAGTTATAGTTCTTATCCACACAAAATCGAGGCAACGGGACCATTCAAAGTAAAACAGTGGAGAAGTCACAAAAAGATAACATGCAGCCTGGAGGACAGGGAGATTCTTAACCTGCACTGCACGTTAGAAAAAACAGGGCAGCCTGAAAAGAAATATATTGTTTTGAGATGCTTTAAGCATTGTTGACCAGGATGCTCCTGAAGGACAGTGGTGGGTAAGCCCTCCCTGGGAGGTGCTAATTCAGCAGTCTCGTTCAGTTCCTTTGCACTGAGAAAGCTTGTTGTTCTGAATCAAAAGCCCTTTCTCATTTACAAAATGCACCCTTCCTGTGGGGCCTGGAAGGATGAATGACTGGCACAGGAAGGCAGATGGGAGGAAACAATCTAATGCCCAGGATAGTGATTACAGACAACAAGACCGCATTAAAAACTCCAAAGTTGCTAAGAGACTGATCTTAATTGTTCCCACCACAAAAAAAAAGAAATGATAATTATGGGACATCACAGAGCTGTTCGCCAACACTAGGGTGGTGATCATATTGCAATACATAAATGTATCAAATCAACACTTGTACACCTTCAACTTATACAATGTTGCATGTCAATTATAGCTCAATAAAAATAAATTAAAAAAAAATGTTAGGGATCCTTCCTTCCTGAGCGGGGGCTGGGCGGTGGGAATGACACTCACAGTGCCTCTGTACTTCACGAAGTTGAATGTCATGTTAACCCAGTCTGACTTCATTTTCTCTAAGTTTTTCTCCAGAGAGTATTCCTTACTGGCGGCTGCACCAATGGGCTCCAGTCTAAAGAGAACACAGCAATAGCAATGTCAACAGGCGGAGGGCAGTGAAAACACGGCAAAGGAGGAATTGTGGTTCACCCTGAAGACAAATTTAAAAGGCCCTTAATTTTACGAAAATGTTTACTATTCAAATCTAAGATGCACCAGCTAGCTCTGATGTTTTGCAGGGTTTCTTACCCTCAGCACTAGCAGCCTGTGGGCTATCTTATGGGCTGAATTGTCCCCCCTGAAATCATGTGTTTAAGTCCTAAACCCCAGTATCCTAGAATGCAAGGTTCCCTATTTGAGATAGTGTCTTTAATGAGGTAGTTCAGTTACTGAGTAACAAATAGAGTTGTTGATCACTATATTGTACACCTGAAACTAATATAACACTATGTTAACTATAATGGAATTAAAATTTTTTTATTTTTAAAATTTATTTAAGTTCAATTAGCCAACATATAGTACATCGTTCATTTCAGAAGGAGCATTCAAAGATTTATCAGTTGCGTATAACACCCAGTACTCATCACATTGAAATTAAAATTTTAAAAAAGAGGTAGTTCAGTTAAAATGAGGTCATTAGGGTGGCTCCTGATCCAATATGACTTGTGTCCTTACAAGAAGGGGAAATTAAGGGGCACCTGGGTGGCTCGGTGGGCTAAAGCCTCTGTCTTTGGCTCAGGTCATGATCCCAAGGTCCTGGGATCAAGCCCTGCATGGGGCTCTCTGCTCAGTGGGGAGCCTGCTTCCTCCTCTCTCTCTGCCTGCCTCTCTGCCTGTGATCTCTGTCTGTCAAGTAAATAAATAAAAATCTTAAAAAAAAAAAAAAGAAGGGGAGATTAAGATAGACACAGGCAGAGGGAAGACCATGCAAGGATGGCAGGGAAAAGGCGGCCTTTTGCAAACCAAAAAGAGAGGCCTCAGAAGAAAATAATTCTTCCAACGCCTTGAACTTTCAGTCTTCAGAACTAGGAGAAAATAAGTTTCTGTTGTTTAAGCCACACAGCCTATGGCATTTGTTATAGCAGCCCTAGCAAACCAATATGGGGGGCGGGGCTGTCCCATACACTGTAGGACATTTAGCAGCATCCCTGGGCGCTCTACTCAAAGGAGACAACAGTAGCAGACTGCCCCTGTTCCCACCTCTTGTCAGTTGTGGCAACCAAAAATGTCTCCAAATATTGTCAAATGTCTCCTAGTTGGGGGTGGGGGGGGAGGTGTCCCCAGGTGAAAACTACTCCTTTAAAGCCATTAAAACAAGACCTCCTTTTCCCCCATTTGCATTTACTCCTTACTCCAGAATTATTATTCTGACTTCCTATTTGAATCTTAGAACTTCTGTTAACCTACACGATGGCTTTGCTCTACTTCTTGTCCCTACTTATTTTTTTTTTTCTTACATAATCTCTACACCCAATGTGGGGCTTGAACTCACAACCCCAAGATCAAGTCGCACGTTCTACCAAAAGAGCCACCCACTTACCCCTGTCCCCACCTTTTTAAAAACCACTGCTATTTTCCTGATATGCTGGGTCCACATCTATAGCCTTTCTGATCCACAGAAAGAGGGAAGACAAGTTTCTTTCTTCATGCTTCCACATGGGGAGATGGGTCCTAAACTCAGGTGTGACCTGGGAATTGGGAAGAACCCAGAAGCCAAGTCCTTGGAAGGAGAAGGAGGGGTTAGTCTCTCTGCCTCAGCACTTGTCTTTCATTGCAAGCCCGACTGCAGAAGAAACAGTCTGGTCTTTCCAGCCCAGATGGAGCAAGTGATGTGCCCAGAGCCACACATGCAGCTGGGGAGTGCCAGAACCAGGTCTAGACACCAGTTCCTCTGGCTTCTAATCCAGTGTTTCTTCTTCCCCCGCAATGTGCCTTTTCCCCTCTCCCTGTCAGAAGGAGCAAGAGAATTATTCACATGTGGTCAACCAAATAGAACCAACTAAACAGAGCTGAGAACCTCACGCGGCCTCATTCAGGGCAGGGGAGGAGGCACATTCCAAAGCATGACTAATCAAGACCTCAGCAGCAGGGTCAGCATCCTAAATGTGGCCTTCTTGGGAGATGACCACCATGAGTGTGCATGTAGGAAATAATTAATAGAAGCAGGTGCCAACCCAGGTGGGTGTGAGACAAGGAGGCTGGCTGCGTGGCTTTGCCCAAGTCACTTGACAGTCCTTAGGTCCCCCCATCGGCATACACCCGGGATTGTTGGTATAATTAAGTAAAATGTTTGCAACATGCTTTAGGACTTATAATTTTGCAAATAATTGCACAGGGGAAGGATTAATGGGTTTGGGGGTTCTCGAAGCCCAACAAGAGTTTACCTTACACAAAAGGGCTAAAGAAGCTGGTGAACTCTGTGCCACATGTGGTAACGCTGCATTAACTGTGGGATGGGGGTCTAGGGGGACATCCCAGCTCACTCACAGGTAATGGCTGAGAACTTTGATGTTAACTCAGTTCAGGTTACATGCCTTGTCTCCTAATCCCCACCATAACTCTAATCACCCAGCTACTAGTCTTCTTCCCACTTTACCAGATAAGGAGACTGAAATACAGAGAGGTAAACAACTTGGCCAAGGTGTTACCACGTTTGGGTTTGTCATAGTTGAGCCCACTGGCATGGACCGTGGCACAGTTGCTGTGTGTTCACTTGGTTTTTTGGTCTCCTTAGATGGGTTTGTTCTTTAGGTGGTACAATATGGCTCTGGAGTCAGCCAGTCTGGGATTAGGTGTTGGTTCTTTCAGTTACTGCTGTGACCTCTGGCTAGTTACCTAACAACTCGGATCAACTTATTTCCTCATCTGTAAAACAGGGATAATAATAGTAGCTACAACCTTAGGTTAGAGTGACGGAGAAGTTTGTTAATGTTTATTAAATTTTTGGTCCAGCATAAATATTCAATAGCTGGTATCACTTAGAAACATCTTCAAGGGGGAAAACGTGGCCTTTTAATGAAATAACTCACACCTGGTAGAAAGGCACCTGTCTCCAGGTTGCTCCTTAAAGACAGCCTGTGACGGTTGTATAGGGGGGGTGGGGGGTGGAGAGCATCAGAGCATTCAGGTGGCAGAGAGATTTGGGGGCTTGGGAGCACATTAGATTAGACCCAGCATTCCCATGGGAATGGAGAAGGGGAGATGGCATACATCAGAATCACCTAGAGCAGCGCTGCCCATTTGAGATAAAAGGTGAGTACCCCACTTTAAAGTTTCCAGGAGCCATATTTTTAAAAAGTAAAGAGAGGGGCACCTGGGTGGCTCAGTGGGTTAAAGTCTCTGCCTTAGGCTCAGGTCATGATCCCAGGGTCCTGGGATTGAGCCCCGCATCGGGCTCTCCCCTCTCTCTCTCCCTGCCTCTCTGCCTACTTGTGATCTCTGTCTGTCAAATAAATAAATAAAATCTTAAAAAAAAAAGTAAAGAGAAAGGGGAAATTAATTTTAATAAATTAACTTAGTATATCCAAAATATTACCATTTCAACATGCAATCAATATTAAAACTTATTATTTTGCTTTTTTCCTTAATAAGCCTTTGAAATCCAGCTCCTATTTATACTGCCAGCACTTCTAATTCAGAATAGTTTCATTTCAAGGGCTCAGTAGGATATGTGGCTGGTGGCTCCCACACGAAGGTGCTGACCTGAAACACTGGTTAAAACACAGATTGCAGGGTCCACACTCAGAATTTCTCATTCAGTAGACTGGGATGGGGCCTGAGAACGTGCATTTCTAACACGTTCCCACGGGATGCTGATGCAGCTGGTCTGGGGACATGCCCGGAGAATCGTGTGTGTCGAGTTAGACCCAAACCCCACCATCTAACAGGGATTCTAGTCCACGTCATACAGCACCTCCCATCTTCTGCCCTGAAAGAGGTGCAGACAAACCATCAGAGTCCTCAGAATATCTAGTCCTGAAAATAGCAATTCAAATAGCACCAATTCCTGCATACAGACTCCAGGGGCATTCGGAGAAAAGGAGAAAGCAAGTGAAGAATTCTATCACTTGACTGTGTTTTTCAGACTCCTAAGGGCTCAAAGAGCCACTCCTGTTTGTTTAAAAGAGGAAACTGAAGCCCAGGGAAGTGGAATGATTTTACCTGAAGTCACTCAGACCTGGGCTTGGAGCTCCGTTTCCAAGAACTTTTTTTTTTTTCCCTTTGAAATAAAATCTGACTCAATTTTCTAGTCACAATCTGTCATCCACTCGGCAACTGAAAGTGAGTTTCACCAGGAACCTAAGTCACCCTGAACCAGAAGGAGAAAAGCAGCCCAGTAGGAGGCCAGTCATATCTTGTGGGGATTCAGATACTTGGACTGAAAAGCTTCCTGAAGGGGGGAGGAGGAGTCTTACTTGTCAACGAATTTGCCGAACCCGTATTCCAGCATATTCGAGAGGCAAGTTGTTTCTGTGGGCTTTATTTCATAGCCGACAATCTCACTTATCTGCAGAAAAGAGAGGAAAACAAATGTGTGTTGTCCAAGGTAGCAGCATTGGCCAGTAGATTTTCCATGATGAGAGATGTGTTCTACTCCCCACGGTGCCTTATAGTAGATGCCAGTCACATTTGGCCATTGAGCCGTGGAAATATGGCCAGTGTGACTGTGGAACTGATTTTTAACTTTTATTTAGTTTTACCTACCTTAAATTTAAATAGCTGTACAGAGCTAGTAGCTATTGAACTGGATGGTGTAGGTCTAAAAAAAGTGGGAGGCAGCCTAGGGCCCACACTGAATTCTATCTGGCTTACTGGGGATCACTGCCTATCAACACTTGCCTAGTGCCAACTTGTGAGTACCCAGGGGGGTGAAACTGGATCCTGGTTTGTTTTTGTGCTCCCAGAGCCTAGTGCAAAGCCTGGTCTATGACAAAAGCTGCAGTAAGTGTTTGCTGAGTAAAAGGAGGAAGTTATGAGCACATGGGACAAGCAGACCCCCCAATTCTACAATCTGAGGATGCTGGGAAGGAAGAAGAAACCCCCTCTGCCCAAATAGCTTCCTTTCTACCTCAGCGTGCTAACTTGCTGGAATGGTTAGCACTCATTGTGCCCATTCCTATGGTGTAAATACTGCCCCATGCATGTATTTTAACTGAAAATATCCCGGAAGGGGGTCTCACATGAAGTCTCTTAACGGCTTTGAACACTTTTCTCAAGGACTGAGAGATCTGGGAGGATGAGGGTTCCATGTGCTCAAGAGGAGTAGGAGGACCTGAAAGATAATGAGGCTCTAGGAGAAACCTCACCTGCTGCCCACCTGTCTCTGTCTAGTCCCAGGAGGATTATAGGATGTCAGAGGGGGAAGGAATATGAGAGCTGGGGCCTGTTCTGTCTTATTTAGCCATGTGTCCCTGAGGCCTGGCATTTAATAAGAATCAGAAAGTGTTTATGGAGTGAAAGCATGCGTGAACCAGCTAATTCAAATGGCTTATCAATCGGGTCCTGAGGACACCTGGAGGACCACCAAGATAATAGAAATCATAGAAGTAATTAACATTTATTGAGGGCTTACTAGGAAGTAGGCAGTGTTTTAAGACCTTTATGCACTTATTTCATTCCCCCAATATGATGAGGAAGATACAAATGTATTATTATTCCTGTTTACATATAAGGAAACGGGAGACAAAGTAAGTATCTTGTCCAGCTAATAAATGACAAAATTGCAACTTGGACCCAGTTCTGCCTAAAAAGCTCTTCTCCATCACATCTAGTGAGTCTCTCAGGTCGTCTATGTACAGTTGTGAAAGTTATACACTGCATAACTCTAAAAAGTACAATTCACAGTGTAGTTCACAAAAACCGCATTTCCCCGAGTTGCGGAGTACACAACCTGCACAACTGTTCCTGGTGACCCTGGACTTTGATTTATTCTCTAATACTTGAAAGTGCTCTCTCTAGGATTAAATGACATAACTATGTGAAGCACTTGGCATAATACTTGGCCCATAGGAAAGACTCAGAGATGAGTAGTTTTTTAAAAATTCCTTGTTAATTACAGAGGCTAACAAAGTATCTGTTTTTCTAATTCTAAAAGCCTACAGCTGCCCTGTCCAATATGGAGCCATCAGCTTCTTGTGGCTATTGAGAACTTGAAATGTGATTAGCCCAAACTGAGATGTGCTCTAAGTGTAAAAGCATACCACATTTCAAGGATTTAGTATGAAATATGTGGGAGAACACATTAACATTTTTACACTGATTACCTATTGAATAATAATATTTTGAATATGCTTGGTTAAATAAAATATATTCATAAAATTTATTTCACCTGTTTGTGCCTTTTTTTTTTAATGTGGCTACAAGAAACTCTAAAATTAGACATATGGCTCATATCATTTCCATTGGGCAACACTGTCCTAGAGAGCCAGCTTTGGTACACATCAGTGTGGTTTCCTCTTAAGGTCAAATGTCACCCTGTTCATCTTGTTTTAAACCACAGTAACAACCGCTTTGCTGATATTTGTGCCCTAACCCAAGGGACTAGCCCTTCCTTCTTAAATTCTGGGAAATGATCAGAAACCACAGCACAGCCACCCCCACACCCCATGTCCCCCGGAAGATCCATCCTGTAGCCTTAAGAACTAGAGGTGGTTTAACCTTCAGAGTCCCCTGCCACAGCCAGAATCAGTGCATATAGATCTCCTGAGTTAGGCATCGGGGCAGAGAATGGCTTCCCCAGGCTGGTGGCTAAAAATGGGGTGGCGTGTGGTTTGACCTACAGTGCAGGCAGGAAGGGCTCTCTGTGTATTTGGTGATTTCTCTCCTTTCTGAGCTCACTTTTAATTGTTCAGGCCCTTGGGTTTCCACTTTAGGGGCTCATTACTCCGGGGCCCCCACCCTGGGTCTAATACTCTGCTCTTATCTACAGTTTACTAATCCCTTTAACCTGATATCTCTTGCCCCATTTCCCCCAGTCAAACAGACCTAGATTGCAATTCCCTCTCTCACCACTTACTAGCCTTGTGACAATTTACTCTCTCTAAGCCTCAGTTTTAAAATCTGTGAAATGAGACAATGATAGTCCCTGCTTCAAAGGGCTTTTGGGAGGATAAAATGAGGGAATCCACACAAAGTATATAACACAGAACCTAGTTCATTGTTGGTGTTCAAGATGTTTGAGCTATTACTGTTATGCTTTTTAATTCTCTAGTTTTTCCAATCTGTCCATCTAAGTGATCTGTAAATGAGAATTATGAATGTCTAGGAATGGTTGGGATTTTTAAAGTGCCCATATGTGAGAAGAGCATCATTACAGGGAAAGCACCAAGCCGAGGAATTTCCTGGGATGGTTGTTTAAATGCACCACCGACGAGGGCACTTTCTGTAGTGTCATCTCATGGAGAGAACCCAGCATTACCAAAGGCAACTTGTCTATCCAATCTCCCCAGCCCTCCAAATGGGTCAATGTTCTAGTCGGGCTAGGTCCATGGGGAGAGGCACACTAGGTGCACCTTTAAGTGGGAGCACTTCTGCTGGGGCAAGGCAAGACCAGAAGTCTGCTCAGATGAACCCTCCCTTGTCCTCCTTGACACCCTTTGCTTAGGTGTTGCATTTCAAGACTTCCTGGGAAATTAAAAGCAGTTCCCTTTAACAGAAAACTTCAGAATCTCTCACGTATCAAGATCTCTGTATTCCCAGAGAGATCAAAACACTCCTAGCTCAGACTTCATTCTCTGAAAGGGAATGGGTGTGCTGTCAGATTGGGTCCTTCCAGATAATCGACCTCAGACATGTGCGTGGCTCCCAGAGAGGAATTCCAGGCCAAATCAGAGAGAAAACTGCCTACGGAGAGCCAGTCTCATCTCCACCTCCACACAGAGCAACTTCTCAGTAGAGGACGTTTCAAGGCCATTGCTAGCCCTCGAACGTGGTGATTATTTTAGAAACACAGCGAGTTTTCTTTTTTCTGCTTAGTGTTCACACCGCACTTATCACCCTCACACTTGGTTGCTTATAAAAGTCCCAACTATTTTTAGGGAGAATATTTATTATTCTCATTTATAGATTCAAAGGGCTGAAAGAAGAGTGAAATGTTATTTCTGAACATAGCCTGTTGGACAGTGAGGCTCTACAGTAGAGTCAGCTCAAGCAGAAACCATCTGGCGCTGTCAGGAGGCCCCCAGAAAAGGTGTGGCTCTCCCTTTTGTGGGTCCTAGGTCAAAGGACAAATCAAGGTCCCTCCCACTGGAATTCAGTGCCCTTATCGCCCTTTAGGACCCTGAGCAGCCGTTTGTTGAGGAAGGCAGATAAGGAAAGACTTTGTGGTCACTGGCTGGACCATACTTAACCATCAGCAACAGGGTCTCCAAAGAAAAGGGTCAACCTATTCACGTGAAAAGGCAGGCATTTCTGCCTGTTCCCTTCCTCTTTCCATTACTTCCCCTTTAGCCTCAAGTAGAATCTCCCCTTCAGAAAGGAGAAGCTTGACCCAGTATTGGTTCCTGTCTTTCAAAGTGCTACCAGGACTAGGTATAGGTTGGGTATGGATTGGGCTGGGTAGGGGGTGACAGGGACCTGTTGCCAGTGCCGCTCCTTCATTCCTGGATTGCAGGAGATGCTGAGGATAGGGATGTGCTGTTTGAATTTATCAATCTTGACTTTCACATTCTCTGCTAACCGTCTGGGTGCGGGTACATCAGCTAGGGTCTTGGTCAGTTTATATATCGTTCTCCACATGTTCCCTATTTCCTCGGAGATCTCCTCAGCATTCAGCAAGAAAAGGGGTCCTGAAATAGAAAACATGGGATGAGGGAAGGGTCAGGCCCACCAAGTGGAGGTTAGTCCTGTGTACTTTTAAGTCCCCGAAGTTAGAATGGTGCCTATGGTATGGATATTGGAACAGGCACAGGCTTTGGAGTTGGGTCTGGATCTGAAACCTTTCCTTAGCTGATAAAACCCTAGGGGTGTTTTCCTGGAACTTTTCTAAGCCTCAACAGTGTCACCTATGACACAGGGGTGATAACGGACAGCCTGGCAGGTGATCGTGAACATTAAGTAAGCTAAGTGGCAAACACAATGCCTGGCATGTAATGCAAGTGCAGTTAGGGAATCAACTGTTAGCGGTGGTTACAGATGCTGTTATAGAAGCAGTAAAGATGCCCCACAAATCCTGTGAAATACTGACGAGCGGGGGGTGGGGGAGTTCTTTGTACAGCTCTGGCAATTTTTCTGTAAGCTTGAAATTATCTTAAGATCATTTTTTTTTAAGATTTTTTTTTTATTTGACAGACAGATCACAAGTAGGCAGAGAGGCAGGCAGAGAGAGACAGGAGGAGGAGGCAGGCTCCCCGCTGAGCGGAGAGCCCGATGCGGGACTCGATCCCAGGACCCTGAGATCATGACCTGAGCCGAAGGCAGAGGCTTTAACCACTGAGCCACCCAGGCGCCCCTCTTAAGATAATTTTTAAAAAACAATGACCCCTCATTTAAAAAAAGTACTCTAAAATATTAATTTCCTTCTCCTCCTTTTCTTCATAGGGATCTTCTAGCATGTGGGTTTCCATAGTCAGTCAAAATCCTTCCATGCTGCAGCTTTCTTCCCCTTGGGCATTTCAAATCGGCATTAACTCTTGCATCATGATGTTGCAAATTGATTCAGAAACACTTTTCTTTCATGGCTACTGAGACTAAATAAAGCCTTGTTGATTTCCCATGCTTCATCAGCCTGACGTTTTTGAGGTGAGTGATCAAAATTTAAAACTTTTTGAAAAGAAAAAAAGAAATGTATGTAGTGTCTGGGCAATATATAAAAATAATAATACACCATGTCCAATTTGGGTTTTTCATGGGAATGCAAGGCTGGCTTCATATTTGAAAAAAATCAAACAATGGAATAAACTATATTAACAGCCTAAAAAAAGAAAATCACATGACAATATCAAATGATGCGGAAAAAGCATTTGACACAATTCAGTATCCATTCCTGATAAAAACCTCTAAACCGACTAAGGATAGAAAGGAGATTACTCAGCTTGATAAAGGGCATCTATGAAAAGCCTATACTAACTGCCTTTATACCTTTGTATACTGGAAATACGCACAGCTCTTTACACATCAATCATACCACAAACCAAACCCAAATAAAACAAATCCCTAACAGTTAATGGTGAAAGATGGAATACTTTTTCCCTAAGATCAGAAACAGGGCAAAGATTTTCACTCTCATAAGTCCTAATCAACATCATACTTAAAGTCCTAGACAGTGCAATGAGGCATGAGAAAGAAATTGGAGGCATACAGATTGGAAAAGAAGAAATAAAATGTCTTAGTTTTCCGGATGTCCTGACTGTTTATATGGATGATCCAAGAAAAATCTAAAGAAGAGCAATAATGTGGCACCTGAGCCTCGGACTCTTGATTTCTGCTCAGGCCATGACCTGGAGGTCATGGGATTGAGCCCCGTGTTGGGCTCTGCTCTCAGCAGGGAGTCTGTTTGAGGATTCTCTCTCCCTCTCTCTCTCTGCTCATCCCTGCACTCACATGTGCATGCTCTCTATCTCAAATAAATATTTTTAAAAAGCAAAGGACAGCAATAACAAAATCTTTGCAAGGGAACAAACACATTGTAACAGAAATGAGAAGACATCTGAAGGCTCCATTAGTAGACTGGACACAGCTGAGGAAAGAATCTTTGAGCTTGAGGATATATTATCAGAAACTTCCAAAATTAAAGCAAAAATAAGATGGGGAAAAAATGGAACAGAATGACTAAGAAATATGGGATAACTACAAAATGTGCAACACACAAGTAATGGAAATACCAGAAGGAGAATAAAGAGAAAGAACAAAGAAAATATCTGAAGCAATGACTGAGAATTTCCTGCAAATTAATGTCAGATACCAAACCACAGATCCAGGATAAATACCAAAAACCATATCTAAACATACTATATTCAAACTGTAGGAAATCAAAGTTAAAGAGGAAAACTTGAAAAAAGCCAGAGGGAGGGGGGAAAAAGCACCATAACTTTGGAGGAGCAAAGATAAGCCATTACATTCCCCTTCTCCTCAGAAACCACACAAACAAGAAGAGAGTAGGGGCACCTGGATGGTCTGCCTTCAGCTCAGGTCATGATCCCAGGGTCCTGGGATCCAGCCCCATGTTGGGCTCCCTGCTCAGTGGGAAGCCTGTTTCTCCCTCTCCCACTCCCCCTGCTCGTGTTCCCTCTCCCACTCTCTCTCTCTGTCAAATAAATAAGTAAAATCTTAAAAAAAAAAAAAAGAGAGTGGAATGAAATTAAAGTATTGGGAGAAAAAACCCACCAACCTTAAAATTCTCTATCCTGGGAAATTATCCTTCTAAAGTGAAGGAGCAAGAAATACTTTCTCAGACAAACAAACTGAGGGAATTTGTTGCCAGGGGACCTACCTTGCAAGAAATGTTAAAAGAAGTTCTTGAAAGAAGGAGAAGGATTTGTCAGAAACTCAGACTTAGGTAAGGAAAGGAACAGCATTAGAGATACTTTAATTTTTCTTATTCTTAGCTGATCTAACAGTAACAGTTTGTTCAAAATAATAATAGCAACAATATATTTGATGATTACAGTTTATATACAGATGAAATAAATACCAGAAATGACACAACAGATGGAAGGGAGGAATTAGGGATGCTTTACTATTACAAGACATTTTTTTTTTTTTAAAGATTTTATTTATTTATTTGACAGAGAGAAATCACAAGTAAGCAGAGAGGCAGGCAGAGAGAGAGGAGGAAGCAGGCTCCCTGCCGAGCAGAAAGCCCGATGTGGGGCTCGAACCCAGGACCTGGGATCATGACCTGAGCCGAAGGCAGCGGCTTAACCCACTGAGCCACCCAGGCGCCCCTACAAGACATTTTTGAAATAAAGTTATATATAAACCTTAAATAGAGTCCAGCAATCTACTCCTGGGCATTTACCCCAGAGGAATGAAAACTTAATGTCAACATGAAAACTCATGTATGAATGTTTACAGCAGCTGTATTCATGACAGCCTAAAACTGGAGACAACCCAAATATCTACCAATGGGGCAATGGGTAAAAAAACTGGTATATCCATACAATGGAATACTATCCAGCATAAAAGGGAAGGACTGATCCTTATAACCAATAACTGGGATGGATTTCTAAGTAGTATGCTGTGTGAAGCAAGCACTGTCAAAAAGTTATACACTATATCATTCCATTTGTATAACAATCTCAAAAAGAGGAAACCATTGTAACAATGAAGAGCCCAACAATGCCAGGCATTCTGGCTGGGGGTAGAGTGTGACTACGAAGTGGGCAGTACAAGGAATTTTACTGAAGTGATGAAACTTCTGCCTTCTGATTGTGGTGAATCTATATATGTGTTAACATTTAGAGAACTGTATGCCAAAAATGTCCTTTCTGCTGTGTATGAATTTAAAATTAAAAAATTAAATGCAAAACAATTTTTAATACAATATCGCTTTCTAATAAAAAGACCTGGTAAAGTACAAAACATTTCCCTAACACCATAAAAATTTTGTATCTCAAACCAAAAAAAGCAGCATGTTTAAAGGTGACACTCTGCAAGAGCTCCCATTAAAATAAAGAATAAGACGAGGGTGTCCATTAGTACCACTGTTTATTTTGGAAGTGCTAGTCGCCCCTGGCTGGCTCAGTCAGTAGAGCATGTGGAAGTGCTAGTCAACACAGAAGAGTGAATTAAAAAAGGGGTATACGAACAAATAAATAAGGTAAAATAATATAATTGCACAGATATGGCTGATTACTTGGGAAAATTAAGAGTGCTAGTGAAGGGGCGCCTGGGTGGCTCAGTGGGTTAAGCCACTGCCTTCGGCTCAGGTCATGATCTCAGGGTCCTGGGATCGAGTCCCGCGTTGGGCTCTCTGCTCAGCGGGGAGACTGCTTCCCTTCCTCTCTCTCTGCCTGCCTCTCTGCCTGTCAAATAAATAAATAAAATCTTAAAAAAAAAAAGATTTAAAAAAAAAGAGTGCTAGTGAAGAGGGCATGTATTGCATGGAGTGCTGGGTGTGGTGCATAAGCAATGAATCTTGGAACACTGAAAAAATAAAATAAATTAAAAAAAAGAAATAATACAAAAAAGGCATTAGTGAAAATGAAAATTTTTTAAAAGAAAAAGAAATTTTAAATATCAAATCAGCAAAAAATAAATAAAATAAATTGGCAAAAACCGTTTTCAAAGCTATTACTCCCAGGTTTGTTAAGGGTGTCAAGAATGGGTACTCTTAGGTACTGCTAGAAGGGCAATAAATTAAAACATAACTTTTCTAGAAGATAGTTAATAACAACAAAAAGTTTTTAAAATCCTGATTATTTTCATCCCATGATCTTTGATCTAGCCATTTCACTTTTCAGGAATTTACCCTAAGAAAACAATCATAATTGTACTCATTACACTGGTCACAAAGATGTTCACCACAGTTGTGCTTATTATAACACTGAAGTGGTGGAAAAAAACTTCAGGCTCAGCTTTACAGGTCTCAAGAGTTGGTCCTCTGCTCATATACACTCTCCCCAGGAGACATCATTCATGGCTTTTAACTGTAATCTACACTCAATTATTCCCCAATATAAGTTTCCCCCCAAACATATAACTTAACTTCAGGCCGATATCCTCATATTCCCATTGGGTGTTTGCAGACACCTTGAAGTTGGTATATTCAAGCTGATGGGTCTTTTTTCCTAACAAATTTGTCACTTCTCTTATTCAGTGATGGCAATATCCACCAAATTACCTGGGCCAATAATCTGAAAGTCATCCTAGGTTCTTCCTTTTCCCTCCCTGACACCTGCCCCGTATCAGATCAGTCATTAAGTCCTGTTGACTCTACCCCTCCCCCTCCCCCTGCTCCGCCGCCTCCAACCTCCCCTTCTTTCTAGCCTCTGGGATCTAGAGAAAAAAGGAGTAGTTTACAGATGGATGTCTCTGGCACTCTGGTCCTTCTTGCAACAGCACGGTGATGGAAATGCTATCTTATTATTCCCCCCTCTCTACAATCCATGGTCCTGGGCGGCTTCCTCTTCTGTTATACCCTGGCAACAGGTCTGGCTCTTCAATCCCCACTTTCCATCATTATCACATCAGAAAAATTTGACTGTGTGGCTGCATTAAACCAGACTATAAGAATATGATAAAAAAAAAATCTAGCTTAAATCTGAAGTCTAAACCCTATTCTAGAACTGGCTGGGTTGGACCCATTGCCTCAGCAGCCACCATATCCCAGTAGACTGAGCCCGAGTGTACCATACCGTTCATCCACTCCTCTGACTTGATGCTAAACTCGTATGTCGTCAGCCACAGCTGCTCATAAGGCACTTTGTTGCTGATCAAGGCTTGCAGGAGAGGGAAGGTACTCTTCTCCTTTTCTAACAGTTCTTCCTCCTTATTGATCAACTGCAGGGCAAAAGGGTTGCTCTTTATTGGGTGAGTGGTTTTCTGAGCCCTAGAAGCCCCCATGGCAAAATCCTCAGTGCTTTGAAAACCAAGTTGAGGAAGATGGTCATTCATTTGGAGAGCGAGAGAGGAAAACAAGACATGGACTCAAGTCAGAAAGTCCCTCTGCTACCTCTGAGGGCTGTGATTGCTAAGATCTAGCAGGATGAAGCTCTAGGATAATTTTCTACTTGCTCCATCATCTTTAATCCTCCTCTACCATATCCATATCCCCATTTTTGCAATGTTCATATATGTACTTTAGCTGTTTAAATGACGCTGCCCCTTCTTATGTTGACTTGCCTCAAAGATAAGAACTTTAATGGTTAAAGAACTTACTAGTTGACCTTCAGGGCAATTTACTCAGCTTCTCCAAGCCTTAGTTCTCCTATTTTAAACAGGGATAAATGGGGACAATAACAGTACCTACCCCAAAGGTTTGTTAGGGGTATTTAGGGATATATCACACAAGAGGCCCTTTGTACATTGCTGAGCACATAATAAATACTCAGTGTATGTGAGCAATTATTCTATTGTCATTTCTTCTTTGCGTACCCAAATGACTAACAAAAAAGTTGGTATAATGTAGGGTTGTAGGAAAACATAGTTGAAAGCACCAATGAAAGAACTGGTCAATTCACCCATCGACACTATCCACCTGACAGGTGATGTTAGGAAAACACAAAATCAAGAAGCAGAACCAACAGGGCAGGACAGTCATAAGTCTCCAACCCCAGACCCCAAGACCCCAAACCTCAAATTCCATCAGGGCTTGATCTAGGTTCTTTGAAAGCTCGCTAAGCTTTTCAACATTGTTCTTCATTTCTTCTGTGCTCATCACTTCACGCTTCCTAAACCCATCCAGTTCCTTGTTGTAGCTTTCAAGTTTCACCTCAAATTCTGAGCACCTAAAAGCAAAGGACAGATCAATCATATTTGGACTTTCCACTTTTGATATTCAAAATATCAGCAATTGCTCACCCATATTCAAGCCTGGGGAGAATCTGATCTTCTGATCTTCTATATATCATATAGACTAATATATATATATTACTTAAAATCCTACTTCCCAGAGATGTCTGCTGTGACCCTATTGATGATTAAACATTTCCTCATATTTACCTGTACGGGTAAATATATATATGTGTGTATATATGAAATCTATATAATACTTACCCTATACAAAATGTATATATACACATGCTATTCAGTCATTCATTAGGTATTTATTATTAAGGGCTTGATACATTCCAAGGACTGGTCTAGGCATCAGGGATACATTTGTGATATGTGTTATTAAGCTCTCTATCCTCATGGAGCTTGTATTTTAGTGTGGGGAGACCTAGATAAGAAACACATGGATTAATGGATGGGTAGGTGTGTGGATGGATGGATGGATAAATTTATACATAGATAAAGATAAAATGGGATATTCCTCATAAGCATAAAGGGTCTGAAGAAAATAGGGCAAAAGGCCTAGTGGAAGGAAACAGAGGGCTACTTTGGCTAGAATGATCAGGGAAGAAATTTTAGCAACAAAGCAAGTCGCACAATTACTTCTCCCTTTTTCTAACAGAGTAGAATATATTACATAGTGTTAAGTTGTAATTGCTTAGCACATAGTAGTTTCTAAAGTACTTTCATATCCATAATGTATACATATATATATATATATATATATATATATATATATTTCATACAACAGTACAGTCATCAGTAAATAGTGGGCACTCAGGTTGAGTAAATGAGTTGTATTTGTGGGACTACCTGGATTCTAAGGGAGGATAATTTAGGGATTTAAAAATGGTAGGCCAGAATTCTGGCATGAAATGGAATTCACTCCAATGTTCAAAGAGAGTGTTTTTTTTTTTTTTTTAAAGATTTTTTTTTTTTTTCCCAAAAGAGAGAGAGAGAGAGAGAGAATGAGAGCAAGCACAGGCAGGCAGAGTGGTAGCAGAGGCAGAAGCAGGCTCCCCACCAAGCAAGGAGCCCGATGTGGGACTCGATCCCAGGACGCTGGGATCATGACCTGAGCCGAAGGCAGCTGCTCAACCAACTGAGCCACCCAGGTGTCCCCAAAGAGAGAGTTTTTAATGAAGGGACTACCTACACAGGTAAGATATGGGTAGCCTCAGAAGAAAGCTATCATGACCCATAGGGCCAAGAGAACAGTGGGAACTGAAACCACGGAGAAGCAAGAATTGTCATCCAGGAGGGATGAAGCTCCTACCTGAGCACCAGGGCCAAACAGGAAAGGAGAGGGGAAAAGGTGATCACTGTCCAAACTCCTGAGGGCTCTCCACTGGGGGAACCCTGCCTGAATCCAAGAGTCAAGGGAGCCAGTGGCTTGGGGTGTTGGTCAACCAGGCACTATGTAGATAGGGGAGGAAGAGGTGCAAGAAGGAATTGGGTGGGGTGTGGTGGGGGACAGCAAGTTGAGAATAGTGTTGAAGCCAAAAATTAATGTGGGCTTATAAAATAGGTCAAGTTTCTTAGAGAGGGAATGGGGTTGGTTTCACAGAAGATGAATGAATAAATGAATACTTCTCAGCCCCCCTCACATGGCCTTTCTCAGGATTAATGCAAAAATGATGGATGTGAGGTTTAAATGTTCACCAAAGAGAAGGCTGAGCCCAGGGCTTTGGGTTATTCTTGGAGCTCCTCCAGTGCTGAATGAATCTGCTGTGGAGAGCCTAGGAACAAGCCGGGCCATCAGTGAGAGTCACCCCTCCAAGAGGGGATGGCCAGTACCCTTCTCCTCTCATCATAAGTGCCAGTACTCATTTCTCCCAGGGCCTCTCCTCACTCCTCTGAACTTTAACAGCACTTACTGCCTCTAAGCAGTCTTGCAGCACTGTTCCAAAAGTATGCTTGCAAGGTCGTGGTTTAGAAGTGAAGCATTTTTTTTCTCCCCAAAGAAGTTATTACCCAAAGGATGAAGGAAGTAGACAGATTTTGAATGCCTACCAGGTGCTGGGTACCACTCAGGCACAATCTCAGGTCATCTCATTTCAACCTTCTGCACAATAATAACCTCTTATGGGAAATTGGAAGGGGAGGTGAACCATGAGAGACTATGGACTCTGAAAAACAATCTGAGGGTTTTGAAGGGGCGGGGGGTGGGAGGGTGGAGGAACCAGGTGGTGGGTATTGGAGAGGGCACGGATTGCCTGGAGCATTGGGTGTGGTGCAAAAACAATGAATAATGTTACGCTGAAAATAAATTTAAAAAATTAAGAAAAAAAAAGAAAAAAGAAAAAAAATAATAACCTCTTATATAATGAGATGATTTGAGATGGGCTCTGTTATCCCATTTTCTGGATGAGGATACGGAAGCTCAAAAAGATGAAGAAAAACTTGTTCCTGTTCATCTAACCTACAGATCGGTTCCATGGTGGGGGCTCTTCATAAGGGGACATGGGGTAAATGGGAATGCTGTACTTTCTTAATTTTCCTGTGAATTTAAAACTGTCCCAAGAAATGAAGTCTATTAATTAAAAAATATCAGTAGCATCCATTTGGCCTAAAGTTCTGGGTAGAGAGAGAGAAGAAGGCTGCTGGAAGAAAAAAAATTGTGTGCACGCAATTGTACACACACATTTTTGTTGTTGTTACTGTTTTTTCTGGATGGCAGACCTAGGCCATATTCTGAAGGCGGTGAATAAAGAGTTTTCTCCTTCAGCCCAAACTCCAATTCTGGGTAGAAATCCTGCTTTTATCCCTCCTGGCTTTTATCTACTCTTTTCCTTTCTTGTATTTGCTGGGATTATAGGACCTTAAAGCTGGGTGGGTCAGGGGTGTGTGGGGGGGAGTGTTCTCATGTGTGAAGGGGATAGTAATGGGAATGACTCCACAGTCATAAACCAAGTGTCACAAGCTGGGACGGCCAGGTGTGCACGTGTGTCTTCCCCACCCACCTGGTACTTGGCCCTCTTCACTTGAACATTGTTTGATTTTTCAGTAGGTCTGTATTTTCTCTGCCACTGGACTGAGATCTTTATTTAGCAGCCAAACACACTTACATGTCCAGAATACAGCACAGCACGTAGTAAAAATCCATAATAAATACTGGTTGTATTGACAAATAATGGATGAATAAATGATATGGCCACATGAGCACTGAACAAAACCAGCTGTCAAACAGGCCATTGCTCAGCCTCCTACCACGCCTGTATTATCCTCATCTTGCTGTCTCCCAGATCTGCGGTCTGCAGTGTAAGGCTGATGATTTTGCTATTATTATTGAGAAGCCATTATTCTGTGCCACTATTTTTGTCTTTTTCTCCCTGCACCGCCAAATTCCGGTTGTCCAAGGCAGGGAGGGAAGGCACTGGCAGGGTCACTATAGTGAAGCAGGCTTAAAGAGAACTTCTCTCAGCGGGAAACAAAAGGAAATTCCCTCTCCACCAGTTGTCTTCAGCCTTCACCCACGCCTTGCCGTGGGGGCTCTGAGCAGAACCAGGAACCCGCAGCATGTTATCAAGCTGGGTATCATTTCTGAAACAACCTCACACTCTCTCTGTACCTTTTAATGAGGTCCATCTCGGCCTGATCCCTCTTGTTAAGGAGCAAGTTTCGGCTGTTTTCAAAGATATCTTCAATCTGGTCTGGCCAGAGGAACAGAGTGCTGTTCAATTTGATATCCTCTTCTGCAAAACACATAGAGTCTGCTCTAGGACATTGCTCACCATAGGTCAGCGTGCGGGGAATTAATTCGGCAGAACAAGAGGTTAACGGAAGTGGGTGAGGGGGTGGAAATGAAATACGAGGCCATTATGGATGAATGATAGCCAACATTTACTGAGCACTTTCCAAGTGCCAGGCTAGAAGGGCAAGAGCATCCTTGTTTTCACAGACGGGAAAACAAAATTGAGCCAGGTAGTCAAGCCAAGTAGTCACCGCTAGAGGGAAGCAGAGGCAATTTCAGACCCAGCCTAACCAACGCCGAATGTTCTAACCACTATACTCACTGCTTTCCCAGGCTGGGTCTGAGCAGGGTAGCCTTGGGCTCAAGTTCTGGTTCTTCTCTTTAAAAACTGTCACCTCTTCTGAGTCCCAGTCTCCCTTTTGGTTAAATGTCAGTAATAAAATCAGTGCCAGATGCCCCACGCATCCCAAGGCTCTGGTCAGCTGAAATGTCCTAGGTTCCCTTTGTGCCCTTGCAAACTCAGGAAGCAGAGGTCCGGTGTGGGTTCACAAGGTCAAGGGCACAGCTCATGAATGTGCAGTTTAGGGCACTGTTTTCCACTCCCAGTCCCTATCTCTTCCTCCCATCATCCTTGCCCCCAAATACCATGAACACCAGGTAATTCACAGATATTTTGAGATGGAAGGAGGATCTGAAAACTTGGCTTGTGGAGAGTGTCACAGTTTTTCCTTCAGAACGTGATCCTTACAAATCTCTACCAGTAAGGCTTGCAGGGGCTCTGGCCATTTCTTTTCTTTTAAGATATGCAGGAGCATGAAGGGAAGTGCCCTGGCCTCTCCTTAAAGGCAGGACTGTATTAAGATTATAGATGAATGAAATCTATCCATTTATAAAAGGACTCTGCATTTAGAAGTGAATTTTTCAGAAACACCAGCCACAAGATATCAAGACAGGCATCTAAGAACTCATCAAATCCCTAGATACTTCTTCTTGTGGTCTAACAATAAGATCCCCTTGGCTTGATTAGAATTCCTATGGATAAGAGCATGGAATTAGTGCCTCTAACATTCCGGGGACGCTTGAAAAGCAGCTCTCCCAATATTGACATTGAAGTGGTAGGACCGCTAACTCCCCTTCCTAACTCCTTATCTCAAAAAATATAGATATACTTATATATTCACATATAAATCTTTAGGGGTTGGACTTACGGGGCAAGTCTGCATAGTCCATCAGAAACTCCAACCGCTCAATTGCATCTCGAAGTTGCCTCCTGAGTTTGAACACGGTGACATCACTGGATTTCTTTAAGAATTCAATGAGGGATACCAGCTCCTCTGTGTTGGCAGGAATCTCACTGACTTTGTCTGCGATGGTGTTGTACTGATTACAAATGCTACAGAGAGAGAAACAGCTATTATCACCAATATCCTCTAAAATTACTTTCTTATAAGATCCATTATGCTAAACAGGCATGATTCTTATTTGGAGACTAGAAAAATGGTTTCCAACTTTTCTCTACCTGCAGATCTGTGATGGGTAATATTCACACGCACGCTACTCTTCAAGCAAAAAAAAAAAAAAAAAAAAACAACAACCAAAAAACAGTAATAAAAGAAATAATATCTCATGGGTTTACTATGTGCCATGCCCCATTCTAATCACTGGATATAGATTAGCTCATGTAATCTCCACATCAGTTCTAAGGTGTAGGGACTATTATAACCAATATTTTGGGATGGAAGAAAGTGAGGCTGAGTCACTTTATCCAAAGCAACATGGTGTGGAGGAGTCAGAGACAAGATGTGAACTTGGTTCAATCGATTCCAAAGCTTGTTCCCTTAACAAATGTACCATGGGTAGAACCCAGATTTAGACTACAACAATATGAACAGCACCACCACCACGAATAGCGGCTCCTTGACTTTTATGCTGAAGTAGAGCACTAAGTTAGTTGGTAATCACTACTCTTCAAAGTACGTCAGCAAACTTATCCTCGTGTGCTGGAGGTAGTTCCTGGATGGCAAAGAGAAACTGACATTCAGCCACCAGGACCACTAAATCGAACTGCCCCCTTCCCAAACAGAAGATTATGAGAAAAGGATGCTACTCTAAGTATAATTCAAACGTGCTCTAATTTATGCAAAAACCAATGAGGAGGGACGCCTGGGGGGCTCAGTTGGTTAAGTGTCTGCCTTCAGCTTGGGTCATGATCCCAGGGTCCCTGCCAAGCAGGGAATCTGCTTTCCCTCCCTTTCTGTAGCTCCCCCTGTTTATGCTCTCTCTCTCCCCCACACTCTCTCAAATAAATAAATAAAATCTTAAAAAATGATGATTTTCATCCATATTTTAATTATAATTAGGAACAAATGATCTGCAATACATCCATTCCTAACAGAGTGGCCCTCAAATGTTAGCGATAGCTACCACAGTTTTTGTCATTAGTAAATAATCATTACATGTTGACACCCACACATTATAGATAAAAAAATACATCAAAAACTAATGACATACTGTATGGTGACTAACATAACATAATTAAAAAAAACTATTTCTCTCAGTATTTTCAGTCCTCAATATTCCTTTTTTTTTTTTTTTTAAGATTTTATTTATTTATTTGACAGAGATCACAAGTAGGCAGAGAGGCGGGGTGGGTGGAAGCAGGCTCCCTGCTGAGCAGGGAGTCTGATGCAGGGCCTGATCTCATGACCCTGGGATCCTGACCTGAGCTGAAGGCAGAGGCTTCTCACTGAGTCACTCAGGTGCCCCTATTTTTTTTTTTTTTAATTTAATTGTAAGTGACACTCTATATTCCTTCTTAAAGTAAGGAGACGCCCCCATTGTGAAGCTAATTGTATGTATCGAACTGAAGAAAAAAATAATTAAACCATCTTTGCAGATGCTTCCAGGATTTTAGAAATGAATTTTTATACAATTTATAAACTTTCTGCAGAGAAACATTACCTACTGCTCTACTACATGGTATTCTCCACTTCAGACCTAGAAGACATGTCTTCTAGGCTCCTTTGTATTTTTAGCTGGATATCTTACTTGTCACCTTGGGCTGCCATAACAAAATATCACAGACTGGGTGGCCTAAACAACAGAAAATTATTTTCTCACAGTTCTGGAGGCAGGGAAGTCCAAGGTCAAGGTACTGACTGATTTGGTTCCCGGTGAGGGCTTTCTTCCCTCCTTGCAGACAGCTGCCTTCTCACTGTGACCTCATGTGGTGGAGGGGGAAACAGCTCTGGTGTCTCTTCCTCTTATTAGGGCACTAGCCCTATTAGATTAGGGACCCATTCTTGTGACTTCATTTAACCTCATCATCTCCTCATAGGCCTTGGCTTCAAATGTAGTCACGCACTGGGCACTAGTGTTTTGCTGTAAACTGAATGCATGTGCATCCCCAAATTTTTAATGTTAAAACCTAATCCTCAGTGTAATGTTGTAATGGTGTAATGGTCCCAGGTGGCCTCTGGGAGGTAAGTAGCTCATGAGAGCTTCCCCTCATAAAGGGGTTTAGAGCTTTTATAAGAGATACCCCCTCACTCACTTTTCCATGTGAGGACACAGTAAGAAGAGGAC
Source organism: Enhydra lutris kenyoni (assembly GCF_002288905.1). Lineage (NCBI taxonomy): Eukaryota > Metazoa > Chordata > Mammalia > Carnivora > Mustelidae > Enhydra > Enhydra lutris. The sequence continues at coordinate 56,582,703 of NW_019154097.1, forward strand.
CATGTACATAGATCCAGGAAGCAGGCTTTCAATAGATACCAAATCTGTTGGAGACTTTATCTTGGACTTCATAGCCTCCAGAACTGAGAGACATGAATGAATGAATGAATGTTTTGTTGACAGAATGAATTTCTGTTGTTTATAAGCCATTCAGCCTATGGTAGTCTGTTGTAGTATTCCAAACAGACTAAGACAGAATTCAACACATGAATTTGGAGGAGGGGACAGTTCAGTCCATTGCAGGTATGGTCACGTGATTGAGTTGCAGTCAGTCTGAAATGGGAAGCAGGGATGAGTATCACTTTTAGGGACAGCACATAAAACTGTCCTTGCATATCCCTTCACGCTCTTTCCTCCTTCCAACTGTCTAGTGTGTCAGCACTTAGAATGACCCTGAAAGCTACATGTTAAAGATGTAAAGTCACCATCTGCTTGAATTTCTGGGTGTACCATAGTAGGTCACCCCCACCAATCTGGAGCTACCCTGAGAAGAAAAAACTTCTATAGTGTTCAGTCATGACATCTTCATTCTATTTGTTACACCATCTAGCCTAGCCTAATACAGGTAGGTCCTCTCAGTCTGACAGACTCTTACCTGATGAGAATCCATCCTTCCTCCCTTTTGTATGAGAATTCAGAGGATAAATATTATGTGGCTACTAGTTATCAGCTTCTTGCAAAGGCCCAGAAGAGTGGTAGAAGACCACTACCTATTAAACTCTCCAAAAAGTCCTTGGTATGGGTCATTGATATCAGGCATCTGACCAACACAACACTTTACCAATATCCAGGGATAAGGTGAGGACAGAAAACATTGCTTTCTACATAGACAGATGATGTTATTTAAAATCTAAAAGGCCAGAGGTCCCACAAGCACAGGGCTATTCTCTGGTGTAGAAGATAACATAAGGGAGACCAATTAACCCTGCATCAGTCTGTGGTCTCTCTCTATCTGTTGTCATTATTTGGGTAAGAGCTCTTACACTGAAGGAAACAAGCAGCTGGACCACAGGGATAACTTTATTTATCTCTATGCAGGTCCTTGAATTTTTCATCAGTATTTCAGGTCTCAGCTTTAGCAGAGACCTAGCAGCAGAGACCTTTAGCAGCAACGTACCTGCAGTGGGTATGAATGGCATGCCCACTTTCCTAACAGTGCACTCCAAAGTGCCCTCCCTGCCTTTATGTGCAGAGCACCCCCATTCTAGGGTGCACCTAGTCACTGGCAACAGAAAGGCACCCCACTCCCGGCAATGGCAGGACAATGAAGTGGCAAGGACAGGGTTTGGGATGAGAAGACTTAAATTCAAACCCACTTACTTGGGCAAGTAAGGTTTTCTTCCTGGGCCTCATTTTCTCCTCCATTCAGTAAGGGATCTTACTTGTATCTGTCTTACTTACTCTTGGGGTTGTTGAGAGAGTTCAGTGAGTCAGAGTCATTATTTATTTTTAAGGAAGAAAGAAAGAATCTTAGCCACCACCTTGGGGTTTCTGCATCCTTAGAAATCCTTGGGTTCACAAGGAGACTTTTATTTTTACTTACATCTAAAAGGCCTAATTACATACTTATTTTGATGAGGATGGATACACTGGCCAAAGTATCATGTTGCTTTGATTTAACATGAAAAAATGGACTACTGCTTACAAAATAAATTTTCTTTGATGCTCAAACTTCCCAAAGAAAGCATCCTACTAGTTTGAAGTATTTCTATTGTCCTGGTCCCAAACCTTAATTCTATAAACAAAGACACTGAAGATCTAGTAGGTAAAGCCAGAGGACACACAACTAATATACAGAAGGTCTTAGATTCAAAACCAAATCTTCTGGCTCCTAAACTGGAACCTTACCATTTCATTACTCTGTGAGAAAGCTGAGTGTGGTGAGTGCGGTGGTTGACAGCAAGGACTTTGGGGTCAAAATAAACTAGGTGAAGCCCTGTATGTGCTACTTACTAACCTCTTGGAAGTCTCAGTTCCTTCATCAACATAATGGACAGATCAGTGAACAACCTTTTAGGGTTGTTCTAAAGACTTGATTAGATCTATACTGTTCAGAATGCTTACACAGTGCCTGGACTATAACATGTGCTGGAAAAATGGTAGCTTACTATTATCCAAAATTTGCTCATGAGTTTCTGAAATGTATTTTGTAAACTTAAGGTGCTACATAATGTTAAAATTCTCTCTCTCTCTACATTTATATATATATATATATATATATATATATATATATATACACATATGTATATATGTAATAAGAATAATACAGCATATAACAGTGTTAGTATGGTGATGCTTACTAAATCATCTTAGTCTATAGCTAAAAGCACTCTGAAGAAGAAAGCTAGAAAGACGTGGATTAATCATTTTGTAAGTTTCAAACAGTTCACCATGGTGTTTGGTTCAGTGCTGCCCAAAAGACCCATGTCAGCCTGGTGTCACACAGGCCAGGACTTTTTGAGGCAACTGGAAAGAGAGAAACCATTTTCCCCTCTGGATGGGAACCTGAGAGGATATAAGCCTGGAGCTTCTGGGCCCGCAAACAGGACAGTGCCTGTTAGAGATAAAAGCTGAGTAGAGGAAGAGACGCTGCATCCTACCTGCAGGTTTGAGGGCCTGAAGCTAGCAATTCCCGAACTTTTCAATATGTGAGCCCCAAATTCCCTTTTTCATTTTAGCCAGTCTATATGAGCTTCTATCCCTTAGAAACCAAAATATTTTGACAAATATATAGGCACCAGTGAAATGAAGCTACCGCATAGAGCTTAAGATTGACCAACAGAATCCTCAGAGCTATACAGCAGACACCTGCACAGGAGTGATTCCAGGGGGAGCCAGTAAGCACCCTCTATCTCTGAATATATGCTAGATGGTCAGGGAGAGGGCCTCTGACCTCAGACAGCAAAGCCCATGGGGCAGCATCTCCCTGAAGATGTCTCCAAGAAAGCCAAGGCTGAGGGATCAGAGATGGACAGCTGCAGGAGGCCTCCCACCCTCCTGCTCCAAGCCCCATGTTCACCTTCTAGCCTGAACCTGAATTCCCTGCCACCCTCACTCTGGGGCAGAAACAACTTGAGCCAGAAGTTCTGTCTGGTCATGGCTGGGAGGTGCAAGTTCTGGCCACATTTTCATTCTCCCGTTCACGCCTCATGTTGTTGTTGTCTCTCTGTCCACAATAACAGTACCTGGTATTCATGTTCCGGTTTACATCCACTTGGAATTGGATCAGACGGTCTTTAAGATTTTGGGCTCGCTCACAGAGGTCATAATTTAGGCTCATGGTGTCAAGGCAGAACATGGCCAAAGGCACGGTAATGTGCATGGATGCAATTTCGTTTCTCCGCCTTTTTATGCTACGGATCCTCTGTAGAAAGGAGCACAGTTGGTAGCTTGATTTGCCTTTAGCCTCTGTGCACCTGACCCCAGCCTCCGCCCCACCAGCCAACCTAGTCCAATGCTGAGCACAACATATATACTAACAAATACACTGACTATGTCTTGGATTGTCTGCAGCACGTGTCACCAAGATATAAAATATCAAATGATATGTCCTACCACCACAAAATCCTCAATTTCATGGTTTTCTTTCAGGAACGCAGTGATGTTTTGTTCTGCCATGTTATCCAATAAGTCATCATACTTTTTGTAGACATTTAAGTATCTTCCATAATCGAAGAGCATAACATCAGACATGCAAATACGGGTCACCAAGTCAGATTAGGAAGAGTGGCAAATGAAGACAGAAGATCATAAAAATTAGCCCAAGCCAGGAAAGGGAAACAGAATGTGGCAAAAAGTGTAGTGAACTGGGAATTTAGACTGTTGGCTACAAATTCCAATTTTGCCACTTCCTAGCTGCATGAACTTAGATATTTCTCTTTTCCAAAAATTAGTGTCTTTAGTTTTAAGTGGAAATGATGACACCTCGTAGTATTGTTTTAAGGCTTACCTATAATAATGTGCATATAAAGCATCTAGTACAATGCCTGATATACAGTAAATATGCAATAAACATTGGTTCCTATCCCTTCTTCCAGCTCTAAAATTCTATGTCTAAATTTTAAGATGAAAATTTGGAACTAACAAACCTAAAATCTATTGGATAAAATTAAGTTTTCCTCTCTTAAAAGATCATGCAAAAATGGCTGCACAGATTTCTCTCAAATTGGAGGTTGTATTTGGGATGCTGTGACTTTAAGTTTGAATTAGGGGCACCTGGCTGGCTCAGTCAGTGGACCATGTGACTCTCGATCTTGTGGTCATGAGTTCAAGCCCCATGCTGGGTGTGGAGCCTACTTAAAATAATAAAAATAATAAGAAATAAAATAAAATAATAGTGAAATAAAATAAAGATGATAATGGAGTAAGCAGAATTAGTTTTGTCGGGCCCAGGTGTTGGCCAATACTTCAGAGATTCTAAAGCTGAGATATAATATGAGGACCAGTCAGTCCAAAAAAAACAAAAAAACAAACTGTGTGTTAAACTCCAAGAACAGGGAAAATAGAGGTTTCAGATAGATGTCTCCAAATCAAATTCATAAGGACAGAGATTCCAAATTGAGTCTACGATTTTCAGACCAGAAGTAGTTCTTAATTGGGGGTGATCTGACCACTCAGGGGACATTTGGCCATGTCTGGGGATGATTTGGGTTGTAATGACCATCACAGGAGGATCCTGCTGGCATCTAATAGGTATAGGTCAGGGATTCTGCTAAACATCCTACCATGGCACAACAGCTCCTCACAGTTCAGAGTTTTCTGGTCTAAAATGTTGACAGAGCCGCAGTCAAGAGCCATGTGTTCTGGTTTGACTGGAAGAGCCCAGATTTACACTTGTTGTCCCACAGCAATTGTTAATAAAGCCCTCTTCATTCTCAAAGTGTCTCCTTTTGCAAGCTATATTGTACGAGCCCCTAAACTAGGGACAGCTCACATGAGCAACTGTGAGACATTTTACGGTACGATGATTAAAGAGCATTCAGATAACTTGTCCTCAATCCCCTTCCTTTAATTCCTAAATCCAAAAACCTCTGAAAACAGAAAGCTGCTTCAAAATTTTATTGGATGGCAAAAGCTGGCCTAAACCAATGTGAGGCTACTTGGGGGAATATTCATATTTTTCACTATAGAAGTATCAACATGTTTCATTAAGGGATGCTTCCTGAGATCCTGCTGAAGCTGCATCATTGTATATGATATAATCATTATGTTACTTTTCTAAAATCCAGAAATTTCTAAAGGCCAAAACCTGTCTGGCCTCATAGTTTTCAGATAATGGATGTGGACCTGTAAATTGAATTTGAATTCTGGCTCTCCTGTTTATTTGCAGTGTAATATTGGGAAAGCTTCCTCATCTGTAAAATGGGGATAAGCAGTAATACCATTGTAAGCATTGACTATTATTACTATGAATGTGTTTCTGATGCGTGGGAATAGTGACCATGTATTTGCTGATAAGCAAACCAATATGAAAATGGCTAAGTTACAAGTAAACCAACTTACTTGTGGGGGCCAACTTGATTTTTCTGATATACCTCAAAGGTTTGATCCACAAAATCAGAAACTAGTTTTTCTTCAGTATTCACAGTTCCAAGAATCAAGTTATAGCCTTTCAGCTCTGGGAACAGGATAGATTCTACCTAAAGAACAGAAACCACCTCTGATGTCACAGGACATCCACGAGATACAAGAAGGGGATGGCACCATAATGTAAAACCTTTTGCAGCAGACACATTTTCAGGGACACCAGATACATTTTCACTCTTTTTCCTTTTGGATAATGCCAGAACCATCCTCTATCTACTTTCTTCTCCCTGGTTTTGGGTTACTCATCTTTTCCTCATCCTTTCAAGTCTCTGGTCCATGAAGATTCACCCTGTGCCTCCAGTTAGGATGTTAGGTTTCCCTGCTTAAGGTTCACATTCTGAACTTTTTCCACTCAGCACAATCATAATTAAATAATGTGTAATGAGCTGCTCTGGGTTTGTCATGGGATTAAATACCATGAAGGCCTGGATCCTATCTGACTTTGTCAGTATTGTGAAGGGTTCAACAAGTGCTTGGCACATAGTAAGTGCTCAATAAACACTGTGTGACTGAATATTATAGCGATGCTCCCTGTCCCCTGCCCACATCAGCTTTTCCTAGTGAAAAACTACTAGAGACATGAGTTCTAATTCTGATTCTGCCACTAACTAACCATGAGACCTTAGTTAAGCTACTTCTCCTCTCTGAACTTGCATTTTCCATCTGAGGAAAAGGAGAGATACTAGATGCTTCTCTCAGCTTGGTGGCGGGGGTGGGGGTGGAAATCCATGGCTTTATGGTCTTGAAGCTAGAACAGTATCTTTTCTGATAATTCAAGTTCTCTAACTTCTTCATGGCATGTGTGTGTCCCTGAGAAATGTTCTCACTTGCATGACTCATGAAGATTGCCAAGTCCCTGCTGGGGATCCAGTGCCCTCCCCGCTAAGAAAGCTAACAGTGATTGGTCCCAGAAAAGACTGACAGAGAGCTCTACTTGGTGACAGCCATTATATACAACAGATAGGAATGCACTGATTTAGAAAGGGGGAAAGGCTAGTGCAAATAGTCTGTGTTCCCTCTTTGGACAATCCAACAGTTTTTAAGCCAGTGGAGGAACAACTTCTTGGCTGTGGCCATACGGAAGACAGCAGTTGAAAGCAAAGGGATGAAGGATCTGGCATTGGTCAAGAAATGGTTTAAAGACACACAACTGGCACATCCAGGCCACATAAGAGATTACATGTGGGCAGCATACAGGATTGTTTCTTTGGAAGAAGTCTTCAGTTGAAAGAGGAAGTAACACCTTTTATTGCCCTTTAAATTGGGCAGTCTGTAAAACTAAGCTGAGATCAGTGGTGTCTTTTCCAGATAATCATGGTTATGATCTGCGGATCTCCCTGACTCTCCGGTCCCTGACTTCCTGGTCTTGTGGTCACCCTCAGAGCTTACGTCTACACCCTTGCCCAAGTTTGGGATTTCCCTGGCACTTGGAGTGAGAAAATTCTCCCATCAAGAGAGACACTGGCCCAAGTAGACCCTTTCCACAATAATGTGTGTGTGTGTGTGTGTGTGTGTGTGTGTGTGTGTGTGTGTGAGTGTGTATTTCTGATTATGAAAGTAATATGTTAACATGGTTGCTAGTGCGGATTAAAAATTTTTTTTTAAAGATTTTATTTATTTATTGGACAGAGAGAGCAGAAGACAGCACAAGCAGGGGGAGTAGCAAATCGAGAGGGAAAAGCAGGCTTTGTACTGAGCAGGGAGCCCCATGCAGAATTCAATCCCTGGACCCTGGGAATATGAGCTGAGCTGAAGACAGATGTTTAACCCACTGAGCCACCCAGGCACCCCTGATTTAAATTTTCCTTATTGCATTTTTAGTTTTAGAAAACCCTTCCTTATTTCACCTCACCTCATTTTATTTATGCCTCTCATTCTCCTCTTCATTTCAATCAGTATTATAGCATTTATGTCTCTCTTTTTTTTTTTTTTTTGCTAAGACAACTATTTTCTAATATTTACTTTGGTTTCCTTTAGTAACCTTCTCATAAATAGGCTTCTCTTCTGCACTTTGAAACAGTTATTTTCAAAGCCTCATGTTAACATTTTTTCCAACTTTCCCAAAATTTACGTTTAGGGGGTACCTGCCTGCCACAGTTAGTGGCTCCACAGTTAGTGGAGCATGGGACTCCTGATCTCGGGATGGAGTTCAAGCCGCATTGGGCATGGAAATTACTTAAAAATAAAATCTTAAGAAAATAAAATAAATAAAGGGGTGCCTGGGTGGCTCAGTTAAGCTCAGTTAAGCTCAGTTAAACTCAGTTAAACTCAGATGCTCAGTTAAACTCAGTTAAGCTCAGTTAAACTCAGATGCTCAGTTAAGCATCTGACTTCAGCTCTGGTCATGATCTCAGGGTCCTGTGTCGAGGCCTGCATCAGGCTCCCTGCTCAGCATGACATCTGCTTCTCCCTTTCCCTCTCCCTCTGCCCTTACTCCCACTTGTGCTCTCTCCCTCACTCTCTCTCAAATAAATAAATAAAATCTTAAAAAATTAATTCAATAAAACAAAACTTATATTTAACCATAAAAAAGGCAATTCTGGCAAGGGTTGGGGATACTGTCCACCTGTTGTTGTTCTTAGATCTTATTAGATATTCAACCTGAGGGGCTATTATTTTAAAGTTATAATACCCAGTTTGGAGATAAAATAGTGTGAGGGGTTTGAGGCAAGAGGCAGTGCTGTGGGCATTCTAGATGGAGAATGCTTAGCCTGGGTTGCTTTTCCTCACAGCCTGATAAAGTCCCATTGGCATTCACTTGGGTCTAGTTTTCAACCCCGGTACACACTTTGACCTGTGATTGTATCTTCTTGCCATGACAATCCACTAAATCTACTACCATCCTTGCTGGGTGTTTGCTGGAGCAGCCACATGAGCCCTGGGCTCTCCTAGCCCAGCTGCTTGCAAGCACTGCTAATCAACAGCAGTGAAAGAGAACTTGAGTGGTATGTACTTCATCTGTCCCCAAGCCCCACACTTATCCTTCCAAATTACATGGTCCTCTCTTTCATTTCCTTCCTAGGAATGTGGATGGGTAGGAGAGTAGCCCACTGTTTCTTCCCCCTCTACACACCCAGTTTTCTTGTTAACCAGGCTTGGTTGGGCTTGAGACCCCAAATTTAGAGTTATCTGGTGAAATCAACTGGAACATTTGGCCTTATGTGTTACCCTATAGCCTCCAACTCTAATCTTGACTCTTAGAATCCTCTAAGTACATGACTGCAAAGAGAAGAGTACTTAAGAGCATCTGAGCATCACACATAATTCCTGGGGAGGGTCGGTAGGAGAGAAGAGAGAGAGAAAAACACTCCCCAGTTTCCTTCCCCATGTGGGGCTAGACACTGGTCTTGCCACATCAACCACACAGAGGGAAATAGAAGACAGATCACAAAAGAGTCACACTCATGTGGGTGATCCTGCCCAGCTCTAAAAGTCTGCTAAGTGTCTGGAACATGATTAGCAATGTCATCCTGGGAAGGAAACTGGAGGGGGCTTGAACCAGGAAGGTAAGCTTCAATCTTTCCCTTTGATGCCTTTAGTGGTTAAACAAACAAAGAAACAGACACACACATGGAATGTCAAGAACTAAATCGGATATCGTTTTATGAAGGTTCTAGTGGGTTCATGGCATTGTTCCATCGTCAATTAACCCAAGTTGGATATGATTTGGGACATATCTGCTCCTTTGAATTTGGATGATGGTGGGCTGGACAGGGGTGGGGGGGACTCTACTTGCTCACAAAGTAACTCTTAATGCTCTTATTAAAAGTACAATTCTTGGGACACCTGGGTGACTCAGTTGGTTAAGCGTCTGACTCTTGATTTTGGCTAAGGTCATGATCTCAGGGTCCTGGGATTAAGGCCCATGTCAGGCTCCAAGCCAATGGTGAGTCAATTTGAGATTTTCTCCCTCTCCCTCTGCCCTTCTCCTGCTTGTGTGCACAAGTGTTCTCTCTCTCAAATAAACAAATAAATCTTTAAAAAAAAATAGAAGTAGGGGCACCTGGGTGGCTAAGTTGTTTAAGCATCTGCCTTTAACTCAGGTCATGATCTCAGGGTCCTGAGATCAAACTCCATGTTGGGCTCCATGCTCAGCAAGGAGTCTGCTTCTCCCTCTGCACCTCTCCCCGTCATGTACTCACTCTCTCTCTCTCTCTCTCAAATAAATAAAATCTTTTAAAAAATAAAATAAAAAAATAAAAGCACAATTCTCAAATATGTGGACATTTCTTTATGGCCCAAATCTTTATGGGGTTTGAGCTCTTAGAATCTTTAGAAACCAAAGGGGGGCATACTCCCTTTTACTTTGGTGTTTATCTCCCAAAGTAAAACTCCCCTAACTGAATACCTTATACAAACAGCCATTTAAAATTTATTTTATTCAATAAGTAAATAAAAGCAAAACAAATGATTAAGTTGATACTATACCTTGGGGATCTCCCTAGAGTTCTTAATAATTTCCAAGAAAGAGTTGTGTATTAATTCCCAGCAGTCATCAAAAGATGGATTAAAGACGATAATGGGATCACTGACTTCAAGTTTGATCATGATTAGCTGAGGCATGAAGAACTCCATCTCTTGGTAAGGCTCCTCAAAATCATTTCCAGCCTTTAGGAGACATAAGATATGGTGGCTGTCACAAGGTAAGACCTTCCAGAATCAAAGGAGTGAATTTTACCCATTCACAGTACAAACCAAACACCAGAAAAGGAAATGCAGAGTCTCACACACTACACATGTTCAAATAAGGGCTAAGTATGGCATAGCCCACCCTGAGCTCACCTACTTGCCCTTTCCCAAAGCCTTTTTTTTTTTTTTAAGGATTTTACTTATTTATTTGATAGAGAGAGATCAGTAGGCAGAGAGTCAGGCAGAGAGAGATGGAGAAGCAGGCTCCCTGCTTGCGGAGCAGAGAGCCGGATGCGGGGCTTGATCCCAGGACCCTGAGATCATGACCTGAGCCGAAGGCAGAGGCTCTAACCTACTGAGCCACCCAGGTACCCCTCCCAAAGCTTTTATTTGGAATGCTTACTTTGCTTAGAAATTCCTGCATTAGTGTTTCCAAATTCTTCCTATCCTTCAAAATTCAGCTCAAAATCCCCTCCTTGAGGAAGCCTCCCTGTTCTTCAGCAAGATAGAATCTCTTCCACTTCTTAACTTCTAAATTTCCACTTCCTTCATGGGACTTTCTCTTTCTCTCTTGCAGATATATATATATATATATATATATATATATATATATATGTACATCTTATCTTCTCTACTCTAACCTTGAGGGCAGGATCCGTGTCTGAACCCTGTACTTCCTCCAAAATATCTGAGGCAGTATTTAGCCCATAGTTGGTGCTCAATAAAAATTTGTTGACAGAATCCGAAAGTATAAATAGTTATCTGAATGCCTCAAATGGAGCTTGCTAATGAGTGAATAGTCTATTTTACATACTCAAAATGTCTGCCTTCCTACAACAGGGAGATATCTAGAATTCCCTATTAGGCTATTAATATAAGTTACCTCTCATAAACTACGCTGCCTAAAGAAATTGTTCATAGTGCAGCTTGCAAAGTACTTGTCTAAGCCAATGATGTTAGACATTTCCAGATCTGTTTAAGGATGACTGACAAACATTTGTTGAGTAGCTATCATGCATCAAATACCCACAAATCTCCCCTTCTTTCAGACATACAAAGATTTTACTTTTCCCTTTGTGTGGAATTTTAGAGTGGGATTTGTTCCCACATCTGAGTCTCTTCTGCTTAGCAAAGTAAATGATTACAGTGACATCTATAGATGGGTTCTTGTCAGAGAGCTAACATCACAGTCTAAATTCAGCAGCATTGGTGTCTACATTTTTTTGAGCAAAAGGTCAGCTGTTCATCTTGACTTCATTTGGAAAAATACTTAGAATTTAACCTTTTGTAACCAGGCAATTTTATATTTTTATTACTTTTTTTTAAGGTAAAATGTGCACGTGGTGTGAAATCCAAATGAATCTTCCTTAATCCTCAGGCTATCCTAGTTCAGGGGATGCTATGATGTTTTGAAAACCAGGACACGGTGCTTTTAGCTTTTATTTTGACTTCACTGAAGGAGTTTCATGAAGAAAGTTACTAATTAGGTCAACAAAGCCTTTTGTTATCAGAGATGCCCCTTTCAAAGATCGAAGAACAAAAAGTCAACATCTGCAATGATACACGTAACACTCCCTAAATATCAAGCCAAAGATTTATAATAAAACTTTTTCAACTCCTTCCTTTAACAGAGTGGATCAAAAAGTGACCTGTTTCCCTCCTATAAAGGGTATGAATTCCATTTTACTCAATCTTTCCTTAAATAATTTTAACAATTTCTCCACTTCCAGAGAACTTGGCCAATTTAGTAGTTATTATCTCAGGAAAGATTTCTGTGATTCACAGAAATCATTTTCATGAGCTGATAATGATCCGATGTGTGTGGCAATCAAGAAATTTACTTTTTGTCCTTGCCTCACAGCTGAGAACCTACGTGATGGAATTCTGATTTTCTCAATTGTTTCCTCACAAAAGGGCCTACTGCTGATCCCCTACATACCTTGTGTATCATGAAAAAGGAGACCAGGTCCTCGAGAGACTTAATGACCAAGTCCCTCAGCTGGAGTGACATGAAGGAAGCAACAGAAGCAAAATATTCCTCAATGTTATGAGAGGAGTCATAGTCACTTTTGGGAGCAAAATGGACCCACTGCTCCTTCTGTGAGATGAAAAGCTGGGCACAGGTTGGGATCCACCTGTAAAGACAGGAGGGTACCCAAGTTACAAGCTCTTCTGAGCTCAGAGAAGTCCGATCAGATAGTCCCCACTCTCTGTGACTGGGCAGATGGCTCACTTCCCAACTAAGCACCTTTCCAAATCAGTATTTTCATATCCTTGGCCACCTAACCTGCCAACATCCCTTTCCAGAGAAGAAAGTAGTAAGATCTGAATTGAGAGACTACTCTTCCAGTGGTAATACCCAAATACACAAGCGATGCTGGTGGTGTGTCCTGCTCCAAGAGTCTCTAATTTCTTCACTATAATCAGAGATTGTGGTGAAGGGGCATAAGGAACTGGAATGTTCCATCCAACTTCTCTCTCTGTCAAATGCCTTGCCTCTGTTTAGATTTTATAGGGGGAAAGAGAGAAAGAGGAGAAAAAGAAGAAAACCTAAGAAGAGAAACTCCAGTATGACAGCAGCTGCTGCTCAGAAGTTGGGACTAGAAATAAGAAAAGCAAAAGAAGAAATGGACACTTTGTTCTTTCTTCCTACCTCCCCCAGTTTCTAATTCCCAGTGGGAACCACTGGCCTTTTCATCCTATCCCATCTTCTCTCTGATTGCTAGAAAAGTACTCCTCTAATAACCAGAAAAGTACTAGGAACAGCCATAGTTGTAAAGACAGTAACTAGGATATTTATCAAGCAACTACCATGTGCCAATGGTTGTATATACATTGTCTCTGATAATAAAAACCCTGCAGTAGGTATTACTGCCATCATTTTGCGAAGGTGATTTCTCTGGCTCTGGACATAGTCTTTCATGCATTTGCAAAAGAAAAAGGAATTGTCACCTCCCTAACCCCCAAACTTTGTAGTTGTTTATCTGGGCCACCTGAACACATGTCATTCAAATGCACTGTTGTGTAACCTAGCAAGTCCTAATGGACTTCAGAGGAAGGGAAGAGAAGTGGTACCCCCAACAAAGAAGAATAATGAGAATTTCAGAAAGGCAGAGGGAGACCAGGAGTGAGGGTTGAAGAAGAGTGGACATGGGGAGTCACAAAGACCGGCAGGGAACTAGTTTTCACTCCAAAGAGTTTATGATACTGTGATTCAGTCCCATTCTGGGGCCAGATACTGACTTGTTGAGAAGAATTTGGCGTGCTTCCATGCAGTGTTTCTGGATCACATCCTGATATTCATGAGGCTGCAGAGGCAGTTTTCCCGCCAGTAATTCTGCTGTTCGAACAAACCTGAGGTCTCTAAATCTGCCAAAAGAGAGGGAGAAACATCCTGGGCCGAGAAGACACTTAAAAATGAATTCCGTAGGTTAAGTTCAAAGGGCATGTATCTTTATTTTTTTTCAAGGAGAGTAAAACTAATTATAACTGAGAAATCTGAGAGTCTGAGGAGGGAGGAGAAAGTCCAGAGGAACCTTGCAAATGGTAGATAGATGAGCCAGCTCAGCTGGTGTTTGCTGAGCCTTCCTGTGTGTTCTGCTCTGGGTAACCCATCTGGGGAGTGGGGTTTTGGAACCAACCTGGAATTTGCCCTGCTGGGAACTGGAATATCAAATGGACTAATCAACGTTCTTTAACAGCGAGGACAGAGAAGATAGGTCAAGAGAAGCAACACCTTCATGATCAAGGGGGTTCCTCTAATCTTCAGTGTGGTCCCAGGTGAGCTACTCAAGCAACTTGGAGGACTGCTTAGGTCTAAACAAACACAAAACCCCCTATAGACCTACCCTTGATTGGCAGGCTCACCAAGACACACACATTATCCCTTGGCACAGCGCCTTACACAATGCAGGCACACAATAGGTATCTGCGGAATGAACACACGAAACTCCCTGCATCTTCTCTTATGAGGCTCTTCTCCTATTTCTTTCAGATCAATGGATGTGTTGTCCTTTACCATATTCCAAGAGGTGTCTTTCAGCTCAGAGGGCCACATACCTCTTCCTAACGTCTATTCCATCCATTTATAAATCAGTCTTTTAAATCATCACTGTCTTTCACTTCCCCAGTTAGATCTTTGTTCACTCCCTCAGCTCATCTCATTTCTTGCTTCTCATTTTCATCATCCACTGGAATGACCTCTTGGGCACTTTTCCTCATCCTTCCTAAATCCCACAGCCTATATTTCATTTCTTCTTGGTGGAGGTGGTGAACTTGGTCCCCATCTTGTCTGGCCAGCCACAAAGCATTGTTAGGGAAGGAAGGAGAGAACTTGAGAGCTCCCTGACCACACGTTTGATATCCAAACCAAGTATGGCCCTTGTTACCACGTGGTAATTATGTTACTTATCTTGAATTCAATCCTTAACAAACGTCCTACAGTGGCTCTTCAGACCACAACTCTCATTCTGGCCCCCAAGCCCCTTACCTTTCACTGGTCACTAGGTGACTTCTTAGAATTTTTTTAATTAAATCATGCAGGTCACAGAGAAAAGTTGTCTGTATCATTTCCCTAACAAATCTTTCTTGTTGTTTTTTTGTTGTTGTTCAACTGACAAAAATCTTCTAAATGGTTTTGGTTCACTTTCGCTTTTGTTGCCTGTATAATCTTTAGGGAACCCCTAAAAGCAAGTGGTAAGGATCCTTTCTTCTCAGAAGCTATAGATTGAATAATTTGCCATCTTTACTACATGATAAAATTAAATGCATCTGTACATCTCCTTGGCAGTGAGTATCTGGCAAATTTTACCATCCCTGAGACTCATCTTTTTTTGTTAATTTCCAGGTCATAAACATGCTTATAGTTAAAGCAGTACCTTCATTTATTGAACAACTACTATATGCCAAAACTGTTCTAAGCAACTCATCAAACAAAACCCATGAGGTGTGTATTATTATTATTCCCATTTTACATATAAATAAACGGTGACTTAGAGAGATTAGCTTCCCCAAAATCACACCATCTGTTATTGATGAAGCAAGAACCAGAACCTATGCAGTGTAGTTTGGGAGCCCATTCTATAAATTATTACCTTAAACACTTCTGCCTCATTAGAAAGTGATTTTTTTTTCAGTGTCCTGACTGACACCTCCAATGACTTAGAAAACTGAATTCAGTCCAAAGAAGGAAATGTGCTTATTTCTTACCATTGGTGGGCTCCATGCCAGCTTGACCTCCCCCTCAATTGTCTTTGGAAATATAGGTACAACTAAGAATGTGATAAACAATTGAGTTCTCCAAGTAACAGGTCTCCCTTAAGACTAAACACATTCGAAGCTACAGAGACTCCCCAAAATAAAATACCTTGAATTACTGGTAAGGTCAATCAAAATTAAGTAAGCATATTTGCCTCCAGTTTTTCTAATAAAAACTCAGATGGTGGCAACTCATCATGTCATCAGCCTGACCTTCCAGTGAACTCTGGTGGCCTCATTCTCCCACCAGGATTTACACCTCCCTTAACAGACCCCCTCCCCCTCAAGACAGTCTTTCTCTGCAGCTAATGAGTGGATAAACTAAACATGGAACAGCCATGCAGTGGGGTAATATTCAGCTGTAGAATGGAATGAAATACTGATACATCATTCAATGTCAGATGAACCTTGAAAACATGTGCTAAGTAAAAAAGCAGCCAGACATGAAAGGTCACATATTGTGTAATTCCATTTGTATGGAGGGTCTGGAATAGGTTAAATCTGTAGAGACATTAAACAGATTAATGTTTGCCAGGGGCTGAGTGGAAGGAAGAAGGGGTGGGAATGGGGGACTGCTAATGGATACTGCATTTCTTTTTGGGATGATGAAAATATTTTTGAAGGACAGAGTGGTCAGAGTTGGACAAATATGGGAGTGCACTAAAAACAATGGTCCTGTGCACTTCAGAAGGGCAAATTTTATGGTGTGTGGATTATATCTCAATTTAGAAAAAAGTGAAGGAGGGAAAAAAACAGCTCCTATATTCTCTGAACTCCTTCACTTGCTGTGGCCAATTTAGTCATTGATGAACATAACCAAGACCCCTGCTTGCCATCCCTGGGCTAGCCCTGAGTTACCTAAGGAATAAGACCCAATCCTCCATATGTCTTGGAAGCTAGAGAGTCAAACTAGCACACACACAATTTTAATTCAGTGCAATACATGTCCTCATGGAGGTAATAGCTCATTCACACTTAATGGGTACTTACAGTTTGCTGGGCACTGTTCTAAGTACTTTGAATGTATTAAGTTTTTTATTTATTTTTATTTATTTTAAGTTTTTATTCCTCCTACCAACCCTATGAAGCAGGAACTCTTATTATCCCAAATTTAGGGGTAAGGAAAGCAAGACACAGATGATGTAACACCCCAATGTTAACTAGGAAGCAGCCGGGCTAAGATCTGGGCTCAAGCGGGCTGGCTCCAAGACTAAGCTCTTCACCAGTACACGCCAGGGCTTAGCGACAGGGTTGGGGTGTCACGGGAGCACAAAGCAGGGTCACTTCACTGCGTGGAGAGCTGTCACTTAGAGTTTCCACGCACTTTGGGTCTAGGATATTTGTCATTTCCCTTCAAGGGGAAGGCTACCCCCACTGTGCCCAGCATAAGATACTGTCTTTTGTGGCCAAACATTCAAGAAGGGAAAGAAAAGGGAGGGGAGGAATGTCTTACTCTTTAAACCACAGTTCTTTCAGGCTGAGCATCATGGGGTTCACCGTGTGCAGATGCTCCTCGTTCCACTTCTTGGCATTCCTGTAGATGTGGCGCCAGGGCACAGGGGCCCGGATCACTCTTTGAGGAAACATGCGGGGAATGTTCTCGATGAAGAGTCTTTTTCTCTCTGTTGGGTCCATGAGGATGTAATCAACTATAGAACCAACAGAGCAAACACTTTGTTAGTAAGTAGGGACCTTGAACACCCCATGCTCTAAGCTGCAGCTTGTAATGTAAATGAGCCTCTGACCATTTACACTGATAAAATCCATGATGTTGATAATCCCTTGGGCATAACCAAATTGGGGAAGTGCCACTCTGTTGGTTTTTCTTTCTGAAGATGTTTCAGGGGGAAGGAGGAGTGTAACTTCACAGTCCGAGGCTTAGAAACCGGGGGTTGAGCTCTATTTGGATATCCAGCATCAAGTATGACAATGAACTAGTATTTGCTGATGCCTCATTAATCATTAATTGACTTCTCACACCTAAGCAGTCACACAAAAAATTCAACACAACAGATGACATCAGATACTTAGAAATGGAAATTTAGGGGTGCCTTGGGTGGCACAGTCCAGTTAAACATCCGACTCTTGGTTTCAGCTCAGGTCTGATCCCCGGGGTGGTGGGATCAAGCCCTGTGTTGGGCTCTGTGCTCAGCAGGAAGTCTGCTCAGGGGTTTCTCTCTCCTTCTTCCTCTGCCCCTCCCTCCCGCATTCACGATCACTCTCTCTCCCCCTCCCTCTCTAAAATGAATAACCTTAAAAAAAAATGGAAACTTAGAGACCAACTATTTCACACACTAAGGAAAGAAAGATGGGAAAAGCTTCACAGAGGGAGTGACATTTGAGCTGGACTGGAAGAATGAGTAGTAATTTGGAGATAGGATAAGAAGGGAAGAGCACAGGGGTCAGAAGAAACAGCATGTAATGAAGTGCAGTTCTAGGACTTCTGTAAAACATGCTCAAGGTGCTGGGAGTTATTTGGGGGCAGAAATATCAGACGAAAGTGGTAAAGTTCAAGGTGACAAGATTGCAGAAGTAGGTTGAAGCTGGAATTTGAAGGACTATCCATGTTTATCCTTATCAGTTTGGTTCTATCCTAGTGTAGACACGAGGCCATTGCAATGACAGCATTAGGAAGTTAATTAGGAAATTTAAAATAACTAGGCTGCCTGGTATAGACAGCTGCTGTCCAGATAAAATAAGGCAGCGAGGAACTCATATGATCACCACTCGCCTTTAATATGTTTCTCACATTCCTCACCATCATTAAATATTTCCCAGTGACCTCCTGCGTGTACAAGATGCGGCCCTAAGGATGAAGGGGAGCTAGGATCAGTAACATGTCCTTCACCATCAGAGAACTGACAGTCTGATAAGGGAGCCAAGACCCACAAGAAATGAAAAGACAATGCCAGTGTTACATAATAGAAGAGAAATAATGGCCCAGGAGATATTCCAAAGCAGGGTGAGTTGAAAGCAGAGACAGGAAGTCTTGTGCTTGCAGAGGATGGAGGGACCCCTGAGGGCTGCAGAGAGAGAAAAGTACTTAAGAGGCAGGTCTTGAGCTAGATTTTAAAACTTGAGTAGATCCTTGTTATTCCTAGTGCTGCCCAGGGTGAGCAGTATCCACAGCTCCTGGGAGCTTATCAAATGGTTTCACTTATTTGTGGAGCATAACAAATAGCGTGGAGGACATGGGGAGTTAGGAGAAGGGAGTTGGGGGAAATTGGAAGGGGAGGTGAACCATGAGAGACTATGGACTCTGAAAAACAATCTGAAGGGTTTGAAGAGGTGGGGGGATGGGAGGTGGGAGGAACCAGGTGGTGGGTATTAGAGAGGGCACGGATTGCATGGGGCACTGGGTGTGGTACAAAAACAATGAATACTGTTATGCTGAAAATAAATTAAAAAAAAAGAAAAAAAAAAAAAAAAGAAAAAAAAAAAAAAAGGAAAAAAAAAAAAAAGAAATGCAGGCTCTCAGGCCCTACCCCAGATCTGTCTCATCAGGATCAGCAAGATCCCCAAGTTATGCAGATGCACATCAAAGGGCAGGAAGTGCTGGTGTTGACCTGAATGATATGGGGGAAAGCATCTGAAGGAAAAGGATGCTTTTGGCATTTTCAGAGGAACCAGGGTGGACTGATGGTGAAAGAAAGACGGTGTCCTCCGCCAAGGAGCCCCTTGCCCCATTTACCCCCAGCCTTACCAATGCTTTTCATGAGGCTATTGTAGTAGTCATTTTCCTTCTCCTTCACTAGGCTGCTCATCAGGGGTTCCAGCGAGGGACTTGTCAGCAGTGTGTTAGGAATCAGCTTTGAAATCTGATGCATCACTTCATCCTCCTCGGGGGCAATCATGTCTTTTCGGATGCCATTGGTCACATAGTAATAGTACCTCTTCCATAAACAAACCACCGGCAAGACAATGACTGTGATTGGTTAACGGTGCCCACCTGCCCATACTTGTCAGCCTCCAAGGGGCACGTTCACACAGCACCCATCCTCACCCTTCACTCGTTGCTGTTGGGACTTTCTGGGCCCATCACCACACACTCACTGCAGTGTGATGGTGGGCAAGTTTCTCCTTGACTCTGGAGGATTCAACCAGAGGCAGAGATTTCGGTGGGGTATAAGGATGGACCTGCCAAATGCTATGCAGATAGGAACAGTGGAATGAGTACTAGGCCAGGACTGAGGGAACCTATCTGGTGAACTTTAAGAAGATGATTAAC
Organism: Enhydra lutris kenyoni; assembly: GCF_002288905.1. NCBI lineage: Eukaryota > Metazoa > Chordata > Mammalia > Carnivora > Mustelidae > Enhydra > Enhydra lutris. The sequence goes on from NW_019154097.1 coordinate 56,602,402, forward strand.
AAGCTCTCAAATGGACCCAGTGATTCACCCTCTTCAACAACAACAGTGCCCGCCCTACAAAGCACTTTGATCGTGTGGCTTAAAGCTGCCAGTGAGGGAAAACTCCCCAAAGTCCAAGTGAGACTTACAGTAGTTCTAATCTGACTGTGGGTTTCTGAGTTTAGAAAAGCAACACAAATGCACAAACTGAACAGAAATGGCCAGTGTGACCTGGTGACTTCAGGAAGTTTTGTGTGTTTAGGGCACTAAGCTGCCGGATGGCTGATGAGCTCTAGAAACCAAAACTTTAAGACGGATGAGAAGCACAAAGTGTAGGAAATCAGGTCTGACCTTTAGTGACTACGGCCTGTGGTCAGAGGAGGCTGAGCTCACCTTGCTCTGATCTGAAATGGAAGCTCCTTAGAGAGAAGAAACTTCCAAACTTCCCTCATTGTAAGAACCGTGTGGGGTGGGGAGAGAGGCTCTTATTAAAATGCAGATCCATGGGACCCCCTTAATCAGTTCGGGATTTTTCAACAAGCACCCCAGGTGATTTTTATCTTCAGGCAAGTGCGAGAAATGCTGTCACAGAGACTTTACTGTCAGTCAGAGCTGGTCTAAGTTCTAGTTATGCCTCTCATCGACTGTGTAACCTTGGTCAAGTTGCTTAATCAGACCTCACCCCAATTTCCACACCTGGACAACAGGAATCGTCATAGTACCCAGGTCTTGAATGGGGTCAAGCATCTAGAGGGTTTAGTGTGGAATCTTACCAGTAGCACATACTCAGTTGCTATGATTTTTATTATAAATTGGTTTATTATACATACTATAAACTCATAAGGTATTGGTTCTAAAGTTTTGTTCCTCTTCTTTTAAAATAGGTTAGGAACTCAAAAGTCTATCTAGAACCAAGCAGGTAGTTAATTGTTGAAAGTTGGCTGCACATAAGAAAATAATACAGAATACTAGAGACGTGCATAAACTGGAAAATGTACTTTTCATCTAAAGGAAGTAGCTACTTCTCAGCTTCAAATATCTTAATTTTTTCCAAAGAGGTTAGAAATCCAGCTTATGTGAGATTTCTCTCATTTTTAAAACACATCTATAGGCCAAATTCAGCCTATGGTAGAATTGCCATATAAAATATAGGATGAAGTGAGCTATATTTATACATTTAGTACTTTGCTGTAATTTTAAAAATCACTCATTGTGTATGTAAAATTCCAGTTTAACTAGGTGCCCTGTTTTTTGTTTTGTTTTTCAAAATCTGGCAACCCTAGCTTATGGGCCAGCATTTTGCAACTTAAGTTCTAAGAGACCCAAAGGTTTCTAAGACTTACTAAAATCACACACAGACAGACAGACACACACACACACCCCTGTTATTCAGTAGTCTGTTATGGGGTCTGGACTTTGGTATTTTTAAAACATTTCCTGGGTGATTCTGTTCTCCCCGAGTTTTGAATCACTGAGATGCCAAGAATCATACTCAGCAAACTGAGAGAAAGGAAGGAACAAAAACGTACCTCTAAGTCTGAATCAGATGGCTGGGTTTCTTTACTTTCTATTTCCATTTCCCGCTGTAACATCACACTAATTTGTTCTTCTGGACTCATTGGCCTGCTTTCTGCAAGGGTCGAAGATGTCACCACCTCCTTCTTTGTGGGTGATGAGTTTGAGATATTGAAGGCCAGCTTGGTCCTGAAAAGTAGACACAGCTCAGCCCTTGCTTCTCCGCTCTGTGTTGGGTCTACTGTCTCCAAGCTGCTGAGAGTTGTTCTGCAGTGGAAGCCCCTCTCCTCTGTGTCATCTACTAGCATGGGTCCTTCAGTGACAACCTCTAACCATGGAACACCCACAGGGATGCTAGCATTCGTTTTACTTGTTGGTTAATTTAGTTTTATTCAGAGCCTTAAAGAATTGGGTTAAGAGTACTATGAGAAAAAAAAATGAATTACCTGGAATCTGAGAATGCTTTGAAATCAAGACACATAGCAGGGTTTCAATGAGACTATAGGCTTCTGTAGTTCAGCTTGGTGTCCTGCAAACCTAACACCCACAGGAACACTTACCTGGTGGAATTCTCTTTGCCTCTAGTGGAGAACTTTCTTTTCTTCTTGTTGGGTTCTGAAGAGTAGTTAGCTGCTAGAACAGTGGAAAAGAAACACATCAGGGATGGCTAGTAGCCTTGGGCCAACCTTTGCCCATAGGGACAGGACTCTCAGGACAGTCCCAGAACATACTAAGGGGAGTAGACTTGGCACAGTGGGATGAGGCCGGAGATGGGCTATCTCGCCCCACATGCACCACTAAACACCTGTATGACTGAAGAAGTAATTTCAACATTCCAGGCCTCAGCTTCCTCCACTGTGAAATGTGGACGCACATAACTTCCATTCATTTATACAACTGACAAGTATTAAGAACTGCCTACTTGGGGCACCTAGGTGGCTCAGTGGGTTAACACCTCTGCCTTTGGCTCAGGTCATGATCCCAGGGTCCTGGGATCAACCCCCACCCCCATCGGGCTCTCTGCTCAGCAGGGAGCCTGCTTCCCCTTCTGTCTCCATCTGCCTCTCTGCCTACTTGTGATCTCTGTCTGTTAGATAAACAAATAAAAATCTTTAAAAAAAAAAAGAGAGAGAGAGAGAACTGTCTACTTGATTCACTCACTAATCCTGTATGCCCTGTTTTCTAAACATTGGAAATTACTCCTTAATGTTTTTCTTTAAATAGATGCGGACTTTCAAACTTAGTATATTTGTTTTAAAGGAAATACCATATGATTATTACAAATAAAAAAACCAATATCATTTGCAATAAATACAAGGTAACTACAAACAAATTTGGTAGATGATATAAAACTATATTAGTAAACTTTAACTAGATACTGTCACTTGCTTAAGTCTCTAGCCTAAAAAAATTAACAAGTAACATAGAAATGTTAAAGACAGTATTATATCGACATTTTGACAGAATCAGAGAGAACTGAAGACCCCTAATCTAGATGTATTCTGAGTTCATACTTTGAGCTCCTCAACTGACTCCAAATACAACAATAGCCTCTTTAAAAATTAAAAAAAAATTACAATATTCAACAAGATGCTCCCTATGTGGACCAGAAATGCAGAGGATGAAGTAAAAGTTATAAACTTGGCTTCTGTGTCCAAGAGCAGGGAGGAGTTTAGGTATTTGATACTTGGGGGAGTCAGAGAATCCAAAAATACTCCATGATGTAGGAGACTGGCACTAGGCTCACAGCATAAAGCCAGGACTGAAGCAAGACTGCCCTACCCACAAAGACACAGCAGCACTGCCATACAGATAAAGCACAGAGATACTCAATTCATATGGCAGCCAGAGATAACAAGAGAGCCAGATAATAATTAGGCTGGGCTTCACACAGCTCAGGGACCACATCTACATGACCCAAATATCACCTTAGCATGGGAGTCCTAAATCACCCATACAAGGTCTGATACTAAGTTGAGGTCCTAAGTGGACAGATGAAGGCATAAGAATAAAAAAAAAATCAGATTAAGAAGGAGGTGTCAAAAAGGTACACATTGATTACAATTATAAGTGAAAACGAGCAAAACTAATCTATGGTGACAAAAACCAGAAAGTGGTTATGTTGGACGGGGATGGTATCGGGTAGGAGAGAGAACTCATTGGCAGTGAGTACAAGAGAACTTTCTCTAGTGAAGGAAATGCCCCGTATCCTGTTTGGGTGGTGGCTATATGGTATAAACAATTGCCAATACTCACTGAACTGAACATGTAAGATCTATGCATCTTACTGTATGTGAATCACACTTCAATAAAAATAATGGGGGGGGGAATCATGTAGCAAGAACGGAAAAAAACCTTTCAACACAAGTCAGCAAACTAAACTCCCAGAAAAAACCCCGATACTAAGAAAGATAGCTAATAAACTAAAAAATCAAGGGATAGATTCACAAAGTGAAAATAATACAGCATTATAAACATTGCTCCAAAAAAAATGTTTAAGATCCTCCCAGGAATTGAAAAAGCTATGCCCATAAGAATAAAATGAGAAATTGGCAGGGGTGGCACCCATTGAGTAGAACCAATTAGAAAATCTGAAAATGTAAAGATATTGTCATGAAAAAAAAAAAAGACATTCATTAGACATGATAAACTTAAGTCTTAACAGAGTTGAAGAGCAAATAACTGAATTAGAAGATAAATGTGGGGGCGCCTGGGTGGCTCAGCCCTTAAGCATCTGTCTTCGGCTCAGGTCATGATCCCAGAGTCCTGGGATCAAGCCCCACATCAGCCTCCCTGCTCCGTGGGAAGCCTGCTTCTCCTTCTCCCACTACCCCTGCTTGTGTTCCCTTTCTTGTTGTGTCTCTCTCTGTTAAATAAATAAATAAATTCTTAATAGAAAAAAAAAAAGATACATCTGAGGAACTCACCCAGACACAGAAGAGAGAAAAAAGAAAAATATGAAAATAAGTTTGAGACAGAGGGCAGATGAAGAGTCTCCAACATACATGCAGTAAGAATTACTGAAGAATAAGTAGATTGAAGTGTACCTAGTAGTATTAAATAAATTAATAAAGTACTATGGTAAGCAGCTTCCAAGATGGCCCCCAAGGATTCCCCACCTCCTGGTATCAAGCCATTGCGTATGTGGGCTAGACCTACAGACTCACTTCTAACAAACAGAATACAGCCAAAGCGATAGGATGTCATTTCCAAAATTAGTAAGTTCCCAAAAGACTGTGGTTTCTGTCTTTTTGGCTCCCTTCTCTCTCTTGTTCTCTCCCTTGTTCCCTCTGAGGGAAGCCAGAAGCCATGTTGTGAGCTGCCCTCATGGAAAGGCTCATGTGGAGGAAACTGATGTCCATGGCCAACAGCCAACAAGAACCTGTGGACCTGAGTAAGCATGGAAGAGGATCCTTCCCTGGGTGCCTTTAGATGACTGTGGTTCTGGCTGATACCTTGACTACGCGCTTGTGAGACACTCCGGCCCAGAACCATTTAGTTAAGCCATGCTGAGATTCTTGCCTCATAGAAACTGTGGGATAATAAATACTGGTTGTTTTAAACCATTAAGTCTTCAGGGTAATTTGTTATGCAGCAATCAATAACACAGTGTTTGGTGTGTGGTAAATGTAAAGGACATGGCATATGGTAAATGCAATCTTAGCTGTTACAATCATTCTTATTTCACTGACTGAGAGTCTATGAGGTTATCCAAGGTTACCTGCAGCAAGCCAAGGAGACAGAAGTAGAACCCAGGACTAAAAATCCCACCCAACACCCCATTCTGAGCTGGTATGGCACACTGCTACAAATACCTAATGGCAGCCCCTGAACATTCTTTTCCCTAGGGACATTGATGGTGACCGGCTGGTAAACCTTCAGCAGGTCCTTCAACTTCAGGTCCTGGGCCGTCAAAGAATAGTTGTTGGCAATGGAGTCGCTGGGTCCACGGTAGTGGTGCTGCTCTTTGAAGGGTGCAGCCAGGGTCCACGATGTGCGTTGCATCAAGGGGGGATAAAAGCTGTGTGACATGACGGTCTACAAGGGAAGATATACAGAGTATGATGCGGGGAAGGACACCTCTTGGAGAAGCTTAAGCTTCACTCACGTGGAGACTCAGGGAGACCCGCGTGCCTTATGCTGTTTCTACCTTCTACAAACTCAGGCAAATGTTTCCTGGATGGTCACCAATTACGCTTCTCTGTCGACTATGAGCATGATTTCTGATGTCAAGGACAACAGCTGGCTTTCAATAAACCGTGTATCTGTGAGTCAGGTAATTTATTTCTATTGTCTTTATTCTTTACAGACATGGCTATAAGGTAGAAATGATGGAAGATGCAGAAGTTTGGAAAGGTTCAATAGCACAGAGAAGGGAGAAGGCTGGATCTTAACTCACCTTTGTGCTACGGGATAGCTTTTCCCTCCACACAGCTGGAGTCTTTTCTGGTAGCAGAGGTGACCAAAGAGCCATTGACCTCACTTGTCAAATCTGACTGCTTATCCTTCACTCCCCTCCCCCACCCCACCCCTGCCCAGTAACAGCAGAAGACCAGTAGCCAGATGAACATACCTGATAGAGTTCAGATGGTTCCTCTCCAGCAGAAGCAGGCAGAGGCGGCAGCTCTGGCTGCATCTGGGAATGGCTCATATGATGTATCGAGTCACTCTTGGTGATCTGTGGGAAATGGGAACAAAGCCACTCTTTAGGAATTAGGAAAGATTTCCAAACCTCTAGGTTGGGCATGGAGTAAAGAGATCCCCAAGAAAGGGGTTAGAGAGAGTTTTGTCCACTAAATGCCCTTCTCACCCCCATCCATCCATCCATCCATGGTATAGGTTTCATTTTTAAATTAGCAACCTATCTCTCCTCTAGTGTCCTTTCTTTGGGCACCTCTCTATGAGCAAATTAACATATATTTTCCCAGGAAGACCCCAAGTTACCCTATCTTGGGTCATGATTCAAGGGGCTAACTTTAAAAAATGGACTCTTGCATTTCACAAATACACAATTCCAAATAGAAATTTGCTTATGCAGGGGCATTGTGAGTGTAACATACACATGAGCAGCTCTCTGCGCTTCCTGTAAAAAGAAAAAAAAAAATCACTTAAATGGTATGGATATCTGAGTCCACCAATCCCTTCAGTGAATGTGCACTTAGGGGTGACCCTCAGGTAGGGGTGAACTTGTAGCTCCCATGGCCACTCTCAGTTCCAAGCACCTCTCCTGAGCAGAGTTGAAAGCGAATGCAGTGTTGAGCAATTCTATGTGTGTTTCTGTCCTAGGACCCAGCCCCTGCATGCACGACCACTACTTACGTGAGGTTGCAATGGAGAAAGTGCAATGTGTTCCAACATAGAGGAAAACTGCAGGGCTGGGCTTAATTTAGAGGAGTTTCTACAAGGCTCTTTAAAGATGGTTTAGGGGATTTTCAAGGGCACTTTTGACTCTCCATGATTTTTCACCTTAGGCAATGACTTTGGACTGAACTCTGTAAGATGAGACATTACTGGATTGATTTGATTTACTTGAGTCAGCAAATTATGTCATGCAGGGTAACTGGCAGGGGGTAGCAGACAGGGGATATATGAAGCAGATGTCAGCCACCCTCATGCCCTAACCAACTGCTCACTGATGACTCAACCTCAGAAAATATTAGCAATAATAACACTATCATTATTCTGAATTATTTCCTTCTAGGCAACCTAGAACCCTATGAGTTTTTTTATACCCATGTTCAACCTGAAAAAAACTAAAGCTCAGAGAATATAGGTAACACATCCTAGCCACACAGAGGTGCTTTTAAATACACATGACTCCATCCCAACACACTGGAAACGGCAAGTATCACTAACAGGACAAGTTGTTTTAGGAAGGTGTTAAAATGAAACGAAAACATGCAAACCCATAAACACAGATATGAAGCAAGCCTGAGATCTTTAAAAACATACAACAGGCCCACTGGTCTGATGCTCCAGTTATTCTCAAAAATGGTGGCACACCAGTCTCACCAACAGAACTTCATTAAAAATCAGGTTGCATGGGATTCAATTTAAACAAGATGAGTTTGAGACCTACAGACCTTGTTTGTAGCTTGGAGTGTTCACTTTGTTGATTTAAATAACTACATCTCTCTCTCTGCTCTTGACCTCAATTTCGAGGACCTAAGAATTGATCAATTATCTCCAAGATGATTTTCTCTACTGAAATCAGTATCAGAGGGTGCCTGGTAGCTCAGTGTGCTGAGTATTGGACTCTTGGTTTGCGCTGAGGTCATGATTTCATGGGTGGTGAGACTGAACCTTGTGTCGGGCTCCGTGCTCAGTGGGGAGTCGGCTTGAAGAGTCTCTCCTTTGGCCACTCCCCTCCCCCGACACTCGTGTGCATGCACGTGTGTGCACATTCTCTCTCGCAAATAAAATGAATCTTAAAAAAAATTATTGTCAGATCTGCACCAATCAGTTGAACAAATGAGAAAACTCTGACATCAGCCTGAAAAGAACCTGGTCATGCAAAGTGGGTACCATACCATCTGGGGCAGATTCTGACAACACACTTCTAGCACCATGAAGTTGTTTATGATTTCCTTCAGGACCCCAGATGTACAACATATACTGATTGACAAGTTACAGCTGCCTGTTTTTTGTCTTTGCAAGCAAGGTTTTGTGGTCCGTGGAAATCTCTCCCCTTAGCCTAGCTTTTAAATCTGTTTCAAATAAGATGTCTTCATTAAACGAGCAAAAAGCAAACATTAAAAGTTTCAGACATCTTGAGTAAGTGACTAGCAACAGCGGTAACGAGTAACTAACCCCCAAACCCTGACCTTTTGCAGTCGAGGAGGATGTTAATATTATTCAGGAGATGCCTTGGCCTTCATGCTTCTGCTCGTGGTGGGAGTAAACCTGACATCAGCCCTGACACCAGTTGGGAAGTTATTCTTCCTACCAAGAAGTAGAACACAGCCCTAAGTGGACATAACTGGCTCTTCTCCAATTTCAGTCCATGTTACACAATAGGCTGATCCCAGCCCCTGGCTACAGTGAAGGACATGTAACACAGGTCTGGCCAATCAGGGCACTCCGTCCTCCTAGACACAGTGATTGCCCAGGGACAGGCATGTGGCCCAAGCTGGGCTGATCAGAGTCTTTCCTGACACTTTCACCAGACCTACTGAGAGAGAGGCACTCTCAACACCCATCTCTGCCTGATGCGGGAATAAAGCTCTCCTTAAAATAAAGCCAACCTAGAAGGAAGCATTAACAACCAGAAGGCGAAAGATGGACTCCCAGTGACATCAGCTAACTCCGGGATCCAATTTGGACTTCTCAATTACTTGAGCCCAGAGATTCCCTTTTGGGTTTGAGCCAGATTGAATTATATTTGTGCTCCTCCATACTGAGAGATGGTCACCCAAGGGGCAGACACAGAAGCAGCTGAGTCATCATACAAAGAGATAAACCACTCTTGGGAAAAGAAAGAAAAGCAAAGCATTTCGCAAGAAAGCCAACATTAAGAATTTTACAGAACGTAATAGAGCAGAACCTCGGAAGCAGAACCTCTGAAGAACAAATTAAGTTTGAGCTAGTTTATAAGCACAGGCTAAGACGCACACAGAGCCATAACTACTCTGAGAGCAGAAAACATCTCAGTGCATGGGACAGGAAAACCTATACACACAGCATCAGCAGATCTGGAAATCAATTCCAGAACAGAACAAAGATACTTTTCTTTTTTTTCTTTTAAAGAGTTTTTATTTATTTATTTGACAGACAGCTCACAAGTAGGCAGAGAGGCAGGCAGAGAGATAGGGGGAAGTAGGCTCCCCGCTGAGCAGACAGCCTGATGCGGGGCTCAATCCCAGGACCCTGACCTGAGATCATGACCTGAGCTAAAGGCAGAGGCTTTAACCCACTGAGCCACCCCAAAGATACTTTTCTTGATTGACCATACCTGGCTAAGAACTCTCTGTGGCATCTTCAAGGTGTAAGAGACAGTGATTTTTGTAAGAACTACACAGTATGCAAAATGGTTTGTTAAAAATGTTAATGCTTAAGTGGTTTCTCTGGTAAACTGTAGGGAGTTTTCATTTTAGTAGTAGATTCAGCCATTACCAACAAATCCACTTTAATTTCATAAAGTTCCAATTTAAAATGCTCCTTTGGGCATGTTAGTGTATGGCAACCTAGTGGATCTTGGCTTTTAAAATCAAGATTCAGACACCTAGATCAGGAGGAACTATTACTTTCAGAGGGCTGATTTCTGACTTCAGATGTCCTTTGCACATTCTTCTTGGGGGCCATTCCCAAATGCTCACCTGCTATAACAGGAACACTCAATTCTTAGTTAAAAATACAGATTTGGGGACCCCACTGCAACCCTTCTGGATCAGAACCTTTGGAAGTGAGGCTAAGTCTCTGTTTTCAAGAGGCTATCTAGGATATTCTAATGCACACCCAGTGTTGGGAATTATTGGATGGAAGAGATCATCTAATGGCCTGGGAAGGGAAAGGAACAAGAGGTGTCTGTCCCTAAAATTTTCACAGTAAAACCTGAGGAACCTCAAAAGCCTAATTCAGCAAAGAGCATATTTCAAAGGACACACATAAAAATGTGGCAAACACACTTGCTCAGTCCAGGGGATCTGACATGACAATTAGTAATTAGTCTACCATTGAAATATCCCCTTCCCGCCCACCCTCCAATTTCCTACATATTGAAAATACAGGTTAAAGAAAAAAAGAAGAAATACACCTCAAAATTCATACCTACCTTCGGAGATGAGCAACCCATGTCACTCATATTGTCCATTCTCACTGGACCTATTACAATACGAATAAAGAGCTCTCAGTTTCTTGGGAGACGATCCTCTCCTACCAGTGGCTCTGAAATTCACACTTCCTTATAGCATAATGGGGATGACACAGAAGATGGAACTTTCTAAATGTTCTGAAAGCTCTGTTCACAGGGCTGCCTCTCTGAGGTCATAGACTTCGGCCCCCTGGGGAGCTCCCTGGTAGAAGAAGAAAGGGAGGGGCGCCTGGGTGGCTCAGGAAGTTAGGCCTCTGCCTTCGGCTCAGGTCATGGTCTCAGGGTCCTGGGATCGAGCCCCGCGTCGGGTTCTCTGCTCAGTGGGGAGCCTGCTTCCCCCTTCTCTGCCTGCCTCTCTGCCTACTTGTGATCTGTCTGTCAAATAAATAAATAAAATATTAAAAAAAAAAGAAGAAGAAGAATAAAGGGAAGCTACAGAATGAAGGGACAGCACTGGGGCTCTGCTGGGGTTTTCTGCTATGGTTCCCACACCTCCTGGTCTGGGCAGTCTTCCCTTCCACTGAGCCGCTCCTCTCTTGGAACTTTTCCAGGAACACACCGAGTTCGCTGTAGAAAAACTGAAGCAGGGTTACATATTAATACAGAAAAGAGGGAGGAAAAACCCTACCAAACAATACCCTGGCAGCCTGAGCTCTTCTCTCTCCTCTTCTTTGGGCTATTTTAACACTGGAGGTGCTTGCTTACACCCAGGCTCTGGGGCTGTAACCAGGCTTCAGCGTCTGTTGCTAAGGAAGGAGGGACCTCAGCTGTGCCCAGATACAAGACGGGGCTTGATTCAGCTGGTGTCTTCCTTTGCTGGAGGCCTGGCTGGGCAGCAGAAATTGTTGATGACAGAAGGGAAGATGGGAGGGTGTTCAGCAATGATGGGGCATGTGGAGGTGAGTGGCAATAAAAGACTGTGGCTTTGGTGAAGTCTAAAGGCAAACAGTGTGGTGGTTAAAGTCTTGGGCTGGGCACAGCTGGGTTCAGATCCCACCCTTCCCATTAATTAGCTAAGCTGCTTGAGCAAGTTGTTAATCTCTCTGAAGTGTCCTTTTTAAACAGAAAATGGTAACCATGTGAGTACCCACCTCAGAGGGTAGGTTTAAAGGTTAAGGAGATAACGTCTGTAAAACAATTTGCACATAGCAGGGGGATGACCAAGTTGCCCCAGTTTGCCTGGGATTTTCTGGGTTTTAACAGTGTAAGTCCTGCATCGTGGGAAGCCCCTCAATCCTAGGCAAAGTGAGATGGTTTGGTCATCTGATACAGGACGCACTCTACAGACGTTGAGGCTAATGTAATCCTTATTATAAATGCAGAAAAACACATACCTTTGCACAGATGTGTACTCACAGGTTACAATATTAGGGACTGCCCAAACATTCAAAGCACGTGTTCCTTGGTCGCATTCAAAGTTCTTAAGTCAAAACCAGTTTAGACTTACTGAGCTCTCTTGGGGTGCCATGCATGCATATCTGTTATTTCATTCAATTTTTCTCCAAACTCCATGTTGTTCCCATTTTGTGGACGAGAAAATCAAAATCGAGCAAGATACAGAACTTTCCGCAGTTGATGCGAGTCCTAAGAAACACCGATCCAAGTCGAAGCCTGTCCTCATGACCCCAGTCCAGTGCTCTTTGCACAAAGGACCTGCCCAGAACACAAACATTTCTGAGATCCTACGCTGAGCACTGTACAGCACCAAGTACTTCCCTTGCTCCTTTTTCTCACTTCTTCCTCAAAGTTGGGCACTCCACACTTTCAAAATAACCTTGTGCTTGCTCACCTCTTGTATTTGTAGTCTCTATCATCAGGCAAATACGTAGAGGCAGGCTTTTAGGCGAACAGGCTTGGGCAATGGAATGTAGGCGGGGCCCACAGCGACCCCCTCAGAAGACCCAGAATATCCACAGGCTCTAACTAAACAATGGGCTACTTACAACCAGACACAGTTACCAAAAAGGGGAGAATTCTGTCCCCACACCTCCCTCACCTTCCCCCTTTAAAAACAGCCCCCACCCACTGGCTCCTTGCAGACAGCCTCTCCTCTGCTGTCCCTGTCCCACCTACCCCTCCCTTGCAGTGTATTCAATAAACTGCTCTCTCCTTTGTTTTGCTTCAGGTGGATTCTTTCAATGACTATGCCACCAGCTTCCACCCGATCGTCACCCCATATCTGGGGCCCCTATCCAATCGGACACCATAATATATACAGTTTCAAATAGTATCTGGAATAAATGAATTAGTGACAGGGTTTGAAACTTTGGTTTAGACAGAAATGGGATTATAACCAGGCCTCCTATAACAGGGCATGAACCCAATGTCCCACCAAAACCAGCAGCTGTAACTCAACAAAGTGAATTAGAAGAAAGGGACTGGTAGGATGCTAATGAGCCTCATGATCCTGTGGGTGAGGAGACGTGTCTGCATCTCAAAGTCAGTGTACTTTAAGTCAACCTGTGTTCAAAAATAGAAAAACAATGATTATGGCTTTTATGTAGTTGAGCTCTATGTGTCTGCTGGCACCGTGCTAAGCACTTAATGAGCATCATCTTTCCAAATCTACCCAATAACCCAGAAAATAAATAAAATTATTATCCCAAGTTTTATAGCTGAAGAAACTGAAGCGCAGAGAGGTTAAGTAACCAGCCCATAGTCACTCAGCGAGGTCGGTGGCAAAGTTGGGATTTGAACCTGACTATGGAATCTGCTCCCCAGCTTTAACCAAAAACATACATATGGTCTGAAGAAAGGTAGAAAATAAATAAAATAGCTACTAAGGAGAATGAAAATGCCATGTCCCCCCCCACACACACTTCAAACCTTGCTTACCTCATCTGCACCAGAATTGTCTGACTTAACTTTCTATGTAATGATTCCCTAGAGGGATGCAGGTTTCAAGTCCCTCAATCCCTCAACTCCAAGTACACAGGGTTGCTCGATAAAACACTGGATACCCAGTAAAATTAAAAGTTCAGGTAAACAACAAATAAATTTTTAGTGTGAGTATTCAATATTTGGGACATACCTACATTTGAAAAGTTATCTTCACTTTGAATTGGGTGTTCTGGATTTTTATTTGCTAAATCTGGCAATTTGGAGAGAAGAAGTCAGCTAGAGACTGGGTTGTCCCCATCTCTGTGATATTAACAGATTAGGGTCTCAATGTGTTGCTGGGAAATTTTCATACATTTCTTATTCAGAGCCCAGTGCTCCTGGCAGTCTTTCCTAAGACCTGAAATGGTTGCTTAGCCAGAGTAAATAACCTTTGAAAAGCATAGAAGAGTCTGCATATAGCTTTATTTTATTGACCCATCAATGGTTGCCTGAGCCAAGTCCTGATGATATGGAGAAAGCTAAGATCCCAGCCATCAGGGCCCCCATAATATGGTGAAAAAGGTAGCCAACATAAAAGGAAAAAAGCAAAACCCGGCTGTCCCAGCAATGACAGAGGTGTGCAGTGTTTTGGGGGATGGGGGAAGGGGAGATAGAGGATTCACAAAGACACCTCTAGATGGCACCCTTGAACAAAAATACTCCGGAAGGCCCCAGTTCAGCTTTCCCAAGCCAGGTAAGGGCAGTTGTAATGTTTTGTTCTAAAGGGGAAAAAAACCCCACAACATTTTCTTAGGTGGGGTACTCATTATACTGCAGAACAAAATGCATGAAGCCACACAGGACTGTCTGAAACTTAAGAATCTAGGGGCATTTATCTGTCCATGTCCTATCTCCACCATCAGCTCCTCTTTTGCTGTTGTGGAATTAGATGGGCTCTCTTAGCTCCTTTTTATTATTATTGTCCTCAAGCTTATTCCTTTATCCACTAGCCTGTTTATTTCTAGAGATATTAGTTGGTAGAAGACTGCACCATTGAATCTTTTTCAATCCCTCCTATACTCGAGGTAGGTACTAAGTTCTTTACAGCTATTTTTGCATCCGTCCTCTCTAAAACCCTGTGATTGCTTCCCAGGCTGCTATGGACGCAGGTCACAGAGGAAAGGGAGGTCCACAGAGGTCCCTGGATGAAAAATGCCTGAGAACTACGCAGTAGCAGGCCAATGCTCAGGCAATGTTCAGGTCTGTCATTTTACAGATGAAACCCTGGACCAGAGAGGTAACTTATCCAAGGTCACACAGTAAGAGTCAGCCCTGAGATCAGGGTCCAGGACTGTTGGAACCTCCCTCCCCCAGCCCACAGTCTATACCAGTGTTTTTGTTGTTGTTGTTTGTTTTTGTTTTTAGATTTATTTGAGAGAGAGACAGGGAGGGGTAGGGGGAGAGGAAGAAGCAGACAAGCAGACCCCTCCTAACCACCCCCCCCCCGCCCCGCTACGGCCCTCACTGAGCAGGATGCCAGAAGCGGGGCTCAATCCCAGAACCCTGGGATCACTACCAGAGCCAAAGGCAGATGCTTAACCAACTGGGGCACCTGGGTGCCCCTATGGCAGTGGTTCTTAATAGGAAGATTGTGTCCTTACAGGACATTTGGCAATGTTTGGGGACATTTTTGGTTGTCACAACTGGGAGGAAGGGGATGACTCCTGGCATCTAGTGGGTCGAAGCCAGGGATGCTGCTAAACTTTCTACAAAACACAGGGCAGCCCCTTCAATACAAACTTTCCCGGCCTCAAATGTCAATAGCGCTGCCATTGAGAAACCCTGCTCTATGGGACGGATATGGGGCCAGGGAACATGTGTCGTCGGGCTCTGACGTGGAGCTGAGGGACTTGGGTTTAGATTTTTTCAATTATTAAAAAAAACAGAGGAGGGGCGCCTGGGTGGCTCAGTGGGTTAAAGCCTCTGCCTTCGGCTCAGGTCATGATCCTAGGGTCTGGGATCAAGCCCCGCATGGGGCTCTCTGCTCAGCGGGGAGCCTGCTTCCTCCTCTCTCTCTGCCTGCCTCTCTGCCTACTTGTGATCTCTGTCAAATAAATAAATAAAATATTTAAAAAAAAACAACACAAAAAAACAGAGGAAACAACCCAACCCATCTTTAAGGATCTCGCTGGTTCATGTTATCTGTGTGAGAAGTAATGGCTAAAACCTGCCGGTCAAGGCCATACCTCATCCTTCGGTGTCCTGGGCTCCAGGAATGCTTCCAAAACAGGTGGCCCAGGTGTAGGTTATTTAGGCAGGGGAAGCCCTAAATCACTGCGCAAACCCGTGCTCCGAGGCCAGTCCACCTGTCTCGGCGGTGGCCCGGGCACTCTCACTTCAAGCCAGGAGTGTAGGATGGGCCTCAGTTTCCTCATCTGTAAACTGTTCAGGGCCTGTCAGGGTGGCTTCAAAACGCCGAGGAGGAGAGCTCACTTGGCGGAACGTGCAGCCGGAGGACTCCGTGCGCTTTTGCCACCTCCTCCCAGCCTTGGGCGGGGAGAGCCAAATCTTGCGCGCGCGTAGCAGACTCCTGCAGCGATTGCATGGGGCACTGGGTGTGGTACAAAAACAATGAATACTGTTATGCTGAAAATAAATTAAAAAAAAAGATTAAAAAAAAAAAGGAAAAAAAAAAAAAAAGGAAAAAAAAAAAAAAGAAATGCAGGCTCTCAGGCCCTACCCCAGATCTGTCTCATCAGGATCAGCAAGATCCCCAAGTTATGCAGATGCACATCAAAGGGCAGGAAGTGCTGGTGTTGACCTGAATGATATGGGGGAAAGCATCTGAAGGAAAAGGATGCTTTTGGCATTTTCAGAGGAACCAGGGTGGACTGATGGTGAAAGAAAGACGGTGTCCTCCGCCAAGGAGCCCCTTGCCCCATTTACCCCCAGCCTTACCAATGCTTTTCATGAGGCTATTGTAGTAGTCATTTTCCTTCTCCTTCACTAGGCTGCTCATCAGGGGTTCCAGCGAGGGACTTGTCAGCAGTGTGTTAGGAATCAGCTTTGAAATCTGATGCATCACTTCATCCTCCTCGGGGGCAATCATGTCTTTTCGGATGCCATTGGTCACATAGTAATAGTACCTCTTCCATAAACAAACCACCGGCAAGACAATGACTGTGATTGGTTAACGGTGCCCACCTGCCCATACTTGTCAGCCTCCAAGGGGCACGTTCACACAGCACCCATCCTCACCCTTCACTCGTTGCTGTTGGGACTTTCTGGGCCCATCGCCACACACTCACTGCAGTGTGATGGTGGGCAAGTTTCTCCTTGACTCTGGAGGATTCAACCAGAGGCAGAGATTTCGGTGGGGTATAAGGATGGACCTGCCAAATGCTATGCAGATAGGAACAGTGGAATGAGTACTAGGCCAGGACTGAGGGAACCTATCTGGTGAACTTTAAGAAGATGATTAACAAGCTCTCAAATGGACCCAGTGATTCACCCTCTTCAACAACAACAGTGCCCGCCCTACAAAGCACTTTGATCGTGTGGCTTAAAGCTGCCAGTGAGGGAAAACTCCCCAAAGTCCAAGTGAGACTTACAGTAGTTCTAATCTGACTGTGGGTTTCTGAGTTTAGAAAAGCAACACAAATGCACAAACTGAACAGAAATGGCCAGTGTGACCTGGTGACTTCAGGAAGTTTTGTGTGTTTAGGGCACTAAGCTGCCGGATGGCTGATGAGCTCTAGAAACCAAAACTTTAAGACGGATGAGAAGCACAAAGTGTAGGAAATCAGGTCTGACCTTTAGTGACTACGGCCTGTGGTCAGAGGAGGCTGAGCTCACCTTGCTCTGATCTGAAATGGAAGCTCCTTAGAGAGAAGAAACTTCCAAACTTCCCTCATTGTAAGAACCGTGTGGGGTGGGGAGAGAGGCTCTTATTAAAATGCAGATCCATGGGACCCCCTTAATCAGTTCGGGATTTTTCAACAAGCACCCCAGGTGATTTTTATCTTCAGGCAAGTGCGAGAAATGCTGTCACAGAGACTTTACTGTCAGTCAGAGCTGGTCTAAGTTCTAGTTATGCCTCTCATCGACTGTGTAACCTTGGTCAAGTTGCTTAATCAGACCTCACCCCAATTTCCACACCTGGACAACAGGAATCGTCATAGTACCCAGGTCTTGAATGGGGTCAAGCATCTAGAGGGTTTAGTGTGGAATCTTACCAGTAGCACATACTCAGTTGCTATGATTTTTATTATAAATTGGTTTATTATACATACTATAAACTCATAAGGTATTGGTTCTAAAGTTTTGTTCCTCTTCTTTTAAAATAGGTTAGGAACTCAAAAGTCTATCTAGAACCAAGCAGGTAGTTAATTGTTGAAAGTTGGCTGCACATAAGAAAATAATACAGAATACTAGAGACGTGCATAAACTGGAAAATGTACTTTTCATCTAAAGGAAGTAGCTACTTCTCAGCTTCAAATATCTTAATTTTTTCCAAAGAGGTTAGAAATCCAGCTTATGTGAGATTTCTCTCATTTTTAAAACACATCTATAGGCCAAATTCAGCCTATGGTAGAATTGCCATATAAAATATAGGATGAAGTGAGCTATATTTATACATTTAGTACTTTGCTGTAATTTTAAAAATCACTCATTGTGTATGTAAAATTCCAGTTTAACTAGGTGCCCTGTTTTTTGTTTTGTTTTTCAAAATCTGGCAACCCTAGCTTATGGGCCAGCATTTTGCAACTTAAGTTCTAAGAGACCCAAAGGTTTCTAAGACTTACTAAAATCACACACAGACAGACACACACACACACACACCCCTGTTATTCAGTAGTCTGTTATGGGGTCTGGACTTTGGTATTTTTAAAACATTTCCTGGGTGATTCTGTTCTCCCCGAGTTTTGAATCACTGAGATGCCAAGAATCATACTCAGCAAACTGAGAGAAAGGAAGGAACAAAAACGTACCTCTAAGTCTGAATCAGATGGCTGGGTTTCTTTACTTTCTATTTCCATTTCCCGCTGTAACATCACACTAATTTGTTCTTCTGGACTCATTGGCCTGCTTTCTGCAAGGGTCGAAGATGTCACCACCTCCTTCTTTGTGGGTGATGAGTTTGAGATATTGAAGGCCAGCTTGGTCCTGAAAAGTAGACACAGCTCAGCCCTTGCTTCTCCGCTCTGTGTTGGGTCTACTGTCTCCAAGCTGCTGAGAGTTGTTCTGCAGTGGAAGCCCCTCTCCTCTGTGTCATCTACTAGCATGGGTCCTTCAGTGACAACCTCTAACCATGGAACACCCACAGGGATGCTAGCATTCGTTTTACTTGTTGGTTAATTTAGTTTTATTCAGAGCCTTAAAGAATTGGGTTAAGAGTACTATGAGAAAAAAAAATGAATTACCTGGAATCTGAGAATGCTTTGAAATCAAGACACATAGCAGGGTTTCAATGAGACTATAGGCTTCTGTAGTTCAGCTTGGTGTCCTGCAAACCTAACACCCACAGGAACACTTACCTGGTGGAATTCTCTTTGCCTCTAGTGGAGAACTTTCTTTTCTTCTTGTTGGGTTCTGAAGAGTAGTTAGCTGCTAGAACAGTGGAAAAGAAACACATCAGGGATGGCTAGTAGCCTTGGGCCAACCTTTGCCCATAGGGACAGGACTCTCAGGACAGTCCCAGAACATACTAAGGGGAGTAGACTTGGCACAGTGGGATGAGGCCGGAGATGGGCTATCTCGCCCCACATGCACCACTAAACACCTGTATGACTGAAGAAGTAATTTCAACATTCCAGGCCTCAGCTTCCTCCACTGTGAAATGTGGACGCACATAACTTCCATTCATTTATACAACTGACAAGTATTAAGAACTGCCTACTTGGGGCACCTAGGTGGCTCAGTGGGTTAACACCTCTGCCTTTGGCTCAGGTCATGATCCCAGGGTCCTGGGATCAACCCCCACCCCCATCGGGCTCTCTGCTCAGCAGGGAGCCTGCTTCCCCTTCTGTCTCCATCTGCCTCTCTGCCTACTTGTGATCTCTGTCTGTTAGATAAACAAATAAAAATCTTTAAAAAAAAAAAGAGAGAGAGAGAGAACTGTCTACTTGATTCACTCACTAATCCTGTATGCCCTGTTTTCTAAACATTGGAAATTACTCCTTAATGTTTTTCTTTAAATAGATGCGGACTTTCAAACTTAGTATATTTGTTTTAAAGGAAATACCATATGATTATTACAAATAAAAAAACCAATATCATTTGCAATAAATACAAGGTAACTACAAACAAATTTGGTAGATGATATAAAACTATATTAGTAAACTTTAACTAGATACTGTCACTTGCTTAAGTCTCTAGCCTAAAAAAATTAACAAGTAACATAGAAATGTTAAAGACAGTATTATATCGACATTTTGACAGAATCAGAGAGAACTGAAGACCCCTAATCTAGATGTATTCTGAGTTCATACTTTGAGCTCCTCAACTGACTCCAAATACAACAATAGCCTCTTTAAAAATTAAAAAAAAATTACAATATTCAACAAGATGCTCCCTATGTGGACCAGAAATGCAGAGGATGAAGTAAAAGTTATAAACTTGGCTTCTGTGTCCAAGAGCAGGGAGGAGTTTAGGTATTTGATACTTGGGGGAGTCAGAGAATCCAAAAATACTCCATGATGTAGGAGACTGGCACTAGGCTCACAGCATAAAGCCAGGACTGAAGCAAGACTGCCCTACCCACAAAGACACAGCAGCACTGCCATACAGATAAAGCACAGAGATACTCAATTCATATGGCAGCCAGAGATAACAAGAGAGCCAGATAATAATTAGGCTGGGCTTCACACAGCTCAGGGACCACATCTACATGACCCAAATATCACCTTAGCATGGGAGTCCTAAATCACCCATACAAGGTCTGATACTAAGTTGAGGTCCTAAGTGGACAGATGAAGGCATAAGAATAAAAAAAAAAATCAGATTAAGAAGGAGGTGTCAAAAAGGTACACATTGATTACAATTATAAGTGAAAACGAGCAAAACTAATCTATGGTGACAAAAACCAGAAAGTGGTTATGTTGGACGGGGATGGTATCGGGTAGGAGAGAGAACTCATTGGCAGTGAGTACAAGAGAACTTTCTCTAGTGAAGGAAATGCCCCGTATCCTGTTTGGGTGGTGGCTATATGGTATAAACAATTGCCAATACTCACTGAACTGAACATGTAAGATCTATGCATCTTACTGTATGTGAATCACACTTCAATAAAAATAATGGGGGGGGGGAATCATGTAGCAAGAACGGAAAAAAACCTTTCAACACAAGTCAGCAAACTAAACTCCCAGAAAAAACCCCGATACTAAGAAAGATAGCTAATAAACTAAAAAATCAAGGGATAGATTCACAAAGTGAAAATAATACAGCATTATAAACATTGCTCCAAAAAAAATGTTTAAGATCCTCCCAGGAATTGAAAAAGCTATGCCCATAAGAATAAAATGAGAAATTGGCAGGGGTGGCACCCATTGAGTAGAACCAATTAGAAAATCTGAAAATGTAAAGATATTGTCATGAAAAAAAAAAAAGACATTCATTAGACATGATAAACTTAAGTCTTAACAGAGTTGAAGAGCAAATAACTGAATTAGAAGATACATGTGGGGGCGCCTGGGTGGCTCAGCCCTTAAGCATCTGTCTTCGGCTCAGGTCATGATCCCAGAGTCCTGGGATCAAGCCCCACATCAGCCTCCCTGCTCCGTGGGAAGCCTGCTTCTCCTTCTCCCACTACCCCTGCTTGTGTTCCCTTTCTTGTTGTGTCTCTCTCTGTTAAATAAATAAATAAATTCTTAATAGAAAAAAAAAAAGATACATCTGAGGAACTCACCCAGACACAGAAGAGAGAAAAAAGAAAAATATGAAAATAAGTTTGAGACAGAGGGCAGATGAAGAGTCTCCAACATACATGCAGTAAGAATTACTGAAGAATAAGTAGATTGAAGTGTACCTAGTAGTATTAAATAAATTAATAAAGTACTATGGTAAGCAGCTTCCAAGATGGCCCCCAAGGATTCCCCACCTCCTGGTATCAAGCCATTGCGTATGTGGGCTAGACCTACAGACTCACTTCTAACAAACAGAATACAGCCAAAGCGATAGGATGTCATTTCCAAAATTAGTAAGTTCCCAAAAGACTGTGGTTTCTGTCTTTTTGGCTCCCTTCTCTCTCTTGTTCTCTCCCTTGTTCCCTCTGAGGGAAGCCAGAAGCCATGTTGTGAGCTGCCCTCATGGAAAGGCTCATGTGGAGGAAACTGATGTCCATGGCCAACAGCCAACAAGAACCTGTGGACCTGAGTAAGCATGGAAGAGGATCCTTCCCTGGGTGCCTTTAGATGACTGTGGTTCTGGCTGATACCTTGACTACGCGCTTGTGAGACACTCCGGCCCAGAACCATTTAGTTAAGCCATGCTGAGATTCTTGCCTCATAGAAACTGTGGGATAATAAATACTGGTTGTTTTAAACCATTAAGTCTTCAGGGTAATTTGTTATGCAGCAATCAATAACACAGTGTTTGGTGTGTGGTAAATGTAAAGGACATGGCATATGGTAAATGCAATCTTAGCTGTTACAATCATTCTTATTTCACTGACTGAGAGTCTATGAGGTTATCCAAGGTTACCTGCAGCAAGCCAAGGAGACAGAAGTAGAACCCAGGACTAAAAATCCCACCCAACACCCCATTCTGAGCTGGTATGGCACACTGCTACAAATACCTAATGGCAGCCCCTGAACATTCTTTTCCCTAGGGACATTGATGGTGACCGGCTGGTAAACCTTCAGCAGGTCCTTCAACTTCAGGTCCTGGGCCGTCAAAGAATAGTTGTTGGCAATGGAGTCGCTGGGTCCACGGTAGTGGTGCTGCTCTTTGAAGGGTGCAGCCAGGGTCCACGATGTGCGTTGCATCAAGGGGGGATAAAAGCTGTGTGACATGACGGTCTACAAGGGAAGATATACAGAGTATGATGCGGGGAAGGACACCTCTTGGAGAAGCTTAAGCTTCACTCACGTGGAGACTCAGGGAGACCCGCGTGCCTTATGCTGTTTCTACCTTCTACAAACTCAGGCAAATGTTTCCTGGATGGTCACCAATTACGCTTCTCTGTCGACTATGAGCATGATTTCTGATGTCAAGGACAACAGCTGGCTTTCAATAAACCGTGTATCTGTGAGTCAGGTAATTTATTTCTATTGTCTTTATTCTTTACAGACATGGCTATAAGGTAGAAATGATGGAAGATGCAGAAGTTTGGAAAGGTTCAATAGCACAGAGAAGGGAGAAGGCTGGATCTTAACTCACCTTTGTGCTACGGGATAGCTTTTCCCTCCACACAGCTGGAGTCTTTTCTGGTAGCAGAGGTGACCAAAGAGCCATTGACCTCACTTGTCAAATCTGACTGCTTATCCTTCACTCCCCTCCCCCACCCCACCCCTGCCCAGTAACAGCAGAAGACCAGTAGCCAGATGAACATACCTGATAGAGTTCAGATGGTTCCTCTCCAGCAGAAGCAGGCAGAGGCGGCAGCTCTGGCTGCATCTGGGAATGGCTCATATGATGTATCGAGTCACTCTTGGTGATCTGTGGGAAATGGGAACAAAGCCACTCTTTAGGAATTAGGAAAGATTTCCAAACCTCTAGGTTGGGCATGGAGTAAAGAGATCCCCAAGAAAGGGGTTAGAGAGAGTTTTGTCCACTAAATGCCCTTCTCACCCCCATCCATCCATCCATCCATGGTATAGGTTTCATTTTTAAATTAGCAACCTATCTCTCCTCTAGTGTCCTTTCTTTGGGCACCTCTCTATGAGCAAATTAACATATATTTTCCCAGGAAGACCCCAAGTTACCCTATCTTGGGTCATGATTCAAGGGGCTAACTTTAAAAAATGGACTCTTGCATTTCACAAATACACAATTCCAAATAGAAATTTGCTTATGCAGGGGCATTGTGAGTGTAACATACACATGAGCAGCTCTCTGCGCTTCCTGTAAAAAGAAAAAAAAAAATCACTTAAATGGTATGGATATCTGAGTCCACCAATCCCTTCAGTGAATGTGCACTTAGGGGTGACCCTCAGGTAGGGGTGAACTTGTAGCTCCCATGGCCACTCTCAGTTCCAAGCACCTCTCCTGAGCAGAGTTGAAAGCGAATGCAGTGTTGAGCAATTCTATGTGTGTTTCTGTCCTAGGACCCAGCCCCTGCATGCACGACCACTACTTACGTGAGGTTGCAATGGAGAAAGTGCAATGTGTTCCAACATAGAGGAAAACTGCAGGGCTGGGCTTAATTTAGAGGAGTTTCTACAAGGCTCTTTAAAGATGGTTTAGGGGATTTTCAAGGGCACTTTTGACTCTCCATGATTTTTCACCTTAGGCAATGACTTTGGACTGAACTCTGTAAGATGAGACATTACTGGATTGATTTGATTTACTTGAGTCAGCAAATTATGTCATGCAGGGTAACTGGCAGGGGGTAGCAGACAGGGGATATATGAAGCAGATGTCAGCCACCCTCATGCCCTAACCAACTGCTCACTGATGACTCAACCTCAGAAAATATTAGCAATAATAACACTATCATTATTCTGAATTATTTCCTTCTAGGCAACCTAGAACCCTATGAGTTTTTTTATACCCATGTTCAACCTGAAAAAAACTAAAGCTCAGAGAATATAGGTAACACATCCTAGCCACACAGAGGTGCTTTTAAATACACATGACTCCATCCCAACACACTGGAAACGGCAAGTATCACTAACAGGACAAGTTGTTTTAGGAAGGTGTTAAAATGAAACGAAAACATGCAAACCCATAAACACAGATATGAAGCAAGCCTGAGATCTTTAAAAACATACAACAGGCCCACTGGTCTGATGCTCCAGTTATTCTCAAAAATGGTGGCACACCAGTCTCACCAACAGAACTTCATTAAAAATCAGGTTGCATGGGATTCAATTTAAACAAGATGAGTTTGAGACCTACAGACCTTGTTTGTAGCTTGGAGTGTTCACTTTGTTGATTTAAATAACTACATCTCTCTCTCTGCTCTTGACCTCAATTTCGAGGACCTAAGAATTGATCAATTATCTCCAAGATGATTTTCTCTACTGAAATCAGTATCAGAGGGTGCCTGGTAGCTCAGTGTGCTGAGTATTGGACTCTTGGTTTGCGCTGAGGTCATGATTTCATGGGTGGTGAGACTGAACCTTGTGTCGGGCTCCGTGCTCAGTGGGGAGTCGGCTTGAAGAGTCTCTCCTTTGGCCACTCCCCTCCCCCGACACTCGTGTGCATGCACGTGTGTGCACATTCTCTCTCGCAAATAAAATGAATCTTAAAAAAAATTATTGTCAGATCTGCACCAATCAGTTGAACAAATGAGAAAACTCTGACATCAGCCTGAAAAGAACCTGGTCATGCAAAGTGGGTACCATACCATCTGGGGCAGATTCTGACAACACACTTCTAGCACCATGAAGTTGTTTATGATTTCCTTCAGGACCCCAGATGTACAACATATACTGATTGACAAGTTACAGCTGCCTGTTTTTTGTCTTTGCAAGCAAGGTTTTGTGGTCCGTGGAAATCTCTCCCCTTAGCCTAGCTTTTAAATCTGTTTCAAATAAGATGTCTTCATTAAACGAGCAAAAAGCAAACATTAAAAGTTTCAGACATCTTGAGTAAGTGACTAGCAACAGCGGTAACGAGTAACTAACCCCCAAACCCTGACCTTTTGCAGTCGAGGAGGATGTTAATATTATTCAGGAGATGCCTTGGCCTTCATGCTTCTGCTCGTGGTGGGAGTAAACCTGACATCAGCCCTGACACCAGTTGGGAAGTTATTCTTCCTACCAAGAAGTAGAACACAGCCCTAAGTGGACATAACTGGCTCTTCTCCAATTTCAGTCCATGTTACACAATAGGCTGATCCCAGCCCCTGGCTACAGTGAAGGACATGTAACACAGGTCTGGCCAATCAGGGCACTCCGTCCTCCTAGACACAGTGATTGCCCAGGGACAGGCATGTGGCCCAAGCTGGGCTGATCAGAGTCTTTCCTGACACTTTCACCAGACCTACTGAGAGAGAGGCACTCTCAACACCCATCTCTGCCTGATGCGGGAATAAAGCTCTCCTTAAAATAAAGCCAACCTAGAAGGAAGCATTAACAACCAGAAGGCGAAAGATGGACTCCCAGTGACATCAGCTAACTCCGGGATCCAATTTGGACTTCTCAATTACTTGAGCCCAGAGATTCCCTTTTGGGTTTGAGCCAGATTGAATTATATTTGTGCTCCTCCATACTGAGAGATGGTCACCCAAGGGGCAGACACAGAAGCAGCTGAGTCATCATACAAAGAGATAAACCACTCTTGGGAAAAGAAAGAAAAGCAAAGCATTTCGCAAGAAAGCCAACATTAAGAATTTTACAGAACGTAATAGAGCAGAACCTCGGAAGCAGAACCTCTGAAGAACAAATTAAGTTTGAGCTAGTTTATAAGCACAGGCTAAGACGCACACAGAGCCATAACTACTCTGAGAGCAGAAAACATCTCAGTGCATGGGACAGGAAAACCTATACACACAGCATCAGCAGATCTGGAAATCAATTCCAGAACAGAACAAAGATACTTTTCTTTTTTTTCTTTTAAAGAGTTTTTATTTATTTATTTGACAGACAGCTCACAAGTAGGCAGAGAGGCAGGCAGAGAGATAGGGGGAAGTAGGCTCCCCGCTGAGCAGACAGCCTGATGCGGGGCTCAATCCCAGGACCCTGACCTGAGATCATGACCTGAGCTAAAGGCAGAGGCTTTAACCCACTGAGCCACCCCAAAGATACTTTTCTTGATTGACCATACCTGGCTAAGAACTCTCTGTGGCATCTTCAAGGTGTAAGAGACAGTGATTTTTGTAAGAACTACACAGTATGCAAAATGGTTTGTTAAAAATGTTAATGCTTAAGTGGTTTCTCTGGTAAACTGTAGGGAGTTTTCATTTTAGTAGTAGATTCAGCCATTACCAACAAATCCACTTTAATTTCATAAAGTTCCAATTTAAAATGCTCCTTTGGGCATGTTAGTGTATGGCAACCTAGTGGATCTTGGCTTTTAAAATCAAGATTCAGACACCTAGATCAGGAGGAACTATTACTTTCAGAGGGCTGATTTCTGACTTCAGATGTCCTTTGCACATTCTTCTTGGGGGCCATTCCCAAATGCTCACCTGCTATAACAGGAACACTCAATTCTTAGTTAAAAATACAGATTTGGGGACCCCACTGCAACCCTTCTGGATCAGAACCTTTGGAAGTGAGGCTAAGTCTCTGTTTTCAAGAGGCTATCTAGGATATTCTAATGCACACCCAGTGTTGGGAATTATTGGATGGAAGAGATCATCTAATGGCCTGGGAAGGGAAAGGAACAAGAGGTGTCTGTCCCTAAAATTTTCACAGTAAAACCTGAGGAACCTCAAAAGCCTAATTCAGCAAAGAGCATATTTCAAAGGACACACATAAAAATGTGGCAAACACACTTGCTCAGTCCAGGGGATCTGACATGACAATTAGTAATTAGTCTACCATTGAAATATCCCCTTCCCGCCCACCCTCCAATTTCCTACATATTGAAAATACAGGTTAAAGAAAAAAAGAAGAAATACACCTCAAAATTCATACCTACCTTCGGAGATGAGCAACCCATGTCACTCATATTGTCCATTCTCACTGGACCTATTACAATACGAATAAAGAGCTCTCAGTTTCTTGGGAGACGATCCTCTCCTACCAGTGGCTCTGAAATTCACACTTCCTTATAGCATAATGGGGATGACACAGAAGATGGAACTTTCTAAATGTTCTGAAAGCTCTGTTCACAGGGCTGCCTCTCTGAGGTCATAGACTTCGGCCCCCTGGGGAGCTCCCTGGTAGAAGAAGAAAGGGAGGGGCGCCTGGGTGGCTCAGGAAGTTAGGCCTCTGCCTTCGGCTCAGGTCATGGTCTCAGGGTCCTGGGATCGAGCCCCGCGTCGGGTTCTCTGCTCAGTGGGGAGCCTGCTTCCCCCTTCTCTGCCTGCCTCTCTGCCTACTTGTGATCTGTCTGTCAAATAAATAAATAAAATATTAAAAAAAAAAGAAGAAGAAGAATAAAGGGAAGCTACAGAATGAAGGGACAGCACTGGGGCTCTGCTGGGGTTTTCTGCTATGGTTCCCACACCTCCTGGTCTGGGCAGTCTTCCCTTCCACTGAGCCGCTCCTCTCTTGGAACTTTTCCAGGAACACACCGAGTTCGCTGTAGAAAAACTGAAGCAGGGTTACATATTAATACAGAAAAGAGGGAGGAAAAACCCTACCAAACAATACCCTGGCAGCCTGAGCTCTTCTCTCTCCTCTTCTTTGGGCTATTTTAACACTGGAGGTGCTTGCTTACACCCAGGCTCTGGGGCTGTAACCAGGCTTCAGCGTCTGTTGCTAAGGAAGGAGGGACCTCAGCTGTGCCCAGATACAAGACGGGGCTTGATTCAGCTGGTGTCTTCCTTTGCTGGAGGCCTGGCTGGGCAGCAGAAATTGTTGATGACAGAAGGGAAGATGGGAGGGTGTTCAGCAATGATGGGGCATGTGGAGGTGAGTGGCAATAAAAGACTGTGGCTTTGGTGAAGTCTAAAGGCAAACAGTGTGGTGGTTAAAGTCTTGGGCTGGGCACAGCTGGGTTCAGATCCCACCCTTCCCATTAATTAGCTAAGCTGCTTGAGCAAGTTGTTAATCTCTCTGAAGTGTCCTTTTTAAACAGAAAATGGTAACCATGTGAGTACCCACCTCAGAGGGTAGGTTTAAAGGTTAAGGAGATAACGTCTGTAAAACAATTTGCACATAGCAGGGGGATGACCAAGTTGCCCCAGTTTGCCTGGGATTTTCTGGGTTTTAACAGTGTAAGTCCTGCATCGTGGGAAGCCCCTCAATCCTAGGCAAAGTGAGATGGTTTGGTCATCTGATACAGGACGCACTCTACAGACGTTGAGGCTAATGTAATCCTTATTATAAATGCAGAAAAACACATACCTTTGCACAGATGTGTACTCACAGGTTACAATATTAGGGACTGCCCAAACATTCAAAGCACGTGTTCCTTGGTCGCATTCAAAGTTCTTAAGTCAAAACCAGTTTAGACTTACTGAGCTCTCTTGGGGTGCCATGCATGCATATCTGTTATTTCATTCAATTTTTCTCCAAACTCCATGTTGTTCCCATTTTGTGGACGAGAAAATCAAAATCGAGCAAGATACAGAACTTTCCGCAGTTGATGCGAGTCCTAAGAAACACCGATCCAAGTCGAAGCCTGTCCTCATGACCCCAGTCCAGTGCTCTTTGCACAAAGGACCTGCCCAGAACACAAACATTTCTGAGATCCTACGCTGAGCACTGTACAGCACCAAGTACTTCCCTTGCTCCTTTTTCTCACTTCTTCCTCAAAGTTGGGCACTCCACACTTTCAAAATAACCTTGTGCTTGCTCACCTCTTGTATTTGTAGTCTCTATCATCAGG
The DNA here is from genome assembly GCF_002288905.1 of Enhydra lutris kenyoni. NCBI lineage: Eukaryota > Metazoa > Chordata > Mammalia > Carnivora > Mustelidae > Enhydra > Enhydra lutris. The sequence goes on from NW_019154097.1 coordinate 56,631,131, forward strand.
CAAATACGTAGAGGCAGGCTTTTAGGCGAACAGGCTTGGGCAATGGAATGTAGGCGGGGCCCACAGCGACCCCCTCAGAAGACCCAGAATATCCACAGGCTCTAACTAAACAATGGGCTACTTACAACCAGACACAGTTACCAAAAAGGGGAGAATTCTGTCCCCACACCTCCCTCACCTTCCCCCTTTAAAAACAGCCCCCACCCACTGGCTCCTTGCAGACAGCCTCTCCTCTGCTGTCCCTGTCCCACCTACCCCTCCCTTGCAGTGTATTCAATAAACTGCTCTCTCCTTTGTTTTGCTTCAGGTGGATTCTTTCAATGACTATGCCACCAGCTTCCACCCGATCGTCACCCCATATCTGGGGCCCCTATCCAATCGGACACCATAATATATACAGTTTCAAATAGTATCTGGAATAAATGAATTAGTGACAGGGTTTGAAACTTTGGTTTAGACAGAAATGGGATTATAACCAGGCCTCCTATAACAGGGCATGAACCCAATGTCCCACCAAAACCAGCAGCTGTAACTCAACAAAGTGAATTAGAAGAAAGGGACTGGTAGGATGCTAATGAGCCTCATGATCCTGTGGGTGAGGAGACGTGTCTGCATCTCAAAGTCAGTGTACTTTAAGTCAACCTGTGTTCAAAAATAGAAAAACAATGATTATGGCTTTTATGTAGTTGAGCTCTATGTGTCTGCTGGCACCGTGCTAAGCACTTAATGAGCATCATCTTTCCAAATCTACCCAATAACCCAGAAAATAAATAAAATTATTATCCCAAGTTTTATAGCTGAAGAAACTGAAGCGCAGAGAGGTTAAGTAACCAGCCCATAGTCACTCAGCGAGGTCGGTGGCAAAGTTGGGATTTGAACCTGACTATGGAATCTGCTCCCCAGCTTTAACCAAAAACATACATATGGTCTGAAGAAAGGTAGAAAATAAATAAAATAGCTACTAAGGAGAATGAAAATGCCATGTCCCCCCCCACACACACTTCAAACCTTGCTTACCTCATCTGCACCAGAATTGTCTGACTTAACTTTCTATGTAATGATTCCCTAGAGGGATGCAGGTTTCAAGTCCCTCAATCCCTCAACTCCAAGTACACAGGGTTGCTCGATAAAACACTGGATACCCAGTAAAATTAAAAGTTCAGGTAAACAACAAATAAATTTTTAGTGTGAGTATTCAATATTTGGGACATACCTACATTTGAAAAGTTATCTTCACTTTGAATTGGGTGTTCTGGATTTTTATTTGCTAAATCTGGCAATTTGGAGAGAAGAAGTCAGCTAGAGACTGGGTTGTCCCCATCTCTGTGATATTAACAGATTAGGGTCTCAATGTGTTGCTGGGAAATTTTCATACATTTCTTATTCAGAGCCCAGTGCTCCTGGCAGTCTTTCCTAAGACCTGAAATGGTTGCTTAGCCAGAGTAAATAACCTTTGAAAAGCATAGAAGAGTCTGCATATAGCTTTATTTTATTGACCCATCAATGGTTGCCTGAGCCAAGTCCTGATGATATGGAGAAAGCTAAGATCCCAGCCATCAGGGCCCCCATAATATGGTGAAAAAGGTAGCCAACATAAAAGGAAAAAAGCAAAACCCGGCTGTCCCAGCAATGACAGAGGTGTGCAGTGTTTTGGGGGATGGGGGAAGGGGAGATAGAGGATTCACAAAGACACCTCTAGATGGCACCCTTGAACAAAAATACTCCGGAAGGCCCCAGTTCAGCTTTCCCAAGCCAGGTAAGGGCAGTTGTAATGTTTTGTTCTAAAGGGGAAAAAAACCCCACAACATTTTCTTAGGTGGGGTACTCATTATACTGCAGAACAAAATGCATGAAGCCACACAGGACTGTCTGAAACTTAAGAATCTAGGGGCATTTATCTGTCCATGTCCTATCTCCACCATCAGCTCCTCTTTTGCTGTTGTGGAATTAGATGGGCTCTCTTAGCTCCTTTTTATTATTATTGTCCTCAAGCTTATTCCTTTATCCACTAGCCTGTTTATTTCTAGAGATATTAGTTGGTAGAAGACTGCACCATTGAATCTTTTTCAATCCCTCCTATACTCGAGGTAGGTACTAAGTTCTTTACAGCTATTTTTGCATCCGTCCTCTCTAAAACCCTGTGATTGCTTCCCAGGCTGCTATGGACGCAGGTCACAGAGGAAAGGGAGGTCCACAGAGGTCCCTGGATGAAAAATGCCTGAGAACTACGCAGTAGCAGGCCAATGCTCAGGCAATGTTCAGGTCTGTCATTTTACAGATGAAACCCTGGACCAGAGAGGTAACTTATCCAAGGTCACACAGTAAGAGTCAGCCCTGAGATCAGGGTCCAGGACTGTTGGAACCTCCCTCCCCCAGCCCACAGTCTATACCAGTGTTTTTGTTGTTGTTGTTTGTTTTTGTTTTTAGATTTATTTGAGAGAGAGACAGGGAGGGGTAGGGGGAGAGGAAGAAGCAGACAAGCAGACCCCTCCTAACCCCCCCCCCCCCGCCCCGCTACGGCCCTCACTGAGCAGGATGCCAGAAGCGGGGCTCAATCCCAGAACCCTGGGATCACTACCAGAGCCAAAGGCAGATGCTTAACCAACTGGGGCACCTGGGTGCCCCTATGGCAGTGGTTCTTAATAGGAAGATTGTGTCCTTACAGGACATTTGGCAATGTTTGGGGACATTTTTGGTTGTCACAACTGGGAGGAAGGGGATGACTCCTGGCATCTAGTGGGTCGAAGCCAGGGATGCTGCTAAACTTTCTACAAAACACAGGGCAGCCCCTTCAATACAAACTTTCCCGGCCTCAAATGTCAATAGCGCTGCCATTGAGAAACCCTGCTCTATGGGACGGATATGGGGCCAGGGAACATGTGTCGTCGGGCTCTGACGTGGAGCTGAGGGACTTGGGTTTAGATTTTTTCAATTATTAAAAAAAACAGAGGAGGGGCGCCTGGGTGGCTCAGTGGGTTAAAGCCTCTGCCTTCGGCTCAGGTCATGATCCTAGGGTCTGGGATCAAGCCCCGCATGGGGCTCTCTGCTCAGCGGGGAGCCTGCTTCCTCCTCTCTCTCTGCCTGCCTCTCTGCCTACTTGTGATCTCTGTCAAATAAATAAATAAAATATTTAAAAAAAAACAACACAAAAAAACAGAGGAAACAACCCAACCCATCTTTAAGGATCTCGCTGGTTCATGTTATCTGTGTGAGAAGTAATGGCTAAAACCTGCCGGTCAAGGCCATACCTCATCCTTCGGTGTCCTGGGCTCCAGGAATGCTTCCAAAACAGGTGGCCCAGGTGTAGGTTATTTAGGCAGGGGAAGCCCTAAATCACTGCGCAAACCCGTGCTCCGAGGCCAGTCCACCTGTCTCGGCGGTGGCCCGGGCACTCTCACTTCAAGCCAGGAGTGTAGGATGGGCCTCAGTTTCCTCATCTGTAAACTGTTCAGGGCCTGTCAGGGTGGCTTCAAAACGCCGAGGAGGAGAGCTCACTTGGCGGAACGTGCAGCCGGAGGACTCCGTGCGCTTTTGCCACCTCCTCCCAGCCTTGGGCGGGGAGAGCCAAATCTTGCGCGCGCGTAGCAGACTCCTGCAGCGGAGGGGGCGGAGGAAGGGGCGGGGAGGGGGCGGAGGAAGGGGCGGGGAGGGGGCGGAGGAAGGGGCGGGGGGGGCGGAGGAAGGGGCGGGGGGGGCGGAGGAAGGATGCAGCCTGGGCGGGGCAGGAAACAGGCTCCAGCTCCCGCCCTTGCCCAAGAGAGTTCTTCCCTTTTCCTCTTCCTCCTAGTTCCCCCACTCCCGCCTCCCTCCTCTCCGCCTGCACACCTCGGCCAACGCGGCCGACAGGACCGGTGAGAGCTCGCAGCTTAGATGCTAGGGTACAGCATGCCCGGGCTGGCTAGACCCCCCTCGCGGGGAGGGGCAAATGGAGGGGCGCCGGGGCGTGGGTTGAGCGGGCAACGGATGTCCTGAGCTGTGGCCCTCAGTTCGCAGTTTAAAGGGAAGTCTTACCCCTTCGAGTCCCCAAGACGGGCTAGGAGCGCACGCCCACAGGCGCGCGCACACCCTCACACACCCCACTAGATTTGGTAAAAAGGGTTGCCAGCCCCATTCCATCCCCGAGACCCTGCCCCTTCTTGGAAAACCTGGAGGAGGAATCTCCAAACCCTCTCCCCAGGATTAATGAAAATAGGTACCCTCTTTCCCACAGGACCCTCTTCTCTACCGAGGGACACCCCCTTCCCCGGTCACTGCAAAGAGGGTGCTCCAAGTAACAAAGGTGGACTCTTCTCCCCAAATTAATGACTCCACTCCGGCGTGAACGCCCCTTTCTCAGCCTCCGTGCGCTCTGGTGCGGACCCTCTCTCCACAGCCTCCTTTCCTCTTCACCTCTGCCCATGGATACCTAGAAGCTGGGCGTCTGGAGGCTCCCCCTCGTGTCTTCAAAGGCCGAGAGACTGGAAGCAGATGGGGAAGGAGGGGCCTGGGTAGGCCCTAGGCGCCCAGCATTCCTTTCCGCCAACAGTAGGTGCACCCCCTCTCCCTTCCAGCTGGAACGCTCAGGGTGGACGTTAGTTAGCCCCGGGAGGGGCGGGATGGCCAGTGATCTCTGGAGGGAGCAGAGAAGGCGGGGAACTTGAGGGTTGCCTCCTTGCCTCCAGAGACTTCTCAGTTACTGGGGAAACCCCTCTGTAGAGTGAGTGACAAGGGTCTCTGGGGTTGGTAGCCAAGTGGTTGCATTTGACGGCTGTGGCATTGGCATTCTACCTAGGTTTGTCCCATCCGACTCCCCAAACCGGTCTGGGTGGCCCTTGGGTTCCCTAGGCCTCTGGAGACCTGTAAGGGGAGCTGGGCTTGTATCTGCATGCAGCAGAGATGAGATTAGGGGAGCTACGTCCTGGGAACATCCTAAATCAAAGGTTTGTGCCAGTTGTAGCTTCAAAGACAGAATATGGCTGTGGCGGGGTCAGTCCTTTCCTGACCAAAGGGTTCTTGTTTGACAAACCGGGTTGTAGCAGAGGCTCTCTAGCTGGGGTAATGAAAATGCACTTTAATCTGCATTCTAGACCCTATAGGTGTTAATAAAGTAACTCCTCCCCCTTAACTCACATAATTGCCATGTTGTATAGTCAACACGGTAAACAGATGTCAGCATCACTCAGTTAAATTTTGGCCACTGTGATAGGATCTTTGAGGTTTTTTTTACTATCAGTAGTTAGGAGATCGTTTGTAAGGAAGAGACAGTGTCCGGCCCTACAGCTGTTCTGGGAAATAGAAAATAAGAACAAGGGGCACCTGGGTGGCTCAGTGGGTTAAAGCCTCTGACTTTAGCTCAGGTCATGATCCCAGGGTTCTGGGATCGAGCCCTGCTTCCTTCTCTCTCTCTCTGCCTGCCTCCCTGCCTGCTTGTGATCTCTGTCTGTCAAATAAATAAATAAAATCTTAAAAAAACAAAAAGAAAAGAAGAACAATATATTTGTTTATATGAAAATCTGACAAGGGTTAGAAAAACAGATACCTTACTGAACAAATTGGTTTTATAATTGCACGAACTTAGGACAGTCCTGGAAATTAAAGGCTGTTGAGTCACAGAGTATGTGTGGCTTGGTCTGCCCTTGAGACACCCCACCCATTAAGAGGAGACTTACAAGTAAATAGAGAATGATTTATGTGGTTGGAAGCCAACCTGTACAGTGTGGGTAGTAAATAAAGAAATTGGCCACCATCACTGTTTAAGAAAGGCTTCCTGGGGAAAAGGCAATGGGACTTGAAATAGTGTATTCAGATTTCTACTATATTCTTTGCAGCAGTTTGTCAGGCTAAAAAATAAACATAAGTCCCTAGAGATAGTACCATTAACATTTCGGTATTAAATAATCTATATCCTTCTAAGTCTTTTTACTATGGAATGTAAACATAAAATACATATGTTCCTGTAACCATATGAGATATCTTATAATTTTTTTCACTTACCTTGAATGTATGTTCATATCACTAACTAGATGTCCACATCATCATTTTAACAGCTATGCTGTACTCCATTTTATGAATTTATCATTATTTAACCAATTTCCTGCTAGTGGACAGTTAGCATCTTTCCAGTGTTTTGCTGTTTTTACCATACATAGAATTGCACTGCACATCCTTCTTGTTTTGTTATCCCTTTTTCATTATTCCCTTCAGATTCCTGGAAAATAGTTGTTGGATGAAGGCGTGTGCACTTAGAAATTCTGATAGATATTGCCATGCCACCTTCCTTCCTCCTGCACACCTACCATCAGTGTGTGAGGATAGTGGAAGCTTTTGTTGAACTAGCTGGGTGAATACTACTAATGGTTCAAGATACTTTTTGTTTCACCAGTGACAGCAAGAGACTGGGTGACATGAGTGATTCGACTGCGCCCTGCCCTGGACAGTTTACCGGTAGAAGAATTAATCCCTAAAGGGACTGGAGTGGATTTCAGGATGGCAAAAGAGGAGCCTCTGAGTACCTCAAAGGACTTGAAGGAGCTGCAGAAGAAGCTATCTTTGTTGGTAGAGTCCATCCAGAATAACTTAAAGGTCAGTTTCCGATCAGGCCCTGTAATGGAAAAATCCCCAAATAACAGCAGCTTAAAGACCCATAGAAGGTTATTTTTCTCTGAAGTAGGAGAAATTTGGAGGTAGGTCAGGAATCTTTGTAATTCACCACCCTGCCCTGGTGTCTAAATTGTGATCTTCAAACTCATTGTCCAAGATGGCTGCTAAAGCATCAGCCATTGTATTCACATTCCAGGCAATAAGGATGGAGGAGGGAAGGGGAGAAAGACGTAAAAGCCACCTCTAATTTAAGATGACTTCCTGGAAGTCACACACACAGCATTTCCAATTCTATCTCATAGACTAAAATTTTGTTGTGTGTCTCCCCTCACATTAAATGCGGTTCTTTAGGTGGTTACAGAGGGTGGGTCTCAGTCTATGCCACAGATACCAGCCTTGTTTGGTTTTGTTTTGTTAATTTTCCCGTTACCCTGAGACTGAGGGGGGCTAAAGCTTACTTTAAAATTTGAGTCCAGTTTTCCACTAGAAACCCAGCATCCAATAGAAGTATGATATGAACCACATACGTAATTTAAAATTTTCTAGTAGCCTCATTTAAAATGTAAAAAGCAGGTGAAATTAATTTTAATAATGTGTTTTATTTAGCCTAATAGATCTAAATATTTCAATATGTAATCCTAAAAAATGTCTAATGAAAAAAAGTTATGGAGATGTTCTTTATTCTTTTTTTGTAGTAAGTCTTCAAAAATCCAGTGAGTATTTCACACTTAACAGTATATTTCCATTTGAATTAGCCACTTTTCAGGTGTTTAGTAGCCATTCAGTGACAGTGGGGCTTGAGATAGTATACTCTGCTTTCTTGAATTTATCTTTCTTCTATATGTCATTCAGCATTTCGTCAAGGAAAACAGCTCTCAGAAATAATACTAACAGTTTGTTGTATTCCCCTCTAGATGTTTTTTTCCTGTACGGAATGCCCATAAAATATATATATGTATGTAACAAGATGAACTGGTTTGTGATCTGTTTTTTTGTATCAGATAGCATGGTTCCCCTCAGGTCTATTTGAAGAGACAGGACTTTGCAGTCTAGAGCAATATACTCCATGGAAATCTTTCCTGGACTCATCCCAAAATGCCTCTGGCCCTCTTTATGGATTTAGCAAGCTATTTTTAAATCGGCCAAGCAGCTTTCTAGTCAGCAGACTGAGACTCTTGTTACTAAAAGTTAACTTAGTAGGAAAGGTCCTTCTGCTCATCTCCTTGTGCATTTGGTTCTCATTAGATGTGTTAGTTATGTTCTCTGAGGTCACCGCAAACAACAGATTAGCAAATGCTGAACAAGTTCTCCTAGGGGAACTACAGGATTAGGTTCTGGCAAATTTCTGGTCACAGTATTTTCATCAGCTGATACACCTATAAACTGTTGCATGTATATTTCCATTTAAAGACAACTTATTCAGTATATGTTGTTGATTCATCAACATCAAACTCCTGGCCAATAGCACTCTAGCTCTTGCCTGAACAAAGCTTACTCACACACACATTTTCTCTTAAGGCAGATCACACCCTTCTTACAGCGAAGAACACTAGACGGTACTTCTGCCATTTTAAATGGTGAAATTACCAACAAAAAACCTAAGATGTGAGAAGAGGTGGTACTAAATATACCTTGCAAAGGACAGTTGTATAAAGAGCTGAAATAAGAGCACTCCCTAGTTTGACCTTAGTTGGGAACATGTGTGTCAGGTGACTTAAGTTTTCCCATGCTCTGTACATGTTCTTGAAAGCACCACAGATACTGATTTTGGGGGCTTCAAATAAATTTTGGTGAGTAGGTGAATGTGCAAATATAGAATCTGCAAGTAATAGGGATTGACGGTACATTGATTAACCCTGATTGAGGAGTACTATATGCCAAGCACTGTGTTAGGCATTTGGCATGTTTTATTTAAATTTATGTCCACATTCTGAAGTAGACTTTTCAAAGCATGTGACCTCTGCCTTCTTGGCATTTCTTTACTTTTTTGTCGTAGATTCTCAGTTATGGTCATTGGAATAGATATGGGCTTCCAGGCCAGCTGACTCCCAGAGTGATGGGACAGATTATCAGCTGGCTAAGCCCTGATGTTCTTTGGATAGTCCTAAGACAGAGCAGTTTCTTTTAAAATTTGTTATTATGGGGCGCCTGGGTGGCTCAGTGGGTTAAGCCGCTGCCTTCGGCTCAGGTCATGATCTCAGGGTCCTGGGATCGAGTCCCGCGTCGGGCTCTCTGCTCCGCAGGGAGCCTGCTTCCCTCTCTCTCTCTCTGCCTGCCTCTCCGTCTACTTGTGATCTCTCTCTGTCAAATAAATAAATAAAAATCTTTAAAAAAAAAAAAATTTAAAATTTGTTATTATGTTAATCGTATTAATATGAGTTGTATTAACTCAGTAGATTAATATTGAGGAAAAGGGAAAGCAAATCACCTGTAAACCCATCAGTAACAAATCCATAGATTGTGATTACTATTATTATTAGGCACCTTAAGTATGTAACTTTCATATGTAAGTGGTTGTAATTATGACAGATATAGTCCTATATTTTTATTTTTGCTTGGTATTGCATATTGGTGTTTTTCCATATTGAATCTTAGGTCCTTAGAACAGTTGCTTGGTAATAGAACCTTCCATCAGATTGACCTAACCATAATTTATATAAACATCCCCTTGTTTCCACGATATTTAGATGATTTCTTTCCCCCAGATAATTTTTAACCTTTCCTCAGAGTTAATAGGCCCTCATAATTCCAGAAAAGACCAGATGGGCTTCCACATGAAGTGTTTGTGAAACAGCTCCATAATTTATTCTAGGAAGCCTCTGGAATGTCAAGTCTTCATTGACATAGGCTGAGAGAGTCAGAAACCTGCTTGAAATAGCTTAAGCAGATGAATACTGAGACCTGCTGAGACTTTGGAGAACTGGGAGGCTATCTTAGAAGCCAAGGGCTGGAAGTGAATCAGGGTCTGGCAGGTCACTGGGGTCAGATTTACTCTCAACACCCTCTCTTGGGCCATGTTTCTTCTGGTTGTAACTTTCCTTATGCATCAGATTCGTTCTCCTCCCGCTACAGCTTGGTTTTCTTGTTCTTCCAATCACATGAGCCATTGTGACTGCCCAGGTTGGCACCTGCAACTCCCTTTGTCTCCCTTAGCTCCCAGCTGAAGCCCTCGAAGCGGCTTGCTCTGGCAATACCTGATTCTTAGGATCAAGAATCTGTTTTGGGACACCTGGGTGGCTCAGTGGGTTAAAGCCTCTGCGTTCGGCTCAGGTCATGATCCTAGGTCCTGGGATCAAGCCCCACATCAGGCTCTCTGCTCAGCAGGGAGCCTGCTTCCTCCTCTCTCTCTGCCTGCCTCTCTGCCTACTTGTGATCTCTGTCTGTCAAATAAATAAATATAATCTTAAAAAAAAAAAGGATCTGTTTGACCAAGTCACCTATGGCTAGGGAGGCAGCTGGACTGGGACTTTTCATTACATGGAGGGAAACATGGCTTCAGGAGCGTGCCTCTGCTCTGGGAGGGAGCAGGGTTCCAAGAGGAGGGAAGATAAGGAACATGGGGTGGGCAGATGCCTCCTGATGGCATCTCCACCTGTGGATTACCTATGACTAGTTTTGCTCCCATGCTGACCCATCCTTCCACAAGGGATGTTTTTGAATTACATCTCCAGCATCTTTGTGCCAACCCTGAATCACATGCCAGGGGACACCCAAGCTGTGGTCTGGGAGATGTTAACACAGCACCTTGGAGTTGGCATTACCAGTTTTTTATTGTTGTTGTTGTTGTTGTTTTTAAGATTTTATTTATTTGAGGTAGGGGGAGAGCACAGAGGGAGAGTAAGTGGGAGAAACAGACTCCCCGCTAAGCAGAGAGCCTAATATGGACTCAGTCCCAGCATCCTGAGATCCCAGGATGCCTGAGCTAAAGGCGGACACTTAACCAACTGAGCCACCCAGGCACCCTTACCGGTGGTTTTAAATAATCTTGACGCCTTCATCCTCCTCCTGTCTGGTAGCAGGGGACAGTGGTTGTCTTTTGCATTCTGACACCAGGGAATTGGCCTGTCTCCTGAATAGTTCCAGATGGAGACTTCATGTCTTTAAATACTGGCCGCATTACTCCTACTTTGGAACTTGCCATACTTATGTGAATTTTAAAATAAATTGCCTTTGTCTGACCTTGGGCGAGTTGCTTAGGTCACTGAATCTCCATCACCTCTTATCTCAAATAAGCAATGCCGGGCTCATCGCTTTGTTGTGAGGATAATCTCAGGAGCTGTTCAAGAAGGCTGTAGCATGTAGCTTGGCACATAATGGTGCTCATCTGTCCCAGCCTGGCATTCCTGAGTTCTTCAGCACAGTAACATGCCTGTAAAATCCAGGTTGGATGACCTGTGTCTGCTTCCAGGATAGGGATGGAAAATTGCATTTCATGTTACTGTGTAATAAGCTATCTTCCTTTCCATCCTTCCACTGTATCCCTCCCTGTTGCCATGAGAATAAGACGTTAATTGCTATGTTCTAGTTCCCTGGATTTAAATAATGTTCCTCATTACCTGCTTCTGAGCATTGAAGGGAGAAATAAATGAGGGAATACATTGAAAGAACTTGAAACAGTGCTTGGCCCTTCAGTGTTTAATGAATGTTCTCTATTACTATGTGTGACTGAATCCTGTCCTTCCCTTCTATGACAGACTGGCCTGAGCAGGGAGGGCCCTCCTTCCTGAGGGAAGACAATTTCTACAATTAACTGCATCTTAAATGGTCTCTGCATATCTGAATGACTTTCTGTTTTTTGGTTGTAGGGCTCAGACTCGTGAGAGGCTAAGAGAAAAATAGATTCCTTGGGATCTGGAAGAACAGATCTGCTTTTCTCCTTTTGGATCCCCGTGCCCAACCGTCCCCAAGTCCTATTGATTTTTCTTTTGTCATTACACTTTCATATTCCCCAGCAGCCTAGATTTCGCCATCAGTTTCTCTTCCTGACTTTCCGCAAATCTTCTTAATTGCCTTTTGCACATGATGGCCATGTTTATATTTCTTAAATTAGTCCTTTGATTATATTGTAATCCTCAAATGCCAACAGTTTGCTGCTTCTTTTTTTCTAGATAAAGGTTAAGCTTTAGTTAAAACTTAAAAGTTTAAACTTTAGTGCTTTGCAGTGGAAATAATATGCAACCAGTGTAGGGAATTTTAAAATTTGCTAGTAGTCATACTAAAAAGCATGAAAAGAAAGAAGAAAAATTAAATTTAGCACTATATTTTATATAACCCAGTATATCCAGAATAATATAATCTCAACCTGTATATAAAAAATGAATGATGAGATAATTTACCTTTTTTAATATGCTTAGCACAAGTCTCAATTGAGATACTAAATTTTCATTGAAAATACTTGCTCTCTATTCAGATTTCATAAAATTTACTTTTAAAAAATTTATTTGAAACATTCCTAACTTATGTGAAATGTAATTAAAAATATTCCAGTGACTGAAGCATCTGTCAGTTTTTAAATATAAATTAAGTTGAAAATCTAGTTCATCAGTCACACTAGCTACACCTCAGGTATGCAGGGGACACATGTGGCTGCTGTGCTGGGGTGTCTGCGTGTAAACTCACAAGCCTGGCCTTTGAGCGTTCCAGCCTCATCTGCTCCCCACTGTGGATACTGGGTGTCTTGATTATAACGGATCAGAGAGAACCGTTCAGTCTATCATAGGATACCTGGGTGGTTTTACTAAGAATATGTGTGGACTAGAGCCGGAAAGCAATCAAGACTTAAGACAGCTCCAGGGACCAGCTCCCCCACCCTGCACCCCCCATCCCCCACCCTTCTTCAGCTACCTTAACAGGAGTCTCACTGGGTTCTGATGATCTGAGCCAGGCATCCCTAGTATAGCCCCTCTGGCTAGAGAAGCTGAATAGCCAAGTCTCCTAGCTTTTCTCGGGTAGGAGTAGCTAGAGGCAGTACAGCGAGTGGACATCATGCCTTTTGTTTATGGCCGGACTGGAAGTGGAATTTGTCATGCCTGGAGATTCTCCTAAGGAGGCAATGGTGAAGCCCCAAGACCGATGGCAGTGGCTTCTTGGAACGACAGCCTTTTTTAGTTAAGCAGCATGAACACTGCACTTTGATCACCATCAACTTGAACTTAAAACCGTCTTCCAGCTGGCCCCCAGATTCCCAGCATTGGAGTCGCTAAGAGGCATACGTGTTTTGGGTAGTGATACCTGTGATCACTGTAGCTTGAATTTCCTCTTCATTTCAGCTGCAGCCCTCTAAAGCCTTAAGGAAGGAGACCTGGGAAGTTTGTGATGGGGAAAAGTTCTGGAATGATGGAACCTTTTAAGAGAATAGGAACGAACATGTCTGTAGTCAGGAGAGAGACAGAATGGGGTTTAAGAAGAGGCCATCCTTGTGGATTTTCTAGGGTCAGCTCTGCCTTAAAGCAGCCCTCCTCCCACTGAGCTAGATCCAGAAACTCTTTTGCCTGGTGAAGGAAGACCACGTGTTCATTACATAAGCTTGCAGTAATCATCAGGCTGTGGCCTGACTGCGGTATCCATGTTGACAACGTGAAAGCATTTTTTCCTAACCAGGTGGCAGCCCTTACCAGTATTTGACATTTCAAGTGAAGAGATTCAGCTTTGAATGCCTAGATTTTGCCACTTGGATACTGTGTGACTCTAGGCAAGTCCCATTGCTTCTCAGACTTTCATGTGTGTACAGGTCACCTGGGGAATCTCATTAAAAACCAGCACCTGATGTAGCAGGTCTGGGGCAGGACTTGAGATGTTGCACTTCTTTTTTTTTTTTTTTTTTTTTTTTTTTTAAATTTTTTTTTTTATTTATTTGACAGAGAGAGATCACAAGTAGACAGAGAGGCAGGCAGAGAGAGAGAGAGAGAGAGGGAAGCAGGCTCCTTGCTGAGCAGAGAGCCCGATGCGGGACTCGATCCCAGGACCCTGAGATCATGACCTGAGCCGAAGGCAGCGGCTTAACCCACTGAGCCACCCAGGCGCCCCTGAGATGTTGCACTTCTAACAAGCTCCCTGGTGATGCCAAGTAGCTAGGACTTAACCTCTCTGTGCCTCGGTGGCCTTGACTCTGAACGCTCAGCTGTGGAGTAGGAGATCAACTGTGTGTACATTACACCCGTGCACACACATGCTGAGGGTCTCTTGAGAGGGTGTGTGTGAAGTGGTAGAGCCATGGCCAGGTCTTTCCTCCTTTCACAAGACTTGAGGTTGGGTGGGACCCTCAAACTTGCCACCTGTCTACAGCTGCCTTAAGCTGTTGCCGGGGTGACTTATGTCTTGGGAGACTTGTTAGCATTGACTTGTTATGTTACCGATGAGCCGTCCAACTTCACAGCCTCTGGTTTGACTTCCTGCAGCTCAGATGGGGTTCCTGGGGTTCAGACATGGCATTCAGTCCTGGCTCTTTCTCCCCTGCCCGCAGGTGATTGCCTTTATGAAGTCTCCAGTGGGTCAGTACCTGGACAGGCATCCTTTCATGGCCCTCACCGTGCTGGTGTTTGTGGCTATGTCAGCCATTCCTGTTGGGTTCTTCCTGCTCATCGTGGTGCTTACCGCCCTGGCTGCTTTTGTGGGAGTCATTTTACTGGAAGGTATATCCTGTTCATTTGTTCACTGCCTCGGAAAATGTTTCAGTTGGGAGCACAGTATGTATTGGGTACCTGCCACTCTTATCAAATTCTCCTGTTTTTGAAAAGATCAACAGTGGCCCAGGCAGATTGTCAGTAGTTACAAGATGGACTTTGGTGTCCGGATTAGAATCCTACCTTCCCCAGTGCGATTTTGGACAATTTATTTGCCCTCTCTGAACCTCAAACTCCTCATATATAAACTGAGGAAATAATAACACTGACTCAAAGTGTTGTGGTAGGGATTAAAACTTAGAGTCCTATGAAATATTTAGCAGAGCCCGTGGCATAGAGTGACTTGTGCACGAATGGTAACAGAGTCCAATTACTCCACACCTTGTTATTGAACACTGTTGCATGCCAGGTGTCTTGCTAGGCACTAATGTTCCCCCTTCTCCACCTTTCCTCCTGAGGTCACGCTGCCAACTGTCACCTTCTCCCTTTGTTGCTAAGGTAAAATTACTGAGAAGGCAGATCTGATTGGCTCAGATTGCCTTTTCGTATCAGATCCAAATCACAAGACACTGGCTATAGAACTGGTTGCCATTGTTTCATTGGTTTCCCAGAGCCAAGAGCACCCAGAGTTGTTTCCTGCTCAGGGGACCATAGATAAGGCAGTTTGCTTCTGAAGGAGAAGGTGAGCATCATTGATGGATGAGTTAAATACAGCCTGGCAGAGTAGCTGTTGAGGAAATATTAACGGATGAATGAATGGGTGGAGGAGTGCACGAGTACTGTGGCAAGAGTAGATTTAGAAGAAGGGAGCCACTTTTGGTCCTGTCATGCAAAGCTCTACAGAGGACAGGATTTAAAGACATGTAACAACTTTTGTTTCTTTTGGGGAAGGAAAGACTTACTGAACTGGAGGGACAGCACATCACATACAAAGCCTTTAGAACAGTAGTCTAGAACCTGAGTGTGTGTAAGTCTTACTTGTTTTTTGAAAATGCAGACTTCCAGACCTCATCCAGAGATGGTTTTTTAGTAGTTCTGGAGTGGGGTCCAGAAATCAGAATTTTTCACCAGCCTTCCTGAGGCATCTGATTCTGATACACTGGTTGTTGGCCCCACTTTGAAAAACATGGATCCAGGATTTTGTCAATCTTTGTTAAAAGCAGCACATCCATTTATAGTCTCTGACTTCCTTCCTTTGCAGGGTCTATCCCTGAAATTATATCACTGTAGCCATGAGATGGGAGTTCTAAGCTGTTCGACCCCTCCCAAAGCAAGGAAAAGGATATTTGCCTTGCAGTGAGGCCCACTCAGGTGGTTAGATGACCTCCTTTTTTTTTTTTTTTTTTAAAGATTTTATTTATTTACTTGACACAGAGAGACCTCACAAGTAGGCAGAGAAGCAGGCAGAGAGAGAGGGGGAAGCAGGCTCCCTGCTGAGCAGAGAGCCTGATGTGGGGCTTGATCCCAGGACCCTGAGATCATGACCTGAGCCGAAGGCAGAGGCTTAACCCACTGAGCCACCCAGGCAAATCGGGATTTTTAGGAGAAATATCACTTAAAAAAAAATTCTGAGTTAACTGTCATAAACATAATGGCCTGGGGTCTGGCAGCTTTGTTTGTTTTAGCTGACTTTTTCTAACTATGCTCTCCTCTAGGACTGGTCATCTCTGTGGGCGGCCTCTCACTGCTTTGTGTCCTCTGTGGCTTGAGCTTCGTATCACTCGCCATGTCAGGGACAATCATAGTGTCCTACGTCATGGTCTCCAGCCTTTTTAACTACTGGTTTCCTCCCAGGTAAATACATATTAATGCAGTAATTTAATCTTCACCATTTAGGGGATTTTCACAAATACCACCCGACCCTAGCTGGATGTCTAGAAGTAAAATTGTGAGAGGCCAGAGTTCTATATAGTTTCCTGTACACATCAAACATCAAATGAAAATTGACAATGGAGTTTCAAACAAAATGCTGTCATCATTCACCACACACAGTTAACTGATTTTGTTGTCGTGGCAATGCTATGAAGTAATTGTTACTGATTCCTTTTAAAAGACACCATTAAATTTACAATACTTCAAAATAAGGCATTTTTTTTTTGCGGGGGGCTACAAGAATAATGAGCCATTATTCCACTCACCATGCACATACCTGAGGGTGATACAGGGGGCCGTGAAGCTGCTATTCCCAATGTCCACCTTCATCCTCTTTGCTCTTCAGAATGTGAGTGTCTTACCACGCTCGTGGTGACGGTTGGATGGTATGGATCTTATTCCTACATTATGGCCCCTAATGCCAACTACATCCCATCTGGAGCCTCTGCTGAAGGAACAGTGATCTCTTTTAATGCTGGAGGGAAAACCAGCTGTGTTGGAATTACTGTATGACAGTATGTTTGTCTGTAATGGGCTGCCCTCCTAAGGGATTTTCAGAGATGACTTTTTTTTTTTAATGCTTGATTTTTATCTTTTTCTCTTTGTTGGATTTAGAATCTAAGTCTCAAATAGAATATAACTCCATTGTGCTTCCTTTAAGCTCTTGCTTAATTAATGACAGTGGCTAATACCCATCAGGTACTTGCTCTGTGCCAGGGACTCTGTTATGCACTTTCCAGGCCCTATCAGCTCACGGAATCCTCACAACCACCCTGTGAGGGGGGTACTAGCTCCATCCTATGGTGAGGGAAATGAAGCCAAGTCCCAAAGCAAAGTGTGGCAGAGAAGGGACTTAATGCAGGTCAGTTGACTCCAAAGCCTCTTAACCAAGATTCCGAGGGACTCCAAAACAGGCATCAGCAGACAATTTCTGTAAGGGGCTAGAGGATAAATATTTTAGGCTTTGTAGGCCATGTGGTCCATACTGCAGCTCTTCAACTCTGCTGTTGCAGCCAAAAAGCAACAGAGACAATAAGAAAACAAGTGAGCATGACTTTGTTCGAATAAAGCTTTATTTATAAAAACAGGCAGCAAGCTGCATTCGCCCCAAGGAATTTGCCAACCCTTGCTCTAAAAGAACCAATATCCTGAATTTTGCTTTTCTGTAGAGTAGCCCTTGAACTCTTTACCAAAATGTTATCCTGTGGTTACTCAGGTTAGAAAATAAAATGTGAGGTGGGTATAATTTAAAAATAGCTCAGGGCTGGTTGTCATAGGATTGCCTGGTTGATATCTCTGGAGTTACATCCAACTTCTTAAAAATTGTTTTTTTTTTTTTTTTTTTTTTAAAGATTTTATTTATTTGAGAGAGGGAGAGAGGGATTGAGAGAATGAGTGGAGGGGCAGGAGGAGAAGCAGATTCCCCATAGAGCAGGGAGCCCAATGCGGGATTCGATCCCAGGACCCCGAGATCATGACCTGGGCTGAAGGCAGATGCTTAAACTACTGAGCCACCCAGGCAGTCCCCCTTCCTAAAAATTGTTTTGATCACTGTCAGTCTTAAAGGAGTTAAAAGAAGAAATGTGGGCTTAAATTTGGCTTATGAAAGCTGATGCTTCTGAGCCAAAATCTCTCCCTGCCTCTGAACCCTGCTCTGCTCTACCACAGGTGTAACAAAATCTGCATACCGCCTGTTTGTCAACAAAGAGGTGAAAAAGATTTCCAAGATTTGTCCTTGATCTCCTTATACTCCCCTCCTCCTCCTAACCAAGGCATCTGGACCCATTGTTTTCACCAGGGCAGTGGTTCTCAAGCGTTTCACATTTTGCTTCTCAAAATTACTGAGTCTTCTCAAGGTTTTGTTCATGTTGTTTTAAACATATCAGTAATTACTGTAGTAGAAATTAACAACAAATTTGAAAAATACTTATTTAAAAAGGGACAGTATTACCTGCTGATATAAAAAACATCTTTATGAAAAGTAACTAGAGGCGCTTGGGTGGCCCGATCAGTTAAGTGGCTGCCTTCGGCTCAGGTTATGATCCCAGGGTCCTGGGATCAAGACCCGCATTGGGCTCCCTGCTCAGTGGAGAGCCTGCTTCTCCCTCTTCCTCTGCCTGCTGCTCTGCCTACTTGTGCTCCCTCTCTCTCTGTCAAATAAATAAATAAAATCTTTAAAAGAAAAAAAAAAGAAAACTATATTTTCCAATACAAAATGAAATGAGTGAGTGGCATTGTTTTACATTTCACAATTTTTTTTTTTTTTAAGATTTTATTCCTTTATTTGAGAGAGAGAGAAAGAGTACACATAAGCCTGGGTGCTGGAGGGACAGAGGGAGAGGGAGAAGCTGACTTCCCACTGAGCAGGGATCCTGACTCAGGTCTCAATCTCAGGACCCTGGGATCATGACACGAGCTGAAGGCAGACACTTACCCAAGTGAGCCACTCAGGCACCCCTGTATTTCACAAATATCTTTAATGTCTGCCTTAGTAGACGTCAGCTGGGTTTTGAAGACCCAGCCTCACAAGGGTATGGGTGGCAAAGGGCAGAAAAGCTTTTTCAGATAACTATGGATGTTCTTCTTTAATAGTACACCAGAACTCAGTAAGTTGTAGTTTCTTTAAGGTTAATTGAAATGTGACCTTTTTGTACTTTGTTGTATTAACGTATCCTGGTCTGTCTTGTACTTTTTAAAGAACCTTTACCATACATGTTTTTGTAACTTCATGCTCTGCTCATTTGCAATACCCAAATTAGAATACGGGGAAGGGGCCAGAATCCCTACCCCTAACCCAGTCACTTTAATCTCTTATGCCCTCAGTTTCCTCATCTCTAAAATAGGTGTAGCCTTAAATCTGGTGTGGTTGCAAGAACCAGATAAACCAACAAAGCAAATAAACCAACAAAGAATGTCATATATTCAGCGTTGTGCACTCTGCACAGTAAAGCTCTTGAAAGAGGCCCTAAAGCTAACCATTTCTTCTTGTTACCAAACAGACCTCTGACACAACAGAACTCCAGTGGCGACTGTCAGCTGGCTATGAAGTCCGCAGACTTAGAGGGGCTCTACCAGGAATGACCGGCCCAGTGGAGCCAGAGCTTTTCCCAAGCACCTCTCGAAGGCTGTGGATCATACTCAGCCCTTGGGATTATGAGTCAGAAGGGGGTTAGGTGGTCAAGCACTACTCGAAAGTGTCCTCTAGCTTTTTCATATAATCATAGGATCCCACGGGGGCCAGTGTGGGGCTCTTGTTGCTCTTGCAGGAGTCCTTTGGTTCTGTTGGTGGGCCCACCTTCCCAGGAGAATTAGCAGAGACTGGCCTTCACTCTGCACTTCCTGGCCTGTGACCCGCCCTCCTTAGTATGCAGACTTGACCTTGGCCCAGTCCTGAGCCTCTACAGCCTGGGCAGCTCCATCCCAAAGACTTAGATCTTGTGGCTGAGGGCCCAGTTTGGAGCAACTGTGGATTTTTTTTTTCTTTTTTCTTTTTTTCTTTCTTTCTTTCAGAAATGAGAAAAGCTGTTTATATCTTCACTTATTTGAAACAAGGTGGGGACAGAGCAGAACAGAGCAAGCTCTTCTGCCTTAGCATTTTATCAGAAAAACCAGCAACATTTGGCAATAATGGCTCTTCAGACAAAGTTGGAAAAGTTAACTATATGGCCAAGGGCACTTTTGAAAAAATCTAAAGATATGTGGAGTACTGTTAAGTGCCGTTACTCTTTAAAATACTTGCACTTGATACGTTTGTATTGTCTTGAAGAACGTGGCTTGTTAAGCCATTTGTGTAAAAAATCCTATGAAAATGCTTAAGGACTAAACAAGCTTTTAAAGTCCTGTGGGATTTCCCCTTCAGTGGTCCTGCTGTGGCATTTTATTAAATATTTATTTGGATGAGCTTTTTTTCTTTACTCTTTCTTTCACCCCCTAGACATCAGATTGCCTTATTACTTCTCGTTGATTTCATGGCAAATCCCAGGTAATAGGGCTCATGACAGACACTCCACCCAAAGTAGTGTTAATGGGCGGGCGGAGGCAAGAGGGGGAGTTCATTTCATTCCACTGAAAAGCCAGGGGATAGATTTTCAGGCACTGCTGGATCCAGGGGCTCAAGCAGCATCTTGAGGCATCTCTCTCCCTTTATCCGTCAGCACTGCTTTCCTTGTGTGAGCTGCTTTTCCACTAAGGCCGTGCACACGTGGAGGTCCCAGCAGCTCTGACTGTACGTCGGCCTCATGGTTAGCGCTCTGCACCTGCACCAGTGGGGAACCTGCTCTTGTCCAACAGCACGGGCCGATGATCTGGGTTTGGCCCTGATTGGACAGACTTGGGTCATGTGAGCAATCCTGAACCAGTCATAGGGGTCAGGAGGGTAAACTATGATGATGGGGTGGGGCTGGGCCATAGTTTCAAGCCGGAACCATGGGTGGTTTACATAAGCCCCACTGGTTTCACATGGGGTAGGGTACATACTACCAAAGGAATATGAGACGGAGAGGAAGTATTTGCTGGGCAGACAAAATATAAAGCCTGCTACTTGTGAGAGCAGGACATAAAAGCCTTAATCTGGAAACTTCTGAATCCTATGATAGCCATGGCTGTCCCTTAAAGGTGGCTTTCCTTCTTAGAGGGAAAAGAACTGCCTCTTCCTGCCAGCACGAGGAGAAGTAGTAATTGGTGTTTATTACATTTTTCTTTTCTTCATGCAATTGTCTGCTCGCATCTGTCTACTGCTATCTACCCAGCTGGGTAGTAATGAAAAATGAAAAGGTCACTGGCCTCCAGAAGTTTGCTTTCTAACACAAGAGTTGCCTAACTAGTGTATTAACTGTTGCTGCATAACAGTTTCCCACAAACTATAGACTTAAAAGAACATATGTTATCTCACATTTTCAGAGTGTTAGTAGTCCTGGCTCAGCCAGGTCCTTTGCAAAACTTCCAAGCACAGTGTTGCCAGGGCTGGGTTCTCATCTGAGGCTCAACTGGGGAAGGATCCACATCCAAACCCACATGGCCATGGGCAGCATCCCGTTCTTTGCAGGCTATATGGGACCTCACGCATGGCAGCTTGCATCTTTGAAGCCACCAAGAGAGAGATTCTCTTAGCAAGGCAGGCATTACATTCTTATGTAGCCGAAGCACATATGTGGTATCACATGTATCTTGTCACTTTCACCATATTCCATGGGTTAGAAGCAATCGCGAGTCCCAACCACACTCAAGAGGGGAATCACACAAAGGCATGTGCACCAGAGGTCAGGATCATGGACTCAACTCGAGGGGCTACCTGCTACAACCAGTAAACAAAATAGTAGATTGTGATAAGCATATCAGGAGAAAGTAAAAGGGTGACATACAACCAGGGGAGGCCACTTTCATCAGAGCAAGCAAGGATTTCTTCTCTGAACCAAAGAATGAGAAGTTACAGCCATGCCAAGGGCGGGGCGTGGGTGTTCCCAGCACAGGGCACGGGGATGTAAAGGCCCAAAGACCGGAAAAGAAATGATGTCAGTGTGGCTGGACCTGGTGAGCAAAGGGTAGTTGAAAGAGAGACAGAAGCCCATCATTCAGGGCCCCTTAGAGTAAGAAATTTACTCCAAAGAGCAAAGGGAAGATGATGCACTTTAAAGGGACATAATCAGACTTGGATTTTTAAAGATAACTCCATGGCCAATGGATCAGGAGATGAAGGCCAGTTAGGTCTGCAGAAGATGGTTATGGCACCACACAAGGATGGAGGTATGGAGACCTTCCTTGTTTGGAGAGCCAGCAGCATTTGGTGATTGGTTGCATGTGGGTGATGAAGGAAAGCAGAACATGGGATGGCACCTAAATTTTTAAACTTGAGCCAAAAGGTAGATGGGGACGCTATTTTCTGAGATGGGGCTGGGTGCATATTCAAGATCTCCTTTGCTCATATTAAGTCAGGTAGGCCTTTTTAACACTACTAGGGTGTGTGAAGTAGACAGTTGGTTTAGAGTGTAAGTCTGGGCAGGGGATATAAGATTTGGAAGTGTTTTCAGTGCTGAGAGCTTTACACAGCCATCTTATGGAATGCTGTCCCAGAAGTAGCCAAAAGATCGTTTTAAAATATATTTCTGATTCCATAAACATCCTTGCTTCAAACTCTGCAAAGTGCAAGGTGCTTTCCCTTTCCCACTGTACTTGGGTAAGACCCATCACAAGCTGCCTCTACTGGCTTCTCATTTTTTATATCCCATCAGCCTCTGGATTTTAGAGGTGAAACTAAAGTTTAGAGCAGAACTGACTAATTCTGCCAGAAAACGTGGCATCTAAATCATGGCTTTGCAGTTCAGGCTCTCCATCACATTGGCTAGAGCTCAAGGCCTTTTCTGATCAAACAAAGTAAAATAATGTACAAAACCCAGCAGAACCCCTGCCCCAGAATAGGGCCATAAAGCATAGTTGTCAAAATGCACAGTGCACCATCATTTAAAACTGACTGGAACAGAAATGTGTGAAAGGCTGTCAGCCAGGCTTGGAGGAATTTTAGGACTCCCCGATTATTCAAAAGGTGCCTGCCTTTTAGGCATAGTTCAATGTGTGGCTCATTTGGAAAGGTAATTTATCCTTACAGCATGAAAACCATGACTTTATACAGCCAAAATGTTAATTTATCAGTTAGTTTGTCCAGGTGTCTGTTTTTTTTTTTTTTTTTAAGATTTTATTTATTTGACAGTACAAGCTGGGGGAGCAGCAGAGAGAGGGAGAGGCAGGCTCCTGCTGAGCAGAGAGCGTGATGCGGGGCTTGATCCCAGGACCCTGAGATCACGACCTGAGCTGAAGGCGATGCCCAATGACTGAGCCAACCAGGCGCCCCCAGGTGTCTGTTTTTGCCATGTGTTGGGCGCTATCTTAAACCCTCTACAAATCAATACACATTTTCTGTCAGTCCTCACTACTACCCATCTTAGAGATGAAAATGCTGACAGATTGAGCGGTTAAGTTGTCAAGGGCACATGGAAACAAGTGGGATGCAAGCCCAGTTTGCCTGACTGCAAAACCCATCCTCGTACTCAGCATGTGGTTCAATGTCAACTCCTCCACCTGCCTTTGAGGCCTTATGAGATTTGGACCCATGCCCTAATATATGCTGTCTCTGACAGTATCCGTAACCTTTGCCGCTGTGTCAAATGACTCCAGGGATCACTGGTTTCATTAAATGCAATGGGAATGGTTGGCTCCCCTAGAGTTGTCCCCAAAGAGGTACCATTTCAACTAGCACTGTGTGTGGCTTCTGTTGTCTGTTCTGCATAGACCAGAGGATTCAGGGGTGTCTGGCTGGCTCATTCGGTAGAGCATGTGACTCTGGATTTTGGGCTTGTGAGTTTGAGCCCCATATTGGGTGTAGAGATTACCAAAATAAATAAATAAATAAATAAATAAATAAATAAATAAATAAAATGTTAAAAAAAAAAAAAAAAAGGAACAGGAGATTCAGCCCAGAAGTTGCAACACTCTGGCAAAGGCATGATCGGGTGTGAGTTGTCACAAGGTTGAGTACTTTCATGTAGGTTTTGCTGTGCCTCCTTGAGTGGGAGAGAAAAGGTGGAGCTAGAGAAAGGGGGTAGAATTTGAGAATAACCTGCTTTCCCTTACCTATGCCATGGTACCGCCCACAACACGTGCATGCATGCATATACGTATGGTGAGTGATTCAATAGGCGTGCACGTGCGCACACGCACACACACACGTCTGGAGTGATTGGTAAGAGTTGTGACAATTATGAATTAATGAAGTGCTCTCTTTGCCTTCCTGGGGGAAGGGTGTGGGGATTACATACAAATCTGGTGGGCCTCTTGGGTGTGTTGTTATGGTGGATAGTATCCATCATGTGTGGCCAAAAAGTTGAAAACCAGTGATGCTGGAGCATCCCTTGTCCAAACCTCCCATCTCAAAAGATTTCCACCTTCCACAACCCAGCTCCAGGTTCATACCTCTGTGAAGTCATGTCTTGTTTTGTGCGCTCTCTTTATACTTACAGCCCTCGTGGAACAGGCCTGTTGAGCAAGTGACAGCCTTTCTGTGCATTGACTTCCTCAGTCTGTAAAGAGAACGCCATCCGACTGGAGTCTTTGGGAAACTGAGGCAAGTGGTCTCTAGTTATAAAAGTGCTACAACACCATCAAACAATTATACCCCTGCTCAACTGATGTGTCTCTCATTTGCTGCTATTCTTTTGCATTTACCTTTCCTCCCACCCTCCCTACCTGCCCCCTCTCCACCAGTGCTGTGGGCATGGAAACAAGGCCTGCATATTCACTTTGGATAGCTTAGAACCTTATACATAGAAACCCCTGGACAACATTTTCCATTGACTAGAAAATACTGAGAGGTGTGAATCTAGAGCCTATATATCCCAGGACATTTGGCAGCGTGTGGAGGCGTTTTTTGTTTTTTTTAAAGATTTTATTTATTTATTTGACAGACAGAGATCACAGGTAGGCAGAGAGGCAGGCAGAGAGAGGAAGGGAAGCAGGCTCCTTGCTGAGCAGAGAGCCTGATGCGGGGCTCGATCCCAGGACCCTGGGATCATGACCTGAGCCGAAGGCAGAGGCTTTAACCCACTGAGCCACCCAGGCACCCCATGTGGAGGCATTTTTGATTCTCATGACTGTGTGTGTTTGGGAGAGGGGCTGCTCCTGGCATCCTTCTGGCATGCTCCTGGTGGGGGATAAGGCCAGGGATGCTATTAACTGTCCTACAATGCACCTGACAGCCCCTTACAGAAAGAATTATTTGGGCACAAATGTCAGTGCCAAGGTTGAGAAATCCTGATGGAGACAAGAATTAAGAACATTAGGCTTCACGATAGCAGAGCTCATCTGGGATGAGGCTGGTATTGGCCAGGCCTGTACTAGATCTGCCAGTTACAGTAATGGTATACAGTAATGGTTTCACAAATTAGACATTTGTGAAATATGTCAGGTTTCCAAAGACCTTTCATACATACCCATTACCATTTTTGACCTTTCACAACAGTTTTGCAAGTTCCCTCTCTTCCATCTTCCTGCCATACTCCTCAACTGGCAGAAGACGAAACTGGGCCAACAGGTAAATAATTTGCCAAATGTCTCAGAGCTGGCTAGTGACTGTGCTACGAGAACAGCATCATTGGCTTCCAGCTCAGGCGTGGTTTGCTCCTCTCTCCCTGCTTTTCTGTTAAAGCAGAAATGAGAAGGATGAGACATAGGGAAGTTGGGCTACTTGGCAGTTGGGAATTGGAGAGCCATCTAGGTTGGAGAGGACAGTGGGTGTCGTTTGGCTTCCCATGACTTGGGAGGAGACTCAAGGCCCCATACACATGTGCTAGGAGACCTTATGCCCCGACTTAGGTGCTGGAGCTTCAAGCCCCATCTGAAACCCTTAAAAACAAACAAACAAAAAACCAGCAGGTGGAAATGGAACAGAAATGTTTCCTAAAGTCGGTGCTTACTTGTTGAGCCAGAAGAGGGAGCTCACATCTAGCAATCTGAAGCTGGCTCTGCAGCGAACAGCCCTTAGAGCTGAAAGAGACTTTGCACTTGTGCATCTTAGATGTTAATGTGCATCTGTACAAGGGGTCCTGCTAAAAGTCAGGTCCTAAGTCTGTAGGTCTGAGTTTCTGCCAGCTTCCAGGGAAAGCCTTCCACAGACCACACCTTGGGTAGCAAGGCCATAGAAGCCCTCTTCGGTCCTCCTTCTAAAGATGGCACACCTGGGGGCGCCTGGGTGGCTCAGTGTGTTAAAGCCTCTGCCTTCGGCTCTGGTCATGATCCCAGAGTCCTGGGATTGAGCCCCGAATTGGGCTCTCTGCTCGGCGGGGAGCCTGCTTCCTCCTCTCTCTCTCTCTTTCTGCCTGCCTCTCTGCCTACTTGTGATTTCTGTCTGTCAAATAAATAAATAAAGCCTTTAAAAAAAATTCTTTAAAGATGGCACACCTGAAGCCAGAGAGGGGCCATGACTCTACCTGAAGCCACTGCAAGTCTGCAGCACCTGGGCTGGGACCCATGTTTCCTGCATCTGGGGCTTGCTTCACAGCATCTTCCCTGCTCCTCTGACCCTAACAGAATGCAGTGGGGAGGATCCATCCCTAGGTATGAGACCATAAAGAGACCATATTGTCTGCTTTGAATTCTTAACCTCAAAAATACAGTGCCAGTTACTTTACCAGCAAAAGAGGTGTTTATTTGGGAATCAAAGAGAATCGCAATCTGGGGCAAACAAACTACAGCAAAACTGTAGGCAAGTCCAGGGAATAAAGGAGGGGCACGCCTATTCATTCATTCATTCATTCATTTATTCATTCATTTATTTGAGAGAGAGCGTGAGAGCACACAAGTGGGAGGGGCAGAGGGAGAGGGAGAGAGAGAATCTCAAGCGGACTCCACTAAACGGTGGAGCCTGATGTAGGGCTTGATCTCACCACCCTGAGATCATGACCCGAGCCAAAACCAAGAATCGGACAACTAACCGACTGCACCACCCATGTGCCCAAAGGCTCACTTTTATAAGGAGAGAAGGGGTGAGTTGGGAATGCTGTTATGAACTGAAAGTCCATTAGAGAAAACTGGGAGTCGAAAGTATAGTGGCTTCTCATTGGCTGTTGCCTAGAGGGTGGGGGTGGGGAATGAGGAGAGCAGCTCTTCCTCTGGCTGGAATAGAAGAGTGGTATCTATGTTCACAGTCAAGTCAATCTCTTCCTGTTGGGTCTGCAATTGATTCGGAGTGGTAGGGTGTGGGAACTCCCCCTGCCCAAACTTCCTGGTTCCATTTGGTGGGGTTTCCCTTTACTAATTTTCACAGAATCAAGCTTCTTTGTACTATACTTTTGGTCAAATCACTTCCCTCCCATAAGGAACACTGGAAATCCAAAGATGAACAGAATAAGACTCTGGTTCTCTTGCGCCTTGGGGGAGCCAAAGCAAAGTAAATTTGTTAACAGAAGGTGTTCTTATTTGTGGTTTATATAAATTTGGCTATTAATCCAAAGGAAACCTTACACGTAACTTGCTGTGTTCTTATAGATGCACATTATAGCCATAGCTGATCTCCTAAAAGTAATGCTGCTTTAATCCTGAATCATTTTGAATGCTTTTACCTGCAAGAAACAGACTACATCCCTTTAAAAAAGGGAATCCTTAGCATCTACTAAACATGAAAGTTTGTTAAAGAACAAAATTTCAACTGAGTAAACTTGAATATCTCATGCAAGTGAGTCATGAATCCCACCTAGCATGTAGAGGGGAGCTCTGAGGAGTTGTAGAAAATGGAAGGTTTCTATAGGAAGGAGGGTGGAGCAAAGAAGTTATTAGCTAAAGAAAAGATTGTTTTAGGCAAGGTCACTTTCCCTTAGGACGAAGGGCTGGGGGGTCTTACACAGATGACCTCATCTTCCTTTGGGGAATGGAGGGCCCATGTGACAATTACTTCATTAGTGCTGACTCATTAGTGCTGACTAGAAAAGTCCTGACTGACCAGTTAAGACTTCATTTCTGGGGAAGGTTAAAACTGTAATTAGATTAGGTATTAAGCTCTAGTTTGGTGACTTGGCCTACCACGAGTTACTCCCTTTGAGGGCCTGTGGTTTTCTTTTTGACAAGATGCAAGTGATTGCAGGGTTGATTTAGGAAACACAACAAAGTAATCAGGAATCTAGGTTTTCCATGTTTTTACTCTACCGTTCTCAGTGTCATTAGGCTGTTTCCTCATGGTCACAAGATGGCTGCCGCAGCTCAAAGACTCACAATGTCACACCACCACATCCACAGAGAGGAAGAAAAGGGGCTAGCTTTACATACTTTTTTTTTTTTTTTAAACAAGGAAGAAAAAGACAGATGTTTCCCTTGCAATATCCCTTTAAATCTCATTGAACAGAAACATATGCCTCCTGGTAGCTGATCTGCAAGGGGAGTGAGACTTCGTTTTGATTATTTAGCACCATCAGGGTATGTCACCTAGGGATATATTATGCCATTCCAGAACAGTCAAAGTTCTCTTATTAGGGAAGAAGGGGACAGGGAGAAAATGAGGATTCTGGGACCCAGTTCAATGTGTATGGGGGTTTCCCCACCAAGCAATTCTCTGGTGCCATTTGGGTGTCCTACAATTCAATTCACTTCTGTCACTACCTACCTGGAGATAGCATCAGATACTACAGGTTAAGGGCTTATTCCTACAAGACTGTCCCTACCCACCCTACCCCGCTTCAGATGCCAGTCACAAGTCCAGGTACCTGTGGTCCTCACGGTCTGGCTACAGATGGGAGGTTCTGATGACACCCTATTGGGTGTGATTGATTTGCTAGAGTGTCCCACAGAACTTAGAAAAACAGTGTACTTTCTAGATTACTGGTTTATTATTAAAGGATGTAACTCAGAAACAGCCAGATGGAAGAGATGCATAGGGATGGAGAAAGGACAAGGAACTTCCATGTCCTCTCTGAAAACACCATTCTCCCCAAATCTCTACATGTTCTCCAACCTGGAAGCTCTCTGAACCCTCTGCTTTGGGGTTTTAATGGAAGCTTCATGTTATAGGCATGATCAACTGGCCAAGTCCCAGAAATCAAGAGGGTGAGACTGAAAGTTTCTACTCTCTGTTCAAGATTGGTTTCCCTGGCAACCAGCCCCCTTCTCTAAGTTATTTAGGGGCTTTCCCAAAGTCATCTGTTAATGTAACAAAAGGCTCCTTAATTGCTCTCAACACTTAAGAAATTCCAAGTGTTTTAGGAGCTCTATGCTACAGGGGGACAAAGACCAAATACATATTTCTTACTATAAATCACAATATCGCAGGAAGAGAAAGGGGGAAGGAAACCTTTTCAGATTAAGCAGCCTACGCCAACTATTAGTCGCAGTTCACTCATGAGTTTATTCACAAAGCAAAGTTCCTTGTGTGTTGTGTGATCAAAGGTCAGGGTCAAGGAGAGGTTAGGCAGAATTCTAACCTCTGGCAGGGAAATCTACTCTCAAGAGAGGAAGTGGTACTTAGGCTACCCAAGAGCCCAGCCTACACACACTGGAGTCCATTGACTCATCAGGGGGAAGCTGCTATGACCAAGACTACGGATATGCCAGGATATGTTCTACCTTTTGCTGATCTCCTGTCCTCCAGCAGTGAGGTAGCTTCCCACTCCATGCACCACCACCTTCAAGCCAGAAGCAATGTAACCCCATGGATTTTCTGCTTACTGGCACAGTAGTGACCACTGTAGAAGGTAATTCTAATTCTGGTACCTCAGTGGGTTACAACTTCAATTCCCATCTCAGGATGGACTTGTGTTCTCAGCAACTCTTCAATTCCACCAGGATATACTATGGTTTAGAAATGAAGCTGGTTGCAATTTGAATCTGTCAAGCTCTTGAGACAATAAACTGTTCCCATGTTCTTAGTCTCTGTGTAGGAGCAACAGTGTGAGTTTGTAACACATTGTCTGTGACAAAGTTTGCTGGCTTCTGCCTTTGTCTAACACAGCGATTCTTACCCAGAGGTGTATGTCAGAATCACTGGAGCAGCTTGTATTAGTATCTTCTTGCTGCTGTAACAAATTATCACAAGGTCAGTGGCTTAAAAATAACCAATTTATTCTGGAGGTCAGAGGTTTGAAATCAGTTTCACTGGGCTAAAGTCCAAGTGCCAGTGAGGCTGGTCCCTTCTAGAGGCTCTAGAGGAGAGTCTTTTTCCTGAACTCCTTTAGTTCAGTGTCCATCTGTGGTCCTCAGCTGGTAGCCCCTCCCTCGTCATCATGGTGCATCACTCCAGTCCCCGCCTCCATCATCACATTACCTTCCCTTCCTGTCATCAGATCTCACCCTGTCTCCCTCTTATAGGGATCCCTGTGATTGCAGTTAGGGCCCACCTGGATGATCGAGAGAATTTCCCCATCCAGGATCCTTAAATTAATCATGTACATAAAGTCCCTTTTCCCATGGAAGGGAACATTCACAGGTTTCTGAGATTAGGACATAGATATTTTGGGGCCATTATTGGCCTCAGAGCCTAAACATGCTTAGACCCCTCTCTTTAAAGGTTCTAGTTTAGTAGATAGGGTCAGGACATGTATATTTTTCAAAATATGGGCCTGATTAAGAATCTCTCATCTAGCACATAGCTTTATCCAACCCTCAGTTGCTTATAATTTTATCCCTGGGGTTTTATTTAGATGACTCCAGTGCTGACTGGGCAGCTCAGACACTAAGACTTTGACTACTGACTATCTCATTGAACCCTCACATGCTTTCAGAGTAGGTTTTGTTTTTAAGACTTTGTCTAATCTCTACACTCAACATGGGGCTCAGACCAACAACCCCAAGATCAAGAGTCCCATGTCCTACTGACTGAGCCATCTGTGTGCCCCCAAAATAAGTTTTTTGTTTTGTTTTTATCAAAATAGGTTTTATTCTCATTTTAAAGATGTGGAAATAGGCTCAGAGATTGTTCCACCTGCCTAAGGTCACACAGCAAGAGTGACATAGATCCAGAACCCAAACACAGCTCTTATTCTAGAACCTGGCAAATTTCATGAAACTGCCTGAGTCAGCAGATCAGGTCAGGGAAGGAAAGTTCAACATGACAGGGGCCTTCCCAAGGCATGCAAGTCCATTCCCAGCCCCTGTAACCTTTGCTGTTCAAACTGTTGGGTAGAGTGTTAGAATCCACATACCCCTCATCTACCTCCTGGGACCTATGTTACAACTATGGCTCATCCCTACTACAAAAGCAAGATTGCAAACACGAGTTTGGTGAGGGAGCAGTCTCTTGGAATCTGAGCTCCCTCTCTCCCCACAGCACAAGGCTGCCTCCCCCACATACAGTAGGAGGATGTGAACCTTCGGAAGTTGAGAGCATAACTTGAGTCAGTCACTTACTGTACTTGTTCCTGGCTTCCATGGCAACAAGTGTTCATCCCAGCAGCTGCTCCACAGTTGACTTAGCTTTTCTCCCAAGTTCTGCCCCAGCATTTGTGGCAAACATCAGAACCAAGCCCTGCTGTGGGGACAGGCTGGAGGCCAGGTCACCGTGAACCTGACTTGTGACCATACACAAACAGACCAACCTGGAGAAGAGAGGCTCCAGCTCCTTCATCAAGATCATATATCTCAGGGGCGCCTGGGTGGCTCAGTGGGTTAAGCCGCTGCCTTCGGCTCAGGTCGTGATCTCGGGGTCCTGGGATCGAGTCCCACATCGGGCTCTCTGCTCGGCAGGAAGCCTGCTTCCCTCTCTCTCTCTGCCTGCCTCTCCGTCTACTTGTGATCTCTCTCTGTCAAATAAATAAATAACATCTTAAAAAAAAAAGATCATATATCTCAGACAAGCTACCCTAGGGCCTATGTTGCTCTTCTGTAAAATGTGTGCATTTCTAGCAAAGTGATGGCTTTAGGGACTCATTAGAGTTTGTATTTACTACCTATTGCTGTTGTAACAAATTCATATAAACTTAGCATCTTGAGATACAGGTTATTTCACAACTCTGGAATTCAGAAGTCCAAAATGGAGCAGTGGAACAGTGTTCTTTGAGGCTCTAGTGGAGACCCATTTCCTTGCCATCCCCAGCTAATATTGGCTACCCACATTCCATGGCTTGTGGCCCCCATCACTCTGATTTCTGCTTCCATTGGGACATCTTCTGACTCTGATCCTTCTGCCCTTTTTATAAGGACCTTTGTGATTGGGTCTTATTGGATAATATCCCCATGTCAGGACTCTCGGGCACACCTGCAAAGTCCATTTGGAACCATGTAAGGAGAACATTCAGATTCTGGGGAGTAGGAAGTGGACCTGTTGGGGTGGTCATTATTTAGCCTATCACTGGGGATCAGGAAGCCCTTAAGTGGCCAAATTTAAATGCCATTTTAAAAAGTACAACATACGCGGGTTTTCTGGTTCTAATGTGGAACACTGTGCCTTGTCAGTCACAGAAAAGCTTGACTCCAAGATCATTTATCATTATCAGATTAAGGCTTTATTCCCTTCTAAAGCAATATCCCAAGAATGGCTTTGATGACTAACTTGAACTTTTGACTCTTAGAACTCTAGAAAGACCAGAGCTTTCACACTATGTGAGTAGTTTCCTTCTCCACACCATGGTTGAGTTCTACTGTATAAATGTAATCAAATAATTTAGAATGAAAAGGTGTATTGGAAGAGGCAGAATGCATATCAAAAAGCTGCAGTATAGGGTGTCTGGGTGGCTCAGTGGGTTGGGCCTCTGCCTTTGGCTCCAGTCATGATCTCAGGGTCCTCGGATCCAGCCCCGCATCGGGCTCTCTGCTCAGCAGGGAGCCTGCTACCCCCTCCCCCTCTGCTTGCCTCTCTGCCCACTTGTGATCTGTCAAATAAAATCTTAAAAAAAAAAGAGCTACAGTATATTTAATATTCTTCAAATTTTAAAAAGCGAGACTATGACTACTCCCAAAAAAGTTCCCAACACACTGAAGACTTTGTTTTTACCTCCTAGCCCCATACAGATATTTTAAAGCTTTTTGAGTTTTTTTCCTAGCTGAAGCTCTCTTACAATCTCTGCTTTTTCTAGTTGAAGGATACAAGCGAGTTCATTTCTGTATTATCTTGAACATAGTCTGCTAAGAGCTACAGTGTGAAGCAAACACTAGTCCTTTTGATATAATTGCAGTGTAGAAGCTGGGGGACCCTGAAGGGGAAAAGACACAGAAGGAAGGAATAATAGCGTATAGGCAGTGGGAAAGCCACTCTCCAGGCTCAGCTAAGGGGCTGGTGTACAGCTGTGGAGTCTTAACGAGACTAGGAATGTTGTAACTGCACCTAAGAAAACCAGAACCTTTATTCATTTCCATCCCCCCAGGGAGATTGCTAGTCTCGAATTGCATGATGAATACAGGGAACAATGTAACTGAAAACCTTTAAGTTCTTAGGCAAAGTTTCTTTCAAAGAGTAATTTGAGTTAGGAAATATGGAAGCAGAACGCTAGATTAATTCCATGGGAACACCTCCTTACCCTGCCCTTCTAGGGAAGGGAAATCGTGCCCATGACTAAGGGTGAGCTTTCATCTCCACATCTTGCATATGTGAATGGAGGGGTGAAAGAGGAGTCGCCTGAAGGCAGCCCCAGAGGGGGGCTGTAGCTAAGACCTGCTGCTGGTTCAGTTTTCTGGCACTGCCAGTTTGGGGAGTGGAGGTCAGAGAAAGCTGAATGACAGGAAACAATTAAGTCCTGAATTTCCTTAACCTCATCTACACAGCCGAAGCCCATTAGGATTGTGGAGAGGTTCTACATGCTCTCTACGAGTGTGACCCCAAGAAGCCATCCTTGAACTCCATGTAAGTTTAATGAGGTAAGAGCAAGCAGCTTGCTTCAATCACTTTATTTGAAAATCCTTAGTGATTTAACATCATGATTCTTTTTTGGCGGAGGTAGCTAATGAGGCCTAGAGTTGCCACCAGGCCTGCTAAGGCAGCTACAACCACCACAGTCTTAAAAGCAACATATCCGGCAGCCTTGGGCCGTTTCGAGTCCACAGCATCTGGGAAGGAAGGAGACATTCAAGTCTTAAGATCATTTAAAATCAAAAGGCCTAAGTTAAAGTCTGAGGCTGCCCAAAGAAGTGATATGAAGCCTCACAGGGCTCATTTGGGAAGCTCACAGCAAGGTATGTAGTCTTACTCCTGGAGCCAACCTCCTCCTCTCTCTGCTCTGCTCCCACGGCTGTTCCCACCTCCCCCTTGCTTCTTTTCCTTCTACAATCAGATGAGCTGACACCCGAAAAGAACCTTACTGTTTCAGCCTTTTTAACATTATGGCACTAATAGAAATGATCCCAAGTGCATGATTTCTTGCAGGTTGTTAGGGATTTAAGGCCACTTACTTTCAAATTATGGGTCTGTAATTAAGACCAGCTGGGATCAAGATAGGAGATATTAACAAGAACACAATCTAGTACAGAATGAAGTTTGGCAGGAGTAAGTCACATGCCTTCTGATTTAATAATTCACGTCTACAAAGATTCCCAGGGGTGCCTGAGTGTTTCAGTCCGTTAAGTGTCTGACTCTTGCTTTTGGCTCAGGTTGTGATCTCAGGGTCTTGAGTTAGAGCCTCCAGGATGGGCTCTGGGCTCAGCCAAAATCTGCTTGACATTCTCTCCCCCTCTCCCTACCCCTCTATTTTGTGTTCTAAAATAAATCTTAAAAAAAAAAAAAAAAAAAAGCTATCCTGAATTTGTGTAGTAGGCAAAGATTTAAGAGGAGGATTCTACTGGGGCATTAGTGACAAAATTGGAAATAACCTGGACACCCATGAATGAAGACTGTGGTTAAGACAGAGCCGTGTGGATGGAATCCTATATAGCTGTTAGCAGTGAGGTAGTTCTCTGTGCAGATTAAATGGTTTAAAACAAGTAAAAAAAATTCCAGCAAGTAGGTAGAATATGTGATAATGATGTTTCCACTTGCATTAAAAGATTTTTTTTTTTTTTAAGGGGGCGTTTTTGGAAGAGTACACGAGAAAACTTAGAGTTATGGCTAGGAAGAGAGACTCATTCTTTTATTACTTAGGATTACCATAGGCATGTATTATTTGTGCATGGTTAAATTTAACAAAGCCAAGAACTGGAGTCTAGGAAGTGCCCTAGGCTTTAAATCCATACCTCTGAGTGAAGAGCCATTTGACAACAGGAGGATAGGTCCCGGGAGACTTACTATCATTTTCTCTTCTTCAGTGGTACCTGTGGCTGGGGACAGAGATGGGAGTTAGTATCTGACCTTGAGAATAGTGACCAATAGGGAGGTGTGTCGATGAACTTAAACATCTCTGCCCAGTTCCCTGCTCTATGTGGGTTTTGCCCACCTTTGCAGGAGACGGCATATACTTTACTGTAAAAACAGAATAAACTCTCCAGGAATATCCCCAAGAAGATTAAGTTCCCAGTCCACCCAGACTCCGCAAGAGTAACTTTTCAGAGTCACCTGTGCAGAAGATCAGGCTCCAGTCCATGTGCCAAACCAGACTTGCTCATAGTCTGATCTAGAACTTGCCATCTCAGCCTTATCCTATGGGCAGGGAGGCAGTCCTCCCTGAGGTTTCTTGGAACAAGAAACCTGAGAACATTTCTTAGAACTGATAAAGAGTCCCAATAAAGCCCCCCCACTTTTTTTTTTCATTTTATGTGAATTGTACACTCATTGGTACCCACCAGCAACCCAAGATCAAGAGTTGTAGGCTCTACTGACTGAGGCAGTCAGGCTCCCCATAGCCCTCATTCTTAAGGTTTCTAGTTCTGAGAAGATAAGTCTTGCTTTGAGGGCTCATGGTAACAAAGACTTGAAGTTTTTACCTCGCCTGTGTCTGAATGACATAGGGCAAGTCACAGAACACAGAGGGGAGTCTGGAGAGAGTTGATTGCAGATTAACGCGCTGCAGTGGAAGTAGACCTGGAGATAGAAGAGTCGAGTGGAACTGATGCACTTATATTCAGTCTGTCCCAGGGGACTTAATTGCTTACCAGGCTAGAGAGCACTTGGGCCTCAGATACAAAGGCAAAGGTCTTCACATCAAACCTCTGATAGTGATTAGGATAGGTCACAGATGAACCAACTGGATGGAAGGTGGTTCTGTGGTTGTCCAGATTGTATTCACAGCTGGGAGGTACACACCAGGGAAGAACATCAGCAACGTTATTCCCTCCCCCCCGCCCCACAAGTTTGACTCAACATTTGCCCAAATTCAGCCACATGTATTCTAACACCTTGTGAACTGTTCTACCTTCTACCTGTGCCTTTTATTTAATATACTTTCTGATGTGGTCTACCCAACAATATCAAGTCATGAGTTGTACATACTAGTTCTATTTTTCTAACATAGTAATACAATTTAAGTACTGATTAGTTTGCCAGGTAAACCTATCAGGAGCCTCAAGTTTTATATGTAGTTTTTACATTGGCTTAATTCTTCCTACTAATCTGAGTGCCTAGTATGTCCCAGGCAGTTAGACTGGTTACTAATGACCACAGACAAAGATTAGGGCCTTTGTGACTGTGCTCTTCTGAAACCCAGGAGGGTTTTATCTCCTCTTCACTGTCACTTTTTTTTTTAAGATTTTTTTTTTTTTTAACGTAATCTCTACCCCCAACATGGGGCTCGAACTCACAACCCAGAGATCAAGAGTCTCATGCTTTATTGACTGAGCCAGGCAGGCTCCCTTTCGCTGGTAATTTTTCATTAACTGAGCTACCTTATGGGTGGAGAATACCTACCCATCCATGATAATATTCCACTGGGGAAGTGAGGCTGGGTTCACAGTGGGTGTTGCCCAGCAATCATCTAAGACCAGCTTGATATTGGGGTCAGCCCTATTAAGGACTCTTAGTTCCAGGTAAATTGGTTGGCGGAGGTATCTCACCACAGGGTACTCCTTGTCCCCATAAGGTCGAAGGTAAGATTTGTCTGAAATGGAATAGAAACATCTTCACTATGCAAGTGGTTGATGGTTGCAGTAGGAGCTAAAGCATCACTACTATTCCATTAGTCTGGCAGCATCAGAAAGTTCAGGTTGGGGCAGAGTTCTCTGAAAGTATTTAAGCAGGGTTTCTTAGGCTCACCTGGGTAGGTTTGCATGCTTAAGGCAAGTGGACCTGGCCTCACGGAGGCCACTGGAGGAGGAAGGCTTTGGACATCAGTGTTTATTAGCAGGTCATCTCTGCTATAGTGGCACCTCACAGTCATTCTGTAATGAATGTGGGGAGGGGCCAAGTGGTAAGAAGAATTTTAGGTTAGAAGACTGCTTTAACCTAACATGGAGCTTGAGAAGTAGCAATTTCATCACACCTGAATTCACTATCTCTGGAAATTGTGCGTGGAGGGAGATCCGCCCAGAGAGCATGTATTTCGTTTTCATAGATGACTTTGCCGTCCTTGAACTTAAAATTAGAGGAAGGTTAGAAGTGGGTGACCAGTGATCTTACAGTCCAGTCTTAACACCTCGAAGTCTGCTGGTACTCACCTTATGTCTTGTTCCGCATCTGCTCAGGGGGATATGAAACACTGTCAGCCCTTGAGATGGAACCTTGAAGGTAGGTTGGCAGGTTGAGCCCCCCACCCTGAGGGTATCCAAATTTAGAGCTGGTTTTGTTTGGTGGCTGTAGACCTTGACATCCATAAACCCATCCTGGTTACAAAGGTCACCTATAACTAGATGGTGTTGAGAGTTTAAAGAAACATGTCTGCCATATTAATGGTCATCTACCAACCTTCAAGTGTGGATGAAAAGAACTCTGAGAAAACTGAGAGGCTAAAGTGAGTTGAGGGTCAGATTATGGCTTCAAGTGTAATGTCTTGTGTCATTATGTACCTTCTTTCAAGTCTCACAAATCCTGAGTGGTTTGAGGAAGGAAATGGGTGGGGGGTGGTTAGTTGATGCAGGAACTAGTTTTTCCCATTGGCCTGATGGGATATGGTAAATAAGTAAGCACAGGGACAGAGCCAATACTGAACAAAACCACATATTCCACATCCTTAAGCAATTTGTAGGCATTTGGGTGATGTCCTTTAAAGTTTAGTAGTCCTAATTACAGGTTGGAATCAATCTTATTTAGATAATTTGCTCAGGCTCCTAATGCAGAATATATCCAGGCTACTTAAACATGGATCCATTATAGTGAGATCTACACGTATGTATATTTTGGAGATATTATCTTCTTAAGGCTCTGTCATGGCAGCTACACTGAGGTTTCTGATCATATCAGTTTCCTCACAATGTAAGCAATACAGAGTCTGAAACACTGTATGTTTTCCCCTATACACAAGAGCTGAGGGAGAAGAGATTTCTTACCTACAGAAACCGGTGACTCACAGACACACTCAGGATAAACCACCATTGATACAGTCTCAAGTTTAAAGGTGAAGGTCAGCTTGAGTGAAGCTAAGTAGAACTGATGGGGTAGGCATTTTTCAGAGGACTGAAAGGAGACAAGAATGTCGATGAGCAGCTGCAGCCATGGGGGCCCAGCAAAGCCCAGAGTGAGGCAGGAAGGAAGTATACTGAATACCTGTAGGACACCCTCCAGAATTAATCGGGTTTCCCTTTAAACCAGAACCAGAGAGAGCCTATCACTTCTCCAGATCAGGATGATTTCCTAGGCAGGAAATTTATTGCTTTAAACTCATGCCCTGAAATACCCAGCTCTGCATGCTCTTTGTACTAGATACTGAAGCCTGAATTAACAGATCAGATTCCAAAAAGCCGAGTAGTCTGCCAAGCCAGGTCTGAGTAAAAAGGACTCTGCAAATGTTGTCAGATGTTACTGCAAACCACCCATACCCCGACATAAGATTACTCTCTGCTCTCCCTGGCAAATGCATCTGTTAAGAATGGCCTCAGTGAGAACAATTGATGACAGTTTTGTTTGGATCAAGCTGCCCTATTAAAAATAGGTCGTAGGAGGGTCATCATTAGCAACTTAAAAGCAGTGCAATGAACGGAGTGGGGGAAAAAACCACACTCAAGAAAACTTCCATTGCAGTGGTTCAAAGAGGCTTGGTGTTTGAGAGTGAATTTCAGTTATTTAAAAATTCACTTAGGCAAAGTGATCAAATGAGGCCTTCCAGAATTTGAATCCATTATATGGATAACTAAGAATTTATGGTCAGGGCGCCTGAGTGGCTCAGTGGGTTAAGCCTCTGCCTTGGGCTCAGGTCATGATCTCAGGGTCCTGGGATCAAGCCCCACATCAAGTGCTCTGCTCAGCAGGGAGCCTGCTTCCCCTGTCTTTCTCTGCCTGCCTCTCTGCCTACTTGTGATCTCTGTCAAATAAATAAATAAAATCTTTAAAAAAAAAAAAGAATTTATGGTCAAGTCATCAACTGTATCCTCAAGACTGTGCTTCAAGCTAGGCTTCCATAAAGCTCAGTGGTTCATGCTTGGAACATACTTTGATTTTGAGTAGGGTTTTGCTGAAGTGCAATCTCAAGCCCTTGGATTCTTCCTTATGGATCCCATGGTCATGCAGCTGGCTTAGAGCAAAGCTCCTGTTTTCAAAGCTCACAGATGTTAACTTCCAAGGAAACTCCGGTATGGTGAGTGTCACATGTGTGGCATTACAGTTCACGGGATCTAGAAGGAATGGCCGACATGATGCCTGTGATCAGCTTTAAGGCCCCGGAACAGTGTCTCCCACAACTGGAGTTGCCCTTTCCTAGGGCCTTACCTGATATACAAAGCACTCGTGTTATTAAGATGAGCTTCTGCCCAGTAGATTCTTGTATCAACTTCAGAGGCGCTGTGTAGAGGTGCCTGTTACCTTGCTGAGGGTGGGATTTGGAGTAGAAACAGTTTTAAAGACACCTGTTTACTTGAATTTCTAACCAACACTGGAAGAATCGTCAGGGCAAACATGCTTAAGTATTGGCACTATTTTGGCCCAAGTAGAATTTGAGCATCTTGTCTAGGGACTGTTCAACAGGTGTTCTAGTTTTAAAATCTTGTATTTCGTAACATCTGGCAAGAGGCTTGGTGTTTTACTCTTAGGTAAAGTAAACTTAGTGTTTTACTGATAGGACTTATAGGTGATTGCTAGGCAGATGTGAGCAAAAGCTGATTTTATGATAACAGCATTCAGAGAAAGTGTTTGCAGGACATATAATCAATGTCTAACAGGACTGTTCTTGTTAAGATGGCGGACATTTAAGGGCTTTCTTAGGTGCCAAGACCTGTTCCAAGTACTTTGGCACATTAACTCATTAACTTCATGTCTTGATTGCTGGCCCCCAAAGCACCAATTCCTACAGTAGAACCATATTATAGGAAAATGAGAAAACAGAACACCTTAATTCATAGAAGAATTTAGTGCCACCTCCCATCACATTATAGAATCAGTATTCATCTATTGGAAGAACGATCTGTTCTGTTCACCCTTGCATCTTTAGTTTTCAGTGCAGGGCTTAGCACATTAAGATACCTGTTAAATCAGTTGTATTCTCAGTTCATATGAACACATGGTTGAGAGGACACTTGGACTTAGAAATACTGGTCTGTGCTTGGGTGGTGGTACAAGGAGATTCACACCTACCACATAGTCAGTCACTCCGGTGGCATTGAATGACATTTGGATGCTCAGCTTTTGTTTCTTGAAGAAGATACTATATCCTTGGGTCACGGCCTCCTGAAAAGTCAGAGTTTGGACTTTTGCACCATCACCAACCTCCATTATCCATCTCATCAGAGTCTTGGAATCCTAAAGACACAAGTTTCATTTAGAGGGCTGGTGCTCACCTTAACCCCGAGACTATTTGTCTATTTAATGTTTTATTTCATTTTTTATTTTTTAAGGTTTTATTTGTCAGAGAGAGAGAGAGAGAGAAAGAACAAGTGTGCACACAAGCAGCAGGAACCTCAGGCAGAGAGAGAAACAGGCTCCCCGCTGAGCAAGGAGCCCGATGCGGGACTCGATCCCAGGACCCTGCGATCATGATCTGAGCGGAAGGCAGACACTTAACCGACTGAGCCATCCAGGCATCCTATACTTAATATTTTAAAATCAGGATTCAAGTTAGGTTACTTTCACTATAAAAGTAAAGTTACTTAGGTAATTTAAACAGTTACTTCCATACCGAATTTTCATCAGCCATGCCCGGAATAACATTGAAGGTAAACTGGAAAAAAAGAAACCATGATGTGAGGTGTTGATTTAGAGGAGCAAGTTTCTGAAATCACACTACCTGACAGCATGTGCAAGATGCCCAGAGCAACTGCTATGTAGTTCTTACACCAAGAGGCCTGATAGTGGGTATAGTAAGAAAAGGCACAGGTCGACTCATGAAAACTAGCTGTCCAGCTGTCCTCTTAGGTATCATTTCATCTCTGAGCTTCTGATCGGAAGATCTAAGCTCCCTTCCAGTTTTAAGTTAAGACAGTGGATTCTTAGTTGCACATTTTTTACCTTCATGCATAGGAATCAAGAATTAGGTCAAACCACACAGTTCTATCATTGTTCTAATAAAACATGAATGTATTTTAGTTGTCCATTATCAATATTTGTTAGGTTAGACTATAAACTTCCTAAATAGGTGACTGGAATATTGTGCTTTTTAACTATATCCTATCATCTGGCATAGAACCTGGGACATGATAGCTATTCCATTTGCTGAATGATTATTATTAACGTGACTGCAGCTACCAATGGAATCTTTTCTACTACCAGGTATGATGTGCTGAGGACTGTATATACCCTCTCAATTTTTATCGCCACCCTCTGAGATATTATTGCCCCCTCTTTCGGATCTGGAATCAAAGGCTCAGTGTGGTTAAGAAATCAATCCAAAGCCACTCAACAAATTAGTAGTTGAATACAGGATTGTAAGCCTGATCCTGTTCCTAACCCCAGCTCTGTGTAGACCAGCACATTTCCCCTGCAGTAGCCATGAGAAGCAGTCACCCTGCTTCACTCACAGACATGGAATCCTTTGTGCAGATAGTGGATCCGACATGCTCCTGAGTTTCTTCTGCTTGCGCAACTGGACAGCTGATGTGATATATGAAAGTCGTAGATGGTAAAGCAGTAGTATTGTCCAGGAGGCCGATGGCAATCAGGTGCTGGCCATGCTGTGTGTAAATGGCACGATAAGAAGAGTAAGTGCTGGGACCTCCGTGGGAAAGCCAAATCCGTGATATCATTGGACCCAGCTGAGTGGCGCAACTCTTGAGGTTACCAGTACCACAGGTTCTGGAAGGTACCTCATTCCCCTATCAACAGACTCTACAACTAGACTTTTTAGGTACCCCAGGAAGACGCCAGTCTTGGCAGCAAATAGCTCCTTGAGCTTCAGGGATTGGAGTTCTATTTTTGAATTCTTGACATTTACCTTTGTCAGAATATCATAGTTATGGCTAATTTGGAGTCTCTACCCAAGTCATTCTCACATGTATTGAGCACCTACATAGCAGCCATTGCTCCGGGTGGTAGACAGAGCCAACTTTGGTATTTCCCCTGGTTTAGGGAAGTCATAGTCTCAAGTAAGGGAGAGCCACCCTTTTTCTATAAAATAGCAGTAAATATTTTAGGCATCTTAGGCCACATATGATTTCTAGCATATACTTTAAGTCCTTAAAAACCTAACTATTCTTGGGGCGCCTGGGTGGCTCAGTGGGTTAAAGCCTCTACCTTCAGCTCGGGTCATGGTCCCAGGGTCCTGGGATCGAGCCCCACATCGGGCTCCCTGCTCGGCGGGGAGCCTGCTTCCTCCTCTCTCTCTCTCTCTCTCTGCCTGCCTCTCTGCCTACTTGTAATCTGTCTGTCAGACAAATAAAAAAAATATATATTAAAAACAAAACAAAACAAAACAAAACAAAAAACCTAACTATTCTTAGCTCAAGGACCATTACACACATGCACACGTGCATACCATGAGCTAAATGTGCCCACCCCCAGGTTTTAGTTTGCAAACCCTTGATCTACAGGAAATCAATCCTAAGCTCCCAAGTTGCTAAGGGCTATTTCAGAAAGGGAAAAATTACTAAAGATCCTCACCATGTAATTAGATGAAGTGGTCAGTTAAATACACAGATTTCTACCATGTATCTCAGACCTAAGTCATCAACTAAAGGAACTAAAGGAACTAAGTCTATACTTTCCCAATTCCCCAAGGGAGTCTTTGCACACAAGCTGGAGAACTGCTTGACAGGTTTCTTTTACGGCTCCCAATAACCCTGATTAGGCAATACCGTTGCTTGGCAATGGAGAAAACCCTATTGCTCAGCTGCTGTTTTCCTTCCCACACCTGTTTTTATAGCATAGCAGTTCTGTTTGCCAGCACCAAAATAGCCTTCCCTTTCCCATGGAGGTTACAGATCAAAATAGCTCCTTTTGAGCGTTTGTTCTATCTGCATCTTATCATTCATCTTTAGATACCCTTTGGAGAGGGTGCCATGAGCAAGCAAAGAAAGATTAGCTCACTTGCTAGAGATCACAACTAGATAGTGGCAAAGCCAGGACTCACACCAAGGCTCCAACTTCAGGATTTCTCAACCTCAGCATTATTGGCATTTCAGGCCTGAAATCCCTGTCAGAGGGGGCCCCGTGTGCAATGTGGGCTATTTAGCTGCAATCTCAACTTGTACAGACAGCCCCCCCACTCTAGTTGTGGCAGCCAATAAGGTCTTCAAAATGTTTCCAAACCCTGCCAAATATCCCCTGGGCAGACAAAACAGAAAGCAAAAACAAAACAATACAAAACAAAAAACAAAAAAACAACCAACCAATGTCCCAATGCTTAGGGACATTAAGCAACCCTGGTTGAGAATAAAAGCTCTTCCTTCAAGCCTATACCCTTAATTAGTAGGGTTACTAGTAGTAACTACTAGGTTACTAATTCCCAAATCACTCTTCAAAGCTATTACTTACCACTCTCTTGGTACAGGTCTCATATGGGACATTCAGGATGAGCTTTTCTGAGTCCAGGATGGAAATGCAGTTCCATGATTTAAAACTAATGGGATCTACAGAAGCCAGAGCAAAGAGCCAAAAAGTACATTTCAGTGGCAAAGTAAACCAAAGCTACATAGCCAGTCCTGCCAATCCATTTCTAAGTTATTTCAAACCACTTCACGTTTTATTGTCCCATCTGGTGATAGGACCCAAGCTTTGAGAGATGCTGTGATTTGCAACTAAAAAAATTCCCAGGGGATTCGGAGATAAATTTCTGAGGAAAGACAAGGTCTTCCACTCTTGGTGGTATCATGCAAATCAGAGACCCCTAGGGCATCATGGTAATTGGATGCCAGTTGCTCCCGAGTGTGTATTCTGTTCACCTGAAAAATGGGGCTAGCCTTGAGCCCAGGCCTTCCTACTAAGACGAAGATAAGAATATACACATTACCTACCCACCACAGATGCATGCCATTTTTCGGCACCCAGATTGCTTGGAAATTCCACTACCATTCTATTTTCATTGCAAAAGACAGTACCTGAAGAGAAAAGGAAGCAACTGGAGTATATCTGAGCTGTAGGAGACAGGATTCCTCCAGAAGTATATGGAGGACCTCTTCTCCAATAGGTATCAAGGAAGGGTACCATTTTTGAGAGGCAAAGCTTGACCCCCCCCACCCTCAAGGAGCTCACAGATTGGTGGAAAAGATGTACTTACTGTGCAAGATACTAACTATAAGAAAGATATCAAATGCCTGGGGCTTTCTGAAGTTCTAGCTTAGGTTTAACCACGCATACAGAGACCAGGCTAGAACCTTGACAGCAGAGCTGATGGAGGTGGGGATGGTAGGTCTGTGAAGAACTAGAGAAGAAATATTCTGTCTAAACACTTTTGAACTTGCAGTTTAAAAAACAAAACAAAACAAAAAAAACCCTACATGGAGCACCTGGCTGGCTCAGTCGGAAGAGCATGTGAGACTCTTGATCTTGGGGTGGGAAGTTCGAGCCCCATGTTGAGTGTAGAGATTACTTAAGTAAACTTCAAATAAAATGCCTCATGTAAGCCAAAGGACACTTCTTAAAGGCTAAATTCTTTTTTAGCCTTTTTTTAAAGGCTAAATTCTTTTTTAGCCTTTTTTTAAAGGCTAAATTCTACTTATAATCTGCTACTCTACATCCTCTCGCTCAGGGGAAAGTTTGAAAAGCTCTTATGAGTGGAACAATTTCAGTTTTGTCGGTTATGCTGATGCTTTCCTTAAGTACGAGTTTGGGTTTGAAAATGACTACTCCTGAAGTTGGGGGCTCAGTATTGTGTTTCACTGTTCTTTAGATAGATACCATAAATCTTGAGGTAATGAGGGAGTAGAAAGTAGTATGGGTGTTTTGCGAGATCTTTTGTTTAGCTAGTATAGCAAGCCATA
The DNA here is from genome assembly GCF_002288905.1 of Enhydra lutris kenyoni. Lineage (NCBI taxonomy): Eukaryota > Metazoa > Chordata > Mammalia > Carnivora > Mustelidae > Enhydra > Enhydra lutris. Next base: position 56,676,019 of record NW_019154097.1, read on the forward strand.
GGAGAGCAATGGAAAAATCTTTTGACTTGATCAATGTAAGAAAGGGGTGAGTCGAGATTATCTGAGCCGTATTCAGGTTTCCTAGCTATCTAGTTGCAACCTGTTTTAGAGATGCTAAGAGCATTTCCCCTCACCCAACAGGCATACCTGGGAAGACAGGATCTCCCAACTGAAAAGCACCTGTTGAGTTCACTGAAGTCACAAGGATGAAGAATAAAGAAAGTGACCTGTAGGTGCTAAAAGGGGATTGGAGAGGATTAAGGAGGAATGAATTTCAACAGATAAGGCCATCGTGTCCCCTCTCTCTACTGTCAGGATTACTCACCTCCAATCTGCTCTAAACCAGCTTGAGGGGCTCCCACACACTCCCTTCTGTCCGCACGCCATGACCAAATGTATCATCAAATCAGCCAGGTAGGTGGGTGGGCGCCTCCTTTTTTTTATAGCAGAAAACAGGATGTGACCCTGCCCTCTCCCATTGGAGACACCTGAGTCTTCTCCAGCCCTCCCAGCTGAGAAAGAGGGATTTGGAACAGAAGAGGCCTTCTGGAAGGCCTGAAGGAAGCATCATTCTGCCCTTTCTGACACTTGCATTTCTGTTATTCTACCAGGTGCTCTGCAGGCTGCCATGAAACCAGAGCTCCCTGAAATTGGCTCCAGGTGAATGAATTGGTGTTTTTCTCCATAACACTGGGCAAAATTAGTTTCTTTGGGCAAAATATTTACAACTCCAATGTAGAGTGAAAGAAGGAGGTGGGTTTTATTGAGGAATGAATATCTCTTGTTCATACCACATTTCCTTTAAGTAATCCCCCTAGTCTCCTGGCTATTGGAGACATTACCCTGGTAACTAACCTTTACAGAAAATGGATGGTATAAAGGGGTGCCTGGGTGGCTCAGTGGGTTAAAGCCTCTGACTTTGGCTCAGGTCATGATCTTGGGGTCCTGGGATCGAGCCCCAGATCAGGCTTTCTGCTCAGTGGGGAGCCTGTTTCCGCCCTCCCCACCGCCTCCCTCTCTGACTACTTGTGATCTCTATCTGTCAAATAAATAAATAAAATCTTTAAAAAGAAAATGGATGATATATTATTTACCCCAAGTATAAAAGTTAAAACTACTGCAAAAAAATGCAGGCCATTATAGAAGGCTACAGAGCAAAGGAAAAAGTCACCTGTAATCTTGCCACTGCTAAGATTTAGGTATGTAACTTTATGGACTTTTTATACAAACACCACACACACTTAAAACCAACAACTTCGGATCAAAGTTTAAGTTGTTTCATAACCAGCTTTCACTATTTTACATGTGGTGGACATTTTCTTTATCAAACATAAAGATTGCCATTACCATTTTTAAGGATGCCTCATGTTCAATGTCTAGATAAATCAGTGTTTAACTGTTCCTAATGATGGACATTAAAAAGCTTCGTTTTCCAGTTCATCCAGGATGAATTCCTGGAGGTAGAAATTCTGGGTCAAAGAGAGGAGTGATCTAAATAAGAGTGTCATATTGTACCAGTGGGGAGTTTACACATGGGAAAAAGGAGGCAAAGCAACTTGTCCCAGCCTGTTGACAACCGAGTGTCAGAGCCATGTTGAGAACTCAGATTTTCTAAGGCCCAATCGACATATCTTTTCAGCATCTCTCACTGCAATTTGAGAACCTAGATGTCTGCAACCCTTGTTCTATTAATAGGTGATTAATGTTCAAATTCTGTGCAAGTTGCAGGGTCACATTTGCAATTATTGTGTTGTGTTTGTGGTGTAACTTTAGGAGTAATCTCCACTCCCCATTACAGGTTTCTGAAATGCAATTGTAGGTTAGAGTAGTATTTCCCCAACCTCCTTGATCAAAACATCACATGCATCTCTCATTAACAGCACAGATTCCTGGGTCTCACCCAAAAGCTGTGGAATCAGGCTTCAGGGGAGCATCCAGAGCGGATGGATGTATTGTTTAACAAGCACCCCAGGTGAGTCTTAAGATCAAGGAAATTTGGCAAATACCTGGAGGGAGGGAGGCAAGAAAATGAGTGGTTGCTAGCAGTTATTAACTTCTTCATGGGAATTAACCCATTCTGTTATAAGGAATTGGGGAGCCAGAGCAAAAGCCAAGATAAGCAAGTTTCTGGGAGTAGACGTGGTGAAAGGATTTGGATTCTGAGCAGAGGCACAATAGCAACAGTTAATCCTTTCCTCTGAAGCGTATTTTCTGAAAAGTGACACCTGTTCTGCAAATGTGAAGGTATTCTACCATGATGGTTAAGACTATGATGGGAAGGCAATAGAGGATGGAGTGTGGAGGGATGATTCCGAGAGACCTGGTCAGAAGTTGGTCAGAGAGCCAATAGGCAAATGTGTTACTCTACCTTCTGAGGTCCCACCCCCAGGCTCTTTCCCCGCTTCCCCCATGCTGTGCTTTTTCTCTAGAGTGTTAGGTCTTGCTTTAGGAAGGGCAGCTCTGGTCTCAGCCCCAAACTCGGGGTTCTGGGAGATGAAAGGGCAGCACAAAAGCCCTGAGCGGGAGGCATGGAGAGAAGGAGGATCCCTGTGGGCACTCAGAAGGTGGTGAGCCCACCAGAGGCTTATTTCATTAGCACACTTTGCCAATCACTACAAGGTATTTCCTCTCCTCTCCGAATGGGTCTCTCCTGGAGTGTCTTGAGGTGACTTACCGCTTGCTAATCGCCAGCCATTTCTTGAAGGGAACTTTAGGTTGTTATGCATAGGACCAAGAGTGTTGTTGCCCCATCAGGGCAGGTGCCCTCCTTACTTCTGAAAACCAGTTCTTACAAACGACAGTTTAAAATTCTTAAATTCCAAGATTTTTGTCTTATTTTCTACAATATGAACATATTAATAGAATACAGCCTTAATGTTATCATCAGGAGATGGTTAGATGAACCATCATCAAATACTAAGATGGATCTGTGGATTCAGGTGATCTGTGGAGGCTGATATTGAAGATGTCCACAATGAAATCGGAGCTTGGAGGTGTATAATTGTTTTCATATTTTACTTTAAAAAAAGGAAGAAACCGTGTGTGTGTCTATACATTTATGTGTCTGTGCATGGGTATATAAATGTGCATTTGCACTCAAAAGCCAGGAAGGCATTTCCGGAGAGCTAACCGTGTTACCCAGGGAAGAAGACCATGCAGGTCTTTAGGCGGTCCAGCCCAGTCCAGCTATGCTCGCCATTTATAACTGTTGTCGGTTCCGATTGGTTTGTGCTCTCCTTCTACTACTGGTTAGAAATGTATGTACTGTATCATCCGTAGAAATAGGGAGGTGGGAAACTCCTGTTTTCTGACTTTATTTTTTTCTGTATTGATTGAATTGTCTTGTGATAAAATAACAATTAAAATAACTTTAGGGGTTCCTGGTTGTCTCAGTCATTAAGTGTCTGCCTTTCACTCAGGTCACGATTGCAGCATCCTGGGACCTGCCCGGCCTCCGGCTCCCTGCTCGGTGGGAAGTCTGCTTCTCCCTCTCCCACTCCCTCCGCTTGTGTTCCCTCTCTCACTGTGTCTCTCTCTGTCAAATAAATAAAGAAAATCTTTAAAAAAAAAGACCCTAATATTAAAAAAATAAAATAAAATAACTTTAAAGTGATAACAGCAGTAACAGTAAATCTGAGTTGTATTTAAGTGAATAGTGTAAGCTATAGAATCAAAGGGTCCTGGGTTCCAACTTCCTGAAATAAAGGTATAACACCCTAGTGAGTGGATTTGGGTCATGAGGCTTCCAAAGTCCATATCCCTATTGTAAAATGAAGAAATGATGCCTAAGAGGTTTAGTAACTTGCTCAAGATCATATGGAAAATTAGCAGCAGAGCTCCAGTGATAAACTAGGTCTCAATGTCCATTCCCAAGCTCTAATTCATTATGATTTTTCTTTCTCTTTTTCCCTCTGTGTGTGTGCGTGTCTGTGCATGTATGAGGGGGTGTTTTAAAACTCAGTTTCAGTTAGCTTTAGAAGTACAAGATGGCATTAATTAGAATTTAGCAGTATAAGATAAATAAGAAGTCTAGAAACTTCTACCAGCTATGCTAATAGCACTTAAAATAGCTTTCAAATGTCAGATATGAATTTAACTTGGGAAATTAAGTTAGACTATGTCAATGAGAATGTTCGTGAACATCATATGGTAGTTCCTTTAACACTGTAACTCTACATTGTTAATGTCATTTTCCCCTTTGGTTCTTTAGACAGATCCAAGTTGAATAAGCTTCCTGATAATCATGGGCTCAGAAAGAACTAGGACAAAGGCATACGAAGTTTCAATGACCTGTAAATATAAGGATAGGGAAGCTTAGGGAAAAGGATGACAGAGATGGCTCAGAAGCTCTAAATAAAAATCCGTTTATATACACATATTAACATGAATTGCTCCACAGGTAGCTAGGGTAGTGGTTACCACAGAAATAGAGAAAAGGTTTCCTTGGCAATGCAGTTTATCCTTTTAGTTGATAGAATATATGTTAAATACTAAAGTTCTGAAGCTGATGCAGAGATCTGTTGCAAAAGTCACAATCTTCCACTTCTTCCTATACTGCTGTCCCTTATAATATGCTTGAGGTCAGCTTATTCCCTGTGCCCTTCCTTCCCCCCTTGAATCTGGCTGGTTTGACCAACAGAATGTGGTAGAAATGGCAATATGCCAGTTCTGAGCCTCGCTCTTTGGAGGTCTTTTTATTTAGAGCTAGAACCTCTAATTTAACTTAAAATGAGATCATTAGAGTGGGCCATAATGCAGTATGACTGCTGTCCTTAACAGAAGAGGAAATTTGGGCACAGACATACACCAAGGGAAGATAATGTGAAGACACAAGGAGAAGATAGCCATCTATAAGCCAAGGACAGAGGCCCAGAACAGTCCCTCACAGCCCTTAGGAGGAGCCAACCCTGCTGACACTTTGATTTCAGATTTCTAACTTCCAGAACTATAAGAAAAAAATTCTGTTGGCTAAGCCACCAAGTTTGAGGCACTTTATTGTGGTAGCCCTAGAAGACAAATACATATTCTCAGATTGAGATACAACTGTGTGTGACTATAAAATATGTTCTCATTTTACTGTAACATGGTAAGGGATAGGACCAAAAAACCCAAGTCCTAGTTGTTGTTACTTAGGAAAAAATGCAGAGAAAAGAAGTTTTAAGAAAATGCAGTAATTAGGGGCGCCTGAGTGGCTCAGTGGGTTAAACCTTTTACTTCAGCTCAGGTCATGATCTCAGGGCCCCAGGATCGAGCCTCGCATCGGGCTCTCTGCTCGGCAGGGAGCCTGCTTCCCCCTCTCTCTCTGCTTGCCTCTCTGCCTACTTGTGATCTCTCTCTGTCAAATAAATAAATAAAATATAAAAAAAAGAAAATGCAGTAATTATACATCTATGATTGACCTAAAGAATGGGGAGAGAGTTCTTACTTTTCTAGTAGTAGTAGTTCTGCTTCTACTCTACTTCTGCTTCTATTTCCAGTAGGATGACTACTAATTTACGTTCATTGAGTAATGACTATACACCACACACTGTGTGAAGTATTTTACAAAGACTAACTCTATCTAGTTACTTGCAACAGCCCTGTAAATAATATTACTTGCAATAACTCTGTGGAGTTTTCTCTTCATTTTATTGGCAAGAAAATGAAACTCGGAAGTAATCTGTCCAAATGAACGTCAGAATCTAATTTCTGGTTTAGTGTCTGTCAGTCTCTGACTTAAGAATCTGTGTTCTTAACCGTTACTGTGTTAGAACTTTGTTTCAACACAATGCATGGTGTTCACATTTGCCTGGTTTCCAATCCAACTATCAGCTTTGAGAGAACTGAATGGTTTTGATGGTATTTGATGATCTGCTAAAGGGTACTAAAACATACTCCCTTGTGGTAAATTCTGCCATCTTGAAACAAAATGGCAGCGAATATTGGTTTCCCAGTGATCATTGTTCTTGCAATTTTTTTTAAGAACTTAAGCTTTGGGTAAGTATTCATGTCCTATGAGTTTATTAATTGAAGTCCTCAATTCACAGAGCCACTAATTAAGGAGAAAGGGGAAAAGGCAAAAGAAAAAGGAAATTTGTCTAGCTAATAAAGCCAGCTGATTGAAGTGTAGAATTTAAATTCATAGTCCCTGCTTAGACTATCCAGTGTTCACATTTTAAAGAATTTGTTTTTGGAAACCTTTCTAAAACTCTCCACTGTTACAATGTAATGCCATCTGGGATTTAGCATTTATAAAATGTGCAGTTAAGAGATGCCAAGAGATTCCTCATGCAAACCAGATGGTACAATAACAGCTCTGTCTGTTTTTCTGGCAGAGAAATGGGGCTTTGAATGGCTTGAAACTTATGTGAATAAATTAAGCCCAATCAATACTTCAGGGACATTACAATTTTAATAGTCGACTTACCCACCTAAATATTTTCATAAATGTTTTCATTTGGAGAAGAAAAAAACAAAGTGCAGACAATGGTTCCTTTGATTGCCTCATGTTTGTATTTAACAATGTTTCTAAGAAAAATACCACCAATGACCTTCAACGTGGGAAAGAAAGTTTCTCCGTATTTTAAGAGTGGTATACGTGTTTAAATAAGAAGCAAGGTTTTTCAGTCTCTTTTGAATAGGAAAAATCCACATTAGAGAGGTTGAAGAGTTTTATTGCTATGCAGAGGAGAAAAAAAATACATGTGTAAGTGACATTTTCTGGATAATGGACTTGAAAATGTCTTTACCTCAACAGGTAGGTTTCTCACAAACCCAAGTTCAGCACATAAAGTCGTGTATTAATGATGCCTTTTATGACCTTGCTTAATTCCTGTAAGTTTTCTGTGCAACAACAGGGCTTTTGTAATCCTTTTTAATTATTTTCACTTTCTGTTTTTGCTTTTATTTTCATTAGAATTCATAGTAAGATGCTCATTAGATGAAGTAATCTTGTTAAAAGCAAACATTTTGCTTAGGTCTTTTCTTTTTCCTTATTAGGTGAAAATGTGCTTCCCTACCATACAAGTGAATTTCCTCTGTAATTAGGCATGAATAGCTTTGGAGAACAAATACAGGCTGCTTTTGAAAACCGGATCTCTTGAGGTTTAGAGGGTAATCTCATTAATAAAAATATGTGTTTCTGGATTGCATGAGCCATTGAATTTCTTTCCCAATTAGCAATGAATGGTTTTTCAGAACAAAGGAGAAGTTTGGTTTCCACTTTGCTGGCATTGGTTTGCCTTGGTGTAGACTGGAGGTACCAACTACTACTAATCTTTGTTACTTCCATCTCTCTCCCTGGGCAAAGGAACACACAGGACTCTGTTTTATAGATAAGACAGAATCCCAGGTAAATTCTCCATCCAAGGGCTACTTCCTCTCAGCCAGGATTGGATTCCAGGGTAGATGGGACAACTGCTTACAACACTCAGCTGTCATGTAGCTGGGTGGTGGCAGGAGAGGCCAGAAAATGATAAACACAGCAGTAAAAAGTGGACAATGCCTTTGCTTTTTGCATGGAGGGGGAGACCCTTAGTGAGAGACTCTTTCCAAGTGCTTTCCCTGGGCTCCCAATTAACCCTTTTTTCGTGGGTCATTGGCAAAAAAAAGAGTATTGGGGTCTAGGGCCTCTCAAAAGTAAAATAGTTAAATGCTTGAAATGTCAGGTAATAAGTGAGGGTTCAAGAAAACAAAGGAGGAAAGGAAGCCTACTCCCTTTGAACCTAAGTGGCAGCCAGAGGAACATAGAAGTCCATAGCTAGATGTTTCTCTAAAGTTACACTAATATGGCAGAGTATAGGCAGGTGGGGGAAGGGCAGGTTTTTGTTACAAGAGAAGTTGATGAAGGCCTTGCCTTGCTTGGTAATGGAACAATTTGGGAGAGGGTCATGGACATTTAAGTCTGACCCATAAAGTCTCTCCACTAATGTATAGAGCAGATATTTTTCTCTGAGCTTCAAAGAGCCCAACAGCATACTGTTGGAACAGATTCAACTACTTATTTCCACAAGGCCAATTACCATCAAAACATAAAGTTACAAGCCACAGTTGCCCCACAATTACCTAGACCCCTCATGAACAGTTAGGGTCTAAATTATATGCAAAATCTGTCTTATTTTCATTAATCTCTGCCCTCATCATCTCCTACCAATTTTTTCCCTTTGTACTTGGAGAAGTACGGTAGAAAATAAGAAAAAAAGACCAATTACTAAGTTTTAGTTCTCTACTCCCTTAGCCACAATCACATGGCTTCTTCCCATTTATAAAACCATACTTTACAGTTTGTAAGAAATTTTATCTCATTTCACTTTCACTACTATAAGCTTAGATGATGATATGATCATGAGCAATATTCCCTGATTTTAATATTTTTAATATTTTAATATTTTTTCTTCACAAAGAAATGGAGATTCAAGTAGATGCTGTAATTTCTTCTAGATCATATGGACTTCAGGTCTTCTAGGTCTAAGTTCAACCCCCTTTGAAGAAGTTTTTCCAAGCAGATGCCAAAGGGTACCAGGATATTTACTATTAAAAAAACAAACAAACAAACTCAGATGTCTTACTGTTTCACAGGAGAGTTTAGGTCCAAGTCATAAATACTGCTGGAGTTGAGAAACTTCCTTCTCCTCCATTTTCAACACTTCTTCTCATCTGATGTTTACTGAGGCCTGTACTGGTTCTATTAGGGGGACAACTTTTATAAAAATTTTCTGTTTGCTTGAAAAGAACATGTATTTGGGGCGCCTGGGTGGCTCAGTGGGTTAAAGCCTCTGCTTTCGGCTCAGGTCAGATCCCAGGGTCCTGGGATCGGGCCCCGCATAGGGCTCTCTGCTCAGCAGGGATCCTGCTTTCCTTCCTCTCTCTCTGCCTGCCTCTCTGCCTACTTGTGATCTCCGTCTGTCAAATAAATTAAAAAAAAAAAAAAAGAAAAGAACACGTATTTTCTTTTTTTTTTTTTTTTTTAAAGATTTTATTTATTTATTTGTCAGAGAGAGAGAGAGGGAGAGAGAGCAAGCACAGGCAGACAGAATGGCAGGCAGAGGCAGAGGAAGAAGCAGGCTCCCTGATGGGCAAGGAGCCCGATGTGGGACTCGATCCCAGGACGCTGGGATCATGACCTGAGCCGAAGGCAGCTGCTTAACCAACTGAGCCACCCAGGCGTCCTGGAACACATATTTTCTAAAGAGTATAGAGTTCTACATAGGATTGTTAAATCAAGCATTTTAACTGTGTTCAGATCTTTTGTATTTTTACTGATCTTTAGTCTGATATATAATGTCAAGATGGTGTATTAAAATCTACTGTGATTGTGGATTTGTTCTTTCTCTTCTAATTGTATTAATTTTTTTTCTATTTTGGGGCTATGTTATTATGTACATACAAGTTTAGGACTATCATATTTTCTTGATGATTTTTTCCTTTCATCATTACATATTATCTGTCTTTATCCCTAGCAATATTTTTTTTGGCTTAAACTGTATTTTGTCTGATGTAAATATAGCTATATCATTTTTTTGGTCAGTATTTCCTTTTTATTAAGATTTGATTTATTTATTGAGAAAGAGAGAGAGAGTGCACGTGCTTGTGTGTGGCAGGGAAAGGCAGAGGGAGAGAGAGAATTTCAAGCAGACTCCATGCGGGGTGCAGAGTCCACAGCAGGGCTCTATCTCACCATCCTGAAATCATGACCTGAGAGGAAATAAAGAGTTGAATGCTTAACCAACTGAACCACTGAGGTGCCCCTGTCAACATTTTCTTGATGAAACTTTTCCATTTTTTGTTTTCAATTTTTCTGCAATTTTATATTTTAGCTCTATTAGAAATAAGATATGGCTGGGTCTTCTGACTGATGAACTTGATCCATTTACATTTTTTTCTTTTTTTAAGACTTTATTTATTTATTTGACAGAGAGAGATCACAAGCAGGCAGAGAGGCAGGCAGAGATAGAGAGAGAGGAGGAAGCAGGCTCCCTGCCAAGCAGAGAGCCCGATGTGGGACTCAATCCCAGGACCCTGAGATCATGACCTGAGCCGAAGGCAGAGGCTTAACCCACTGAGCCAACCAGGTGCCCCTACATTTATTTTTATTACAGATAGATTTGAACATTTTTTTTGGTTTTACATTATGCTCTTTATTTATATTAATTTTTCTATTGTTTCTTCCTTTCCTTAGGGTGGAAGTTTAAATTATTGATTTGAGATATTTCTCCTTTTCTGAACCAGTCATAAAATTGCTGATTTCTTCCCCAAGCTCTGTTTTACATGCATCCTATAAATTTCGAGATGTTGTGTTCTCATTTTCATTCAGTTTAAAAGAAATCTGGTAAAGAAATTTTGTCAAAAATATATAAAGAAGTCTGGGGCACCTGAGTAGCTGAGTCGGTTAAGTGTCTGCCTTTGGCTCAGGTCATGATCCCAGGGTCCTGTAATGGAGCCTTACATCCAGCTCCCTGCTCAGCGGAGAGCCTGCTTCTCCTTCTCCCTTGGCCTGTCCACCCCACTCCCTTCTGCTGCTTGTATACTCGCTCTTTCTGAAATAAATAAATAAATAATCTTATTTCAGAAATAATCTTTCTGAAATAAATAAATGAATGAATAATCTCTTTCTGAAATAAATCAATAAATAATCTTTAGAGAACTCTTGTAACTCAATAATATGATAATATCCCAATGAGAAAAATGGCCAAAGAATTTAAATATAAGATGAAAGAATGGCTAGTAAGCACAGTGACAATATGCTCAACATCATTAATCAGTAGGAAATGCAAATTAAAACCAGAATGATACCACTTCACACCCACTGAGGATAGCCATAAACAAAAAGACAATAGAGGCTACATGGATATGGAGAAATTTTCACCATCCATTGCTGGTGGGACTGTAAAACAACAGTCTGGTCACTCTTGAAAACAATTTGGCAATTTCTGAAAAAGTCAAATATAAATTGCCGTATAACCCAGCCATTCCACTCTTTGGTATAAACATGACACACAAAATGAGGCATAAAATTATATGTCAAAAAAAATTATATGTCTACACAGACACGCGTTTCAATGCTCATAGCAGCATTACTCATAAAACCAAAGAGGGAACAATCTAAATGTCCATCAGCTACTGGGTGAATAATGAAAATTTGGTATATTGGCATAATAGAATATTACTCAGCAATAAAAAAGAAGTATTGCTACATGCTAAAAAATGAATGAACCTCAAAAAATTATGTGAAGCTTAAAAAAAATCTCTGGACAGAAAGACCATATATTTTACGATTCCATTTATATGAAATGCCTATATAAAGCAAATCTACAGAGACAGAACACAGATTAGTGGTTTCCTGAGGTTGGGCATGGGAATGGGGACTGACTACAGATGAACATGAGGAATATTATAAGAGTGATAGATATGTTCTAAAATTTGATTATAGTGATACTTGCACCACTGTAAATTTGCTAACAATCTTTGAATTAATACACTTTAAATGTGAATTTCATAGTATATAAATTATACCTCAATAAAAGAGTTTTAAAAAATAGACCCTCCCCCGAGAACTAGACTAGTTCTGAATTGTTTGGAAATTATTTTGTACATTCTGTGCCTAGATGACCAATATTACATTCAAGACTTGCTAATGGACATAAATTAAATGTGACTCACAGCACGAAAGATGAACCCAGCAGGCCTCAATACTCGATGTCCTAGCTATGCCAGAAAGGAAAGGTCCAAGGTCAGGGCCATGAACCTTTCTGGCTGCCTTCCATGGGGGGAGGCTGGAATGAGCTTTGTCCTGGGGTGACACGCTACCTTGTCACTGATTAACCAGCTTTGTAGGAAGGCTGCTTCACTGACCATCTGCTCTGCCTAGAGAGTGATATCTGGCCAGGCTTTGGCAAGCAGAAAAAATGTCCACTCGCTACCACCAAGCGGCTAGTGATAGCTACCTGGAACTTCTGAAAGAGGCTACTAAGAGAGATCTGAATCTTTCCGACGAAGATGGCATGACTCCCACACTCCTGGCAGCCTATCATGGGAATCTGGAAGCCCTAGAAATAATCTGCAGCCGAGGGTGAGTTCAACCTAGTAGTTTTGATTGGAGACGGTGCTTCTGGTAGGATTTTGCAGACAACAGCAAGAAACAGGGAAGTCAATGAAAATATTTTGTCCTTTATAGACTGTGTAAATAACTGGCTTTTTAGAGAAAGGGAGAAAACTGCCTGGACGTGCTCCTTTCACACTAACAGCTGGCACCACGGGGATGGCTTGTCCCTTATGAGCCACAAAGAGAATGATTCTGAGCCTTTAGGCTTTGTTATCTGCCTTGGGGATGGGACATATATTTTAATTCTGTGCTTTTAAAAATCTTTTCCCTGAAATGTAAACGGTTGACTCTTTAAAAATGAATCACTGTTCTACTTGACTTGAAGATGTCAAACGTGATTGGAACAAATGGTGTGTTTTTTATTTATTTTTTATTTATTTTTTGTCTGTGGCATTATGATCCCACAGCCTTTTATTAATATTCAGTCCTAACTCAAGCCCGTGATTTTTAGATGAAGTAGTTGGCTTTACAAGCTATTAAAGGGAACCTCAGCCTGTCTGAACTTTACTAGCTATTAGATACATACACATGACCACACACCACCCTCCAAAGTTCTAATGCTGGAATTAGCTAGCTCTTTTCTTCTGCTTGTTACCAGAGGGGCTAGGCAGTGTTGGCAACTGTAACCCAATACATTAAAAAAAGGAAAAAAAAGAAAATGTTAATAAAGGCGCTAAGTGAGTTAATTTCAAATTCGTACATATTGATTTATATATATATCTGCAATGTACCGGCCATTTTATTGGCCACTGGAGATGCTGGGATGAACAAGAGAGACACCATTCCCCTCCTCATGGTGATCAAATTTAAGAGGAAGATAGAAATTAAGTAAGTCATGTTTGATATAGGTTACAAAGGGGGGAAAAGGCAGCACTAAATCAGTAACACAGGCATCTATCCCAATCCAAGGAGTGTGGATAGGCTTTCCAGAGCCTTGGAGTTGGGACTTGAAAGGTGAGAAGAAGCTTCTTTCCAGAAGATGGAAGGAAGAATGTTTCCTGCAAGTGAGAGCGCTGTGCATTCCAGACACTGAAGCTGAGCATGGCTGGGTGTGGATTTCACGGGGAGAGGCCAGGATTTAAGGAGGAAGACCAGCTCACAAGAGCCTTGGAAACTCTGTTGGGGAGTTAATTGAACTTTGTCCCAAAGACACAAAAAGCCATTGTCAGGTTTACTCAGGGTAACTGACGTGGTAGATTTGTGTTTACAGAACTTGTTTGGGCACCTGTATAGCAGGCACAGAAAATGTTCCGGGGCATTTCAGTGGTTGAGATGAGAGACAAACTGGACAAGGGCAGTGGCCATGGGGATGAGGAAACAGGGGTGGATTTGAGTGGCAGTTTGGATGCTGAATCAATTACAGTTGACTGGATGTTGTGGTGGGTGGAGGAAGAGGAAGGTGAGGCCCCATGTTCTGTTGTGTTAAGTTTCCCTGAGGTACACAGGTTGAAAAAAATGTTGTCCAGGTTTTCTTAGGTTCCCATACTGACCATAGTTTAGGAGCTGTGTGAGATCAGTTTGCCAATTAGATTTAAGGGGCTTAAAAAGGGAAACAAATTACAAATTGAATTTAGATGTTAATCAATCATTCATCATTGACAGTGGCTCACGTGGTAACCATTAATATCCAATATCTGGCTTTGTTAAAAATTGTTTCTTTCTTTTCAAAATTTAAAGATGAAAAGAGCAGTAATTACATATGTTATCTTACACTTGGAAGATGGCCCCAATTAACAAAATTCCATTTTGCCTATAAAGTGTACATGGATTTTTTTAGTTTTGTTTCTTTTTCTAATGGAAGCAAGTGATATACCTCCTTGATTTTTTTTTTCAAGATTTTATTTATTTTTTTGACACAGAGAGAGAGAGGGTGTGAGTGGGTACAAGCAGGGGGAGCCCGAGGAGGAGAAGCAGGCTCCCTGCTGAGAAAGGGGGCCTATGCAGAACTCAATCCCAGGGCCCCTGGATCATGACCTGAGCAGAAGTCAGATGTTTAACTAACTGAGCCACCTAAGTGCCTCTTCCTCCCTGATTCTTAGTGGAACACACACTTATTGCAACATTTTGCAGTGTTATTAGAAAATCATATTTAGGGGCGCATGGGTGGCTCAGCTGGTTAAGTGGCTGCCTTCGGGTCATGTCATGATCCCAGGATCCTGGGGTTACCCTGCATCCGGCTCCCTGCTCAGTGGAGAGCCTGCTTCTCCCTTTCCCTGCCACTCTGCCTACTTGGGCTTTCTCTCTCTCTCTGTCTCTGTCAAATAAATAAATAAAATCTTAAAAAAAAAAAGAAAGAAAGACATTTAATAAAATAAAAATCAAACCAATTTTCACAGTCATTAACATTTGGGCATATATTCTTCCAGACTTTTTCCTTTGTGAACATATACACACAAGCACATTTTCCCCCCTTATAAAAGGCAATCATGTTATACAAACTATTCTAAAGCTTGATTCTAATTATTTAAGAATAGACTATGGACCATTTGAACTTTTTTTTTCCATTTGTAACTTTAAAGGAGAAATCTACTCCACTGTTTTTTAACAACTACATGGTTATGGTTTCATCATAATTTATTTAATCAGTTGCTTATTCATGACATTTAAATTTGAATCCAGTCTTTTAACATATAAATAAGTTGAAATGAACATCCTTGCTTATTCATCTTTGTACAAAGGTCTAATATTTCCTTAGAATAAACTCTTAAAGGCAGAATTGTTGATTCAAGAGAGTGCTATGTTTTAAAAGCTTTTGGCACATATTGTGCCAGGAAATTTGAACCACTTTATAATTCCTTCATCAATGTTTATTTGCCAATACTCTTGCCAAAACTGAGTATTACTATTCTTTTTAATCCTTGCTTATCTGATGGGCAGGAAAATGGTAGTACATTGTTTTCATTTACATTTCTTTGATTATTAGTAAGTCCAAATATTCTTTATGTAGAAAAACCTTTTTGAAAGACTGATATTGTTTTCTGAGAACAGCTTCACCAAAAAAAAAAAAAAAAAAAAAAAAAAAAAAAATCAAATCAACTCCAAAAGAAAGAATTGAAAAGGACCAGATGCTCAGAGTAAGTTAATATAAGCAAATTGCCTATTTAGTGACAATACCAATCCAGCTTTAGAAACTGGTGGGAATAGCCTGAGGGGAAACTCCTGAATTATCTTTCCAACAGTTTCATCTATAAATCTGAAATATTGCATTTGAAATTTTCTTAAAATGAGACCCATCTTTGGGGTCATCTCAAGGTTTTCTTCATGTTCTTCCTCCTATTTTGAAAGGTTCATTTAAGTTCTCTTGAGAAAGGAAAATTCCACTACTTTACTTGTCTCAAAGCAAGTAGATTTAACCTAAACTTCTTACTACCCTTAACATCCCCACCATAGGGACGCCTGGGTGGCTCAGTTGGTTAAGCAGCTGCCTTCGGCTCAGGTCATGATCCCAGCGTCCTGGGATCGAGTCCCACATCGGGCTCCTTGCTTGGCGGGGAGCCTGCTTCTCCCTCTGCCTCTGCCTGCCATTCTGTCTGCCCGTGCTCGCTCTCTCTCCCTCTCTCTCTGACAAATAAAAAAAAAAAAAAAAACATCCCCATCATAGCTCACTCCGCTCAGTAATATCTTTTTTAAGTTATCCAATTCAATAATAATTTCAGCAAATTTAACCAGTATGTTTTTGTTTAGGTTTATAGTACCATCTTGGATTTTTTTTTTTTTTAATTTTATTTAGTTATTTGACAGACAGAGATCACAAGTAGGCAGAGAGGCAGGCAGAGAGAGAGAGGAAGGGAAGCAGGCTCCCTGCTGAGCAGAGAGCCCGATGCGGGGCTCGATCCCAAGATCCTGGGATCATGACCCGAGCCGAAGGCAGCAGCTTTAACCCACTGAGCCACCCAGGCGCCCCCCATCTTGGATGTTTTTAACAATCCTTCTTTGATGTCTAGAGTACTTAAGGAGTCTTTTAGATATGGTGCTTGGTTAAAATAAATAAAAAGTAAAACTACAGCTTTGGGGGTGAGGCACTACGTGCCCCCCTAAGGTATACATTTGTGCAAAGGCTGGAAGAGCTTTCCTTTGATCCAAAACAAATCAGGAGTACTGACCAAATCTCTTGGAAGTGACTGCCCAACAGAACTGTCTTATTTAATATTTGCTTTCCTTAGATTAAATTTCATTTTCTTACCTTCCTCTTTGCCTGGATTTCTCTCGCCCCCATCTCCATGCACTCTGGTCACGCTGAAATGTCCTCCTGGTCCCCCAGATATGCCATGTTTAACATCACCCATATGGGCATCTGTTCACGCTGTTCTCTGCTCAGAAGGAAGTTGCCAGCGGCCAGCTTATGGGCTGGATCTAGTCCACAAATGTGTTTTATTTGGACTTCACAGTATTTTTCTTTTAAATTTGAGCCAACATTTCAAAAAAAAAAAAAAAATCCCGCATGAAATTCCTGACTTCGGGCTCCGTTTGGAAAATGGAAGGTCTGGCTATATTGTGTCCGCTGGGATTCAAGGTGGCAGTCAGATGCTTCTGAACTACCGCTCTCCTTTTGCATTGGAGCTTGCACTCAGCTATGACTTTTCAGAAAGAAGAAACATGGCTCCATTCAGCTACCTGCTTGGTTTCTTTGGGTTGAGTCTGAGACTTCTGCTGGGAGATCCGACACAAAGGACAAAAAGACACAAGTGTGGCCCTCCGAGGCCTATTATCTAATTAGGGAGATTGGCACGTAAATGTTGGACAAATTAAGTAAGATTTCAAGTGTTAAAAAGTTGCAGACGCTATTACGGTGCTATTACAGAAATTCATCAGATGGGTGTGAGGAAAAAGTAAATATATGAAATTAGGGATTATGAGTTTAGAGACAAGGGAAATTATAATAAAGTTTATTGGAGATTAACTAGGTACCAAGCATATGTCTAATGCTTTATGTTAACTTTTTCACATAACAACTCCATGAAAATTATCCTCATCCTCATCCAGAGGAGGACACCGAGTCCTATAAAAGTTCAGCTTGAGGCCTTGTAGCTGGGCAGGTAGAAAAACCGAGGTGTGTTAAGGTAAGACTCTATTGTGCTGGAGACCATTCGACTTCTGATCCCAGGTGTGCTGGGATCCCAGGTGTGCTGCCTGTGTCACACCAGGCCAATGAGTTAGGCACTTGGAGCCTTATTTTATCCTTATTCTGATCCCAGGTGTGCCTGATCCCAGGTGTGCTGCCTGTGTCACACCAGACCAATGAGTTAGGCACTTGGAGCCTTATTTTATCCCTCTGATAATTATACTGGTCTTTATCCAAGAAGGAGATGATGACGGTTTTGGCTGGGATGGCACTGAATGTATAGATGCTCATAACTGAAGAGCGGGAGGAGATCAGGGGTTCCCAAGAGGAGTTATATATCTGATCCATTAAATTACTGGACACCGGTTGGGCTGCATTAAGCAGTAGGACTCTTTTCAATCTGCAGTGAGCCTATATATCACCTTGGGATCTTGTTAACTTCAGATCCTGATTTAGGAAGTCTGGGCAGGGGTCCAAGATTCCGCATTTGTAGAAAACTAGCAGCCGCCGGCACTCTTAGTGAAGCAGAGACCAAACTTTGAGTAGCACGGAATAGTGGAAGCGTCCCCAGAGCGTTGAGGTGGCTGTCGCAAGGGCACAGATCTTCTCTCCTCTTTCCACATCCTACTCACCAAGAATGTCAAGAGGCCTTCTCAGGCCCTCTTTCCTGACCTCCCACAGGGCCAGCCTGGGGAAAGTTTAGTGAGGTTCTGATTTGGTGATCTAGTCTAGGGTGGGGGAAGATGACCTTTAGTCCCGGTATTATTAGAGTTCTCAGCAGGGGTTTGGGCTTAAGGCCAGAGCCATAGTAACTATAAATTACTACTTTACTTTCTGTTTGCGTCTGTTTGTAACTCACCATCTCATAGGAGACGTGTGGTTGTAGCCTGGGGCAAGATTCCATTAGGCATTCATTCATCTCACACATGTTTACTGAGCGTTGACCAAGTGACTGTTCCTGTGCTGGCCTGGGGTTTCTGGCCATCTAACAGTGCCTCTAATTCCACCCCAAACTGTTATAGAACTATTCACATAGGGGACACTGTAATTACAGGGAAGTAAGTTGGGGAATCAATGGAAATGTTCTACCCTTTATATGAATACTGGTTATAGTAGATATGGTTACCTACCCAATATTCATTCCCCTCTTTTTGCTGATGGGATCCCAGTTTTGTTCAGTTATTTGTTTTCCTACCCGTGACTCTGGTGAGGTAACACTGTTAGAGTGAAAACCTGCTCTTACCAGCTCATGAGAAATGATTCTAAGTTTTCAGAAGTCTGAGAGTCTGTTAAAGAGTCATTACTAAAAATAAAGTATTTAAACTTAAAATTTAACAAACTGTATTTTTAAATACTCAAAACTTAACACTTCTTAATGATTTGAGTACATTTTACTATTATCTATACTCTTAAGATTTTGCATATCTATTATACCTATATGTATGGTGGGAATAATTTATAAAGGTGTACCTTTATAATTTACAAAGGTGTACTGTACATCTCTTCCCAACTCCATGTCCAGTAATATAACATTAGTAGCTTGGATTTTGCCATGGTGGGTGTATTTACAACCAAAAACTGGCACATGCTATAAATCAGAGATTTGATCTCCCCCCTTTACAGGTTGTTAAACATTTACCAGCACACCACTGGATAATCTTATCCCTAACTGCGGGGGAAGATTTTAAACTACTTAAGTTAAAAATGGTAGCTCTTTTTCTCTTCCTAGAGAAGAGAAATGGCATGTGACCCAATTGTGGACAACAAGACATGAAAGTTGCTTTTTTGGGAGAGTTCTTGGAAAGCTTTCCCTGCTTCTAAAAAGGAGATAAAAGGTAGAGATGAGCTCTTTCTGTTTCTGATCCTATGATGGCTAGATGTGATATAGCTGGACTTTCAGAATGCTGAGGCAGGATTAGCATTTTTATTAGTATTTCTATTTTTTTTGGACCTCACATTCTAAGAAAAAACACTTTTTGTATGTATTTTTCATATTTTCTCTTCTAGAGGGGACCCCAATAGATGCGACATCTGGGGAAATACTCCTCTGCACGTTGCAGCCTCCAATGGTCATACCCACTGTGTTTCATTCCTGGTCAACTTTGGTGCCAACATCTTTGCCCTGGACAACAACTTACAGTCTCCGCTGGATGCTGCTGCCAGCAGAGAACAAAATGAATGTGTTGCTCTCCTGGATAAGGCTGCCACTGCCCAGAATATCATGAACCCCAAGAAAGTTATCAGGCTGAAGGAGCAAGCTCAGAAGAATGCCAGGAGGCAGATCAAGGAATGTGAGAAGCTCCAAGAGAAGCATGACAGTAAGATGGCTCGAAACTACAACAAGGAGGAATCTGGGACTCTTTCCTCCTCCATGTCATCCCTTTCAAAAGCTTCTGCTTCTGGTACATTTGGGTCCCTGTCTAAGGGCATTAAAGACACCTTCAAGATAAAGTTCAAGAAGAACAAAGACACAGCAGAGCAGGTAGGAAAGGAGAGCAGAAGTGAGCAGAGGAATGTGATGGAAGTGTTCAGAGAAGAGGAAGAAGACAGATTCTCAGGGGATTTCCAAGACAAGCTCCAGTTTTCAGAAGAGGAGGGCAGTTGTGTGCAACATGAATCCATTCTCAACCGTCCAGGTCTAGGAAATATTGTTTTTAGAAGGAACAAACTATCAAGTGCCGAAGACATCTCAGACAGCAAGAGGGAGTTAGGGTTTAAAATGAGCAGCGAATTGCTGCAGAGACAAGGAGCAGCAGAGGCTGATGAAGCCGAGGCTGGTAGAGAGGAAGAGGACAACAGCCATGAAGACGATCTGCCTTGGGATGAGGATGAAGTGGAGTGGGAGGAAGATGTGGTTGATGCTACTCCTCTGGAAATATTTTTGCAGTCCCATCATCTGGAAGAATTCCTTCCCATTTTCATGAGAGAGCAGATTGATCTAGAAGCTCTGTTGCTTTGCTCTGATGAGGACCTTCAGAGTATACAAATGCAGCTTGGTCCCAGGAAGAAAGTTCTTAATGTCATAAACAGAAGGAAGCAGGTGCTACAACAGCCTGGGCAACTGGTCGACACCAGCCTCTGATGGAATGTTGGGTCCACAGGGTGAGCCTGCAGCGATGGGGTGATGCTGTGGCTCACTGGAAACACTCAGGCAACACCCCCTCTGCCCAATGCCAGACCACTGGGATTGTTTTCTAGGGTTTCAGAGATACCCTCCTAAAAAAAGAAGCCCAAACTGTACTCTGAGAAATACTCTATACCTGTGTACTCTGACCACTAGTGAGCAACTCAGGGAGACCTGGGAATAAGAAAAGGGTGTTTCTCTTCAATTGTCTTTTTGATATTTTTGTGTATAGAAAGTGTTAAATGGATGACAGAGAAGAGAGAAACTGTCTTTACTTTTCCAACTCTGGGCTTAAAAAGTATAATCTCTCATCATGCAAGTGTGGTGCATACTTTCTAATCCTCATAGCCTGGGGACTTCCGACTCCAGTTCTGTCCTTAGCTCTATGACTTTGTCTGTTGGTGGAGACTTGACTTCCTCCACTGGCCTGAGGATTCACACCCAACTTGAACGTGTCTAACCCATCGACAGTTGTTTGCATGTTTACAAGTAATGGACATGGGTCTGTAATACTCCTTCCTGGGAACAGAGACAGAGTGGCACGTAGGGAGAGTGAAGAATGAAATAGAATACCGGGTACCTTTTATAAAATATGGATTGTATCTCCCCTAAATTCATATATTGAAAACTTAAGCCCCAACATAGCTGTATTTGGAGGTAGGACATTTAAAGAGTTGATTAAGGCTAAATGATGTCATAAGGGTCATAAGGGACACAAATGGATGGTGTCCTTGTAAGAGGAAGAGACACTGGGGATGTACATGCACAGAGAAAAGGTCATGTGAGGACACAGTAAGAAGACAGCCCCCTACAAGCCAAAGAGAGAGGCTTCAGCAAAAACCAAACCTTCCAACACCTTGACCTTGCACTTCCAGCCTTCAGAGATGTAAGAAAATAAATTTCTGTTGTTTAAGCCACCCAGTCTGGGGTATTTTGTTACGGCAGTCTTAGCAGTCTAACACAGTGCTGAAGCAAGAGGATAAGAGTGGAGAGAAAAGAAGGATAGTGAAAAAAAAGTCTGACCTCTTTGATAATTTTCCTAAAGGTAAGTGGCTTCTGAGATTTCAAAAAGGGGGAAAAAAATCTAGGTCATTTGTAGGAGAAGGCTGATGATAAAAGGAAATTTTACATTTTCCTGCTTGTTATGTGCTTATCTTTTATTTACTGTTGTCTGTCATCATTACCGCATGTCTGAATATGTGTAAATTCTGCAATATAAATCAGCAGCATTGCTGCTGACATTTCTGAACGGCAATCCCAAATTCAAATTGAAGCCCGAATGAATAGCTAAGCTTCCCTGGATTTTTATAGCCAGGACTTACATCAAGTGGAATTTACCATTGATTGTGTATGTAATATAGAAACAGCTGTTCATCTTCAGCGTGGTTTCTCTCGCACATCTGTTTGGGTTGCTTCAAGAGGCACCATGGAGAGGATAAGCTTAAGGAGGATACAGATGTTTACATCTGATGAACAATTGGCTCATTCTTCCTCAATGGATTGATTCAGGAAGATTGTCAGTCGTGGAATAAATATGTTGCCCTAGGGGATGATTATGTTTACAAATACCATATTTTGTTGGTCTGGAACAAACGGAGGTTGCGTTTGTTTTCAAAAAGTGTGCACAAAAACGGTTGCTGTATAGAAGACACCCAGAAAAAGTTCGTTGTATCTGAGCCTGCCAGTATCGTACCTCATTATTTTAGACACCAGGATCCTCTCTCTACATATTCCCCAGAATCTGCCTAATGAGATCTTGGTTCATAGGATATAGGAGAAGTAGAAGTCACCAGAAGTGTGTTGCTGTTAACAAAAAAGGTGCTTTCTAACAGTGCTTTGTACATCATTGTCAGAAGCAAAAGTAATATAGAAAGCCTGGTGATATATTCTAGCAAATGAGAGGCAGCATGAGGTTGTACAAAGAATTTTGAGCTGGAAACCAGCATTACTGTGCGGAGGATAGAATATCACATTATGGAAATGGAAAGATACCTCTTTGGGAGAACGAGAAAAGTCAGGCCAGTGGAAATGTTACCGGATCTTAGATTTAAAGGATTTAATTCTAAGTGCTTCGTGGGAGTTCCTCGTTTCTATTTGGAATTTTCCATGCTGTCCTACTGGAGGGGCAGCATTTGGCTCAGAAAATACGGGAAGGAGAATGTTTATTTGTCCAGTAGAACTGGAGCTCTGACTGCGACCACCCCCTTGGCCTTCATGTCAATTTTGTGCTGAGAGAAAGGGATATGTATTTGAAGGACATGTGGGTTGTAAAACATCACCTAAAAATTCCATCAAAAATTCCTGGATTAAAAAGAAGGAAACAAACATAATCCCTTTATGTTATCACAATGAATAATCATAAACCTTTGTGAGGCCAGAATGGGTGGTCAGAGTTGTTTTTTTTTTTTTCAACTGCTGAATTTTATTTTCATGAAGGTAACTCAGCTTGTAGGCTCCATTGGCTTCTCTACCATTCCCCAAACATCTTCTGTTGCTTCATCTGAAGGGTAATTACCATATCGGCAATAATCGCAAAAATTGTCTCAAAATATATGAGTGAAACAGTGAGAATTGCTGCTGTAGCTCCAATACATGCTGAGTTCCCTAACTGCTCATGCCAACTCAGTGAGGAGTGGTAGCATCTTCCTACTGCTGCTGGCCCTGCCAGCCTTCACCATCCCTTCCTGCTTCCTGTAACTCTCCCCTCTCCTTTCTCAACAGTCCTTTCATTAAATTCTCTCCAATTACCCCTTTTGAGTGTGGCAATAATTTCCTGCTGGGACCCTGACTGTGTGTTTCTGTGACACTGAGGCATGGTACTGTTATTGTCTTTTTACAGCTCTGTTTTCCTAGACTGTGTGCTTTTGGAGATGAGGACTTTTTTTTGTTTTGTTTTTGTTTGTGTTTTTATTAACATATACTTGACATACAATATTACATTGGTGTCAGGTGTACAACATAGTAATTTGACAATTATATACTTTATGAAATGTGCCGCCATGATAAGTGTAGTCACCCTCTGTCCCTGTACAATGTTATCACAATATTATTGACTATAGTTCCAGTGCTGTACTTTTCATCTCCATGACTTATTTTTATAACTAGAAGTTTGTACCTCTTAATTACCTTCGTGAGGACTGTTTCTTTTCTGTTGTAACTTGGTGGCCTAGAATAGAGTTATTGTAGGTGTTCTTAAAGAAAGAACAAAAGAAGATCTCTATGAATTAAGGCAATTTTAAAAAATTTTAATTTCAGTATAGTTAATGTACAGTGTTATATTAGTTTCAGGTACACAATATAGTGATTAAATAATTCTACACAGTACTCAGTGCTCTTCGGGATATGTGTATTTCTTAATCCCCTTCACCCATCCTCTGGCTCTCCTCCCCTCTGGTAACCATCAGTCTGTTCTGTGTAGTTAAGGGTCTGGTTTTTTTGGTTTCTTTCTTTCTTTCTTTTTTTTTTTTTTTTTAGTTTTGTTCAATTGTTTCTTAAATTCCACATGTGAGTGAAGTTATATGGTATTTGTCTTTCTCTGACTGACTTATTTCACATAGCACTATATCTTCTAGATCCACCCATGTTGTTGCAAATGGCAAGATTTCATTATTTTTTATGGTTGAGTGATATTCCATTAAATACACACACACACACACACACACACACACACACACACACACACCCCTTTATCCATTCATCTATCGATGGATACTTGTACTGTTTCCATAATTTGGCTATTCTAAATAATGCTGCAATAAACACAGGGGTGCATCTATCTTTTTTGAATTATGTTTTCATTTTCTTTAAGTCAATACCCAATAATGGAATTACTGGGTCATATGGTAGTTCTATTTTTTTTTTTCTATTTTTAGTTCTTTGAGGAACCTCCATACTCTTTTCCACAGTGGCTGCACAAATTTGAATTCCCACCAACAGCACATAATAATTCCTTTTTCTCTACATCCTCGCCAGCACTCGTTGCTTCTTGTGGTTTTGATTCTAGCCATTCTGATAGGTGCAAGGTGATACCTCATTGTGGTTTTGATTTGCATGTCCCTGATGATGAGTGATGTGGAGCATTGTTTCATGTGTCTGTTGGCCATCTGGATGTCATCTTGGGAGAAATGTCTGTTCAAATCTTCTGCCCATTTTTTAACTGGATTGTTTGTTTTTCTGGTGTTGAGTTGTATATATTTTTTATACATTTTGGATACTAACCCTTTATTATATATGTCATTTGTAAATATCTTCTCCCATTCAGTAAGTTGTCTTTTAGTTTTGTTGGTTGTTTCCTTTGCTGTGCAGAAGCTTTTTGTTTTTATGTGGTCCCAATAGTTTATTCTTGCTTTTGTTTCCCTTGCCTAGGAGACATATCTAGAAAGAAGTTGCTATGGCCAATGTCAGAGAAATTACTGTAATTGAGGCAATTTTAATAATCCCATTACCATACACCCTTCCCTACACATCCTTTAGTGTTGTGACCATTAAGGTCCCCAGAAAGACTTCACAGTCACTTGGGATGTGCAGAAGCAGATCAAATGGATATTTTATTCCAGTGCAAAGGCCCCCATTCAGACAGTCTGGGAAACATGACAAACTAGGGGTTAGGTCACCTAGAACATGAAAAAAGGACCTATTAGGAAGAGTTTGGGTAGGAAAACAAAGCAATAGAAAATGCTTTTGTTTGCTGCTGACTTATCTGATAACCAGCCTAGGGATGGGGGTGGATTTGGATGGGGTCTTCAGCAGGCCAAAGGTCACACAACTCTGCTAGTGATTCAGGGGAGCTAGGGAAAACACACCTCAGTTTCCCCATCTGTAAGTTGGGAAGGTTGGACTAGATGATTCTTAATGACCCTCTCAACACTGATACTTTGGTGGACATCTATAGATTTGCCTATCCAAT
This sequence comes from Enhydra lutris kenyoni, assembly GCF_002288905.1. Lineage (NCBI taxonomy): Eukaryota > Metazoa > Chordata > Mammalia > Carnivora > Mustelidae > Enhydra > Enhydra lutris. The sequence goes on from NW_019154097.1 coordinate 56,701,190, forward strand.
ACCCATTTCTCCTTCTTTTTGCTAAGAGACCCCTTCCCTTCATGTGGTCAGGTGGGCTGAGTCTATTCTTGCCTCCAAGGGGGAGTGTGTGACCCAGGCCTGGATAATAGGGACATCAGATTCCCCTGGATGATATTTCTTTGGGATAGGCAAATGGCACTGGCCTAGGCCGGAGTGATCCATCTCATTTAGCCAAAATGTTAGGCACAGAAATGGGCACATGACCTCCAGGGTCCTCTGAGTCTCAGTTCTGGGATAATCTCCATTTCTGCTAGGGTTGCTAAAGAGGATAGCCAGGGGGAACACTTACTTAGTAATGGAACCAACACTGAAGAAAACAGAGCTAAGGGATGGCGAGAGCAAAACTGGGTCCTGTAGACACTTGGAGACCTGGATACAGCTGTAGCTTATGACCTGTTACATGTGTTCTTCTTAAATACTAGAGACAATACATTCCACTCCTCTTTCATTCATTCTGCCTAAGGTAGTTTGTGTTGTGGTTGCTACCACTTGTGACCAAAGGAGTCTTGACCAATATAGAAGCTCCACTGTTTCTTGAGATTTAAATTATAAAAAGCCAGAAATGAAAGTCTACATAATGTATGATTCCATTTATGTGAAATGTCTAGAGGAGGCAAGTCCATAAAGATAGAAAGTAGATCAGTGGTTGGCAGGGCTGGGAAGAAGGGAGAAAGGGGAGTGACTGCCATTGAGTACCAGGGTTCTTTTTGGGAGTGCTGAAATGTTTTGGTTTTAGAGAGTCTTGATGGTTGCTCCCTGTAAACATGCTAAAAAGCACTGAATTGTGTACTTCACACTGGTATAAGAATTGTATGCTAATTTAAAAAATAGAAATAAATTTAATTATAGTCATTGAAACTCCCCCAGAGAGTGAATGGAAGCAGATGCTCCCCTCACTTTCTTTGCCATGAAACACAAAAATGACCAAAGCAAGAACAGCAGAATCTGAAATGCTTTATTTCAAGGAATTACAAAATGCAGTGAAATACAGGGGAAAGGGAGTATTACTATAAACAGGTGTAACAGAAGAAATGGCCACCTAGTTTTGCTACACACACAAATGGGGATCTCATTATTTAAGGTAAGATATGATAAGCTCAAAACTATAGCTCACTAGGCATGGGGCTCCATCATTTGATCTAGAAATCGCAAGACAGCTGGTAACAACATCTCTTGAGCCGTAGCTTCTACCTCAATGGAAAGTTCCTTTGTTTTATTTACCAGATGACCAGGAATCATACACTAGCTTGGCTGCAACCATGTCTTCCACCGCCATTCCTGGAATGGACAGAAATGTGGTTCATTTTTTGTCAGAACAACTTTTCCTGTCACAGCCCAGGCCCTGTAACTGGCAGTTTCCCAAGACATTGTCCATGCTACTAATGCCCGTTGGGGGAAACACGGACTGATATCCAGAGGTAAGCTTAGGCTTGGGAGGTCTGTGAGGGGATGGGGGGTGGGTAAGGGGGGAGGGGTCAGGGAAAAGATGCTAAGTGACACATTTTAAGGGTCCTTCCAAGTTGAGTTCAGGGGCCAGGAAACTTTCTATAAGGGTCCAGATGGTACATGTGTAGGCTTTGCAGGCCCTATGGTGTCTTGGAATGAAGTCTACCATTGTACTGCAAAAGCAGTCCTACAGGAGAGGTAAACAAATGAGCCTGGCCATGTTCCAATAACATTTTCTTTATGGACACTGAAGTTTGAATTTCATATAATTTTCATCTGTCATAAAATAGTCTTCTTCCTTTATTTTTTTTCCCCCAGTCATTTCATTAGAAACCTTTCCCAGTTTGAAGGCAGGATAAAAACAGGTGATGGGCTTGGTATGGCCCACAGGCTATTGTTTGTGGACCCTTGGTCTAGTCCAATCCCTGCATCCTTCAGCAACCCCACTTGTCTTGCTATTTTGGATACATAACTTCAGCTCAAGTGGGTATATGTTCTCAAAGGACAGGGGCTGATTTTTATAAATTTTCATAGCTACCCCTGCCCCCAGTACAGATTCTAATACAAAATAGGTGTTTAATATGCACCTGCTAGATGAAAAGATGGGCCAATAAATCAATCCCCAAAGTAAGAAAACAAGCATTGCTCAAAAAGGGTAGAGCAGGGGCACCTGGGTGGCTCAGTGGGTTAAAGCCTCTGCCTTCGGCTCAGGTCATGATCCCAGTGTCCTGGGATGGAGCCCTGAGTCGGGCTCTCTGCTCAGTGGGGAGTCTGCTTCCCTTCCTCTCTCTCTCTGCCTGCTTCTCTGCCTACTTGTGATCTCTGTCTGTCAAATAAATAAATAAAATCTTAAAAAAAAAAAAAAGGGTAGAGCAGACTTCTGTAGTATTGTCTCTTAAAGGGGTTGCTGACTTCTGCTCTGAACTCTGGAACTTTCTGTCACAACTGGATCAGTCTAATGTTTTTGAACCAGGCACTGGGTAAGGTTTATACTGCCTTTGCCTATCTCTCTGTGCATGAAAAGCCAGCAAGGCATGGATGCTGACTGACTGGCATGAATGTTAGGTGGCCAGAGCACTCTTTTTTTTTTTTTTTTTTTAAAGATTTTATTTATTTATTTGACAGAGAGAGATCACAAGCAGGCAGAGAGGCAATCAGAGAGAGAGGAGGAAGCAGGCTCCCCGCTGAGCAGAGAGCCTGATGCGGGGCTCGATCCCAGGACCCTGAGATCATGACCTGAGCTGAAGGCAGCGGCTTAACCCACTGAGCCACCCAGGTGCCCCTGGCCAGAGCACTCTTAATGTTCTGCCAAGCATTAAAGCTTTGGGTTCTTGGGGCACCTGGGTGGCTCAGTGGGTTAAGCCTCTGCCTTCAGCTCAGGTCATGATCTCAGGGTCCTGGGAGCGAGCCCCGCATCAGGCTCTCTGCTCAGCAGGGAGCCTGCTTCCTCCTCTCTCTCTGCCTGCCTCTCTGCCTACTTGTGATCTCTCTCTGTGACAAATAAATAAATAAAATCTTAAAAAAAAAAAAAAAAAGCTTTGGGTGCTTGATACTAGGAAGTAGGGGAGATCTTGAGAGATGGCAGATGGCATCCCTGAGGGGCTCAGGGCAGCAACTACTTATCAAACGATTTGGGAGTCTTTCAGTATTTTAGGTGTATCAGCAAATTATCAGCTCTGTTACTATGTGTGTCCATTTCCTTAGGTCTGGTGGGGTGGAGTTGCTGTGCTGAGGGGCAGACTGGCCACTGGGAGCCTGCCCTTGGTTGGGCTTCTGCCTGCACAACTCTGGTGGTAACGAGGCTCCCCATGGAAGCCCTTCTCCAGTCAGCAAGCAGGAGGGTAGGAGGGGAAGGGAAAAAAGGGGTCTCAGGTTATACTTCCTGTGTGGGTCTCTTCCGGTGGGTCTCCCTGCTATTTCTCTTAAGCTCTCTGTCTTGTAACAACTTTATCCCCCACCCCCACCTCTGATGGATACTTTCTTCTGACTTTCATCTATTTTAGTATTATTTTTTTGGTTTTATTTAAATTTAAGGTAGTTAACACCTAGTGTATTATAAACTTCAGGAGTAGAGTTTAGTGATTCATCAGTTGTGTATAACACCCTGTGCTCATTACCTCTCATGTCCTCCTTAATGCCCATCACCCAGTTACCCCATCTCCCCACCCCCCACCCCTCCAGCAACCCTCAATTTGTTTCTTATGATTAAGAGTCTCATGGTTTGTCTCCCTCTCTGTTTTTAATCTTACTTGATTTTTCGGACTTTCATTTAGATCTAAGTCTAAATGATTTACTGCTGACACTTGCTATGTGCAAATCGTTGTACAAACACATCACTGAATTCTCATAAACACTAGAGGTAACAAGCAGTGAACAGACCGTGGCTCAGACAGGTGAGGTGAGGTCCCTTGCCCAAGGACACATGTCCAGGGAGTGGCAGAAAAGGGAAGCCAGCCCAGGACCACCCAGTTTCAGAGTTCCTGGGCTTACCTACTATTCTAAGACTTGTAAATAATTGACCCAAGTGATGGATTTTGTAACTCAGCTGTTGAGTCAGGTGACTCATTCCTCTTTCCACCAGTGGGCAAATCTGCATTGTGCTCTGGTTGGATATATGCCCTGGGAGCTACAGTCCTTACCCAAAGACTTGAACACCGTGGTCTTGTCACAGAGTGCTGGCTTCACTCCCTTCACCACTTCTCCCAGCTCAGCAAAGATCTCGGCCTGGGAAACAAACACACACTGACCTAGGCCATGGAGCCAATGTCCACTCCAGCCACATTCTGAGGGAGTACAGGGAGGGCAGCCACCACTGGGTAAGGGAGAAACTTGACAAAAAGACCATATGTAAACTGGCTTTCCCCATTAAAAAAATAAATAAGCATATATCATAAGTAAGCATATGTATGCTTATTTAATTTTAAAAAATAATAAATATATATATTTAATATTAATAAATAAATAAAAATAAATGTATACATTTAAATAATATATTTAAATATATAAATATATTAAAATAATAAATATATATAATAAATATATAAATATATACTTAATATATATGAATAACATTTCTATATATTTAAATAATATATATATTTAAATATATATATAAATATGCTATTTGCGTAGCATCTGTCTTTGCAATACCATGAATGTAGAGATGTAAGTTTGTGGCTGGGGGAATGTCTGGCCAAGACAGTATGTCAGTGAGGAAATCAGCATGTTCTTATCTGAACACTCATTTCGGCAGCCCTCTTCTTGCTCCTATGCTCTGTTTACAAAAGAATGAGGCCAGAAAGTGGCCAACCCCAGTCCTGTGCTGTTGGCCACACTGGAAAGGTTTCCGGGCACTTATCTCCCAATCTTACCACCTTAGAGGACAACTCAGTCTGATGGAAAAAATCTGTCAAGCTGCTCTCTCCAGGCAAAGGGGACGGGAAAACACATGTCAACACCATAATGGCCACATTACCCTAGACTGGGATTAGCAAGGGTTGAGAGATGTTTTAGGAGCTGCCAATTTTTCCCCCTCCCCAACCCCCAAAAGAGGTGGGGGTGACTGAGATTTGGAGCAGTCCAAATGGAAGGGGAGGTTAATGGAACCCTGGGATCCCACTGAGGCCCGCTGGACAGCAGCCCCCCAGGAGGAGGGGCTCACCCCCGACAAGAGGACATCTCCGGACTCTTTCAGGGCAGCCTCATGGGAGTCCACGTAAAGAACAGCCTGTTTCATCAGCTCATCATCCAGCTCTCTCCAGTCGGGTCTGCTGGCTCCGATGGCTAAGAGACAGCAAAACAGACTGTGAGCCCAGAAACAGTGACAAAGGACACTACACGTGCCAAAGAACGGAAGAAGGGCGGGGGGAAAGGAGGTGACCTAGGACACATGAGAACATTCAGATTTGAGGTGCCGTCTTTCCCAATGCCAACCCCTCCCGATCAGCAAGAATGAACACTCACCAGTAAGAACGCCTTTTTTTTTCTTTCTTTCTTTCATTTCATATCGTGATCTTTCTAAAAGATTTTGAAGCAACTTAGCATTCATTTATTGGTTGCCTCCTAGCCGTGGGATGTTTCACACATATTATTTATAGTCCTCACAAGTACGCTTCGTGTCTGATTCTCACTTAAAAGATGCACACACAGAAGTTCAAAGAAGTGAAGGTGCCTGCCACAGTTCTGTCTCTGATAAGTGCACCTAACGACTCAGAGGGACCATGCATTCCATGCCTCTTCCGTTTATTCGGGGCAGCGACTTCTGGACAAAAACCCTCAGAGACATCACCCGTCGCTTATCCACACCCCATTCTCCTCCGTCTTCTGCCGATCTGCTTCCTCCTGAATCATTCTCATTCCTCACCCCTAATCATTTTTCTCTTAACTATGACAAAAGAGCCCAGCACCAGGGTCATGGAGAAGGCCTGATAAAGAGGAAAGTGGCTCCATCCTGGCCCTGAGATTTCATGTCCTTTGCAGAGAGCCCAGGATTTTAATGAGGAATCCAGGAATCATGCCTCCTGGCAGATAAGACAATGCAGAGGCCACCACCAAATGCCCGCAGGGCTGGTCAGAGAGACCGCACTGGAAATGGTGGGGACCTAAGTTGACAGAAGAAAGCTGGCCCATGTAAAGAGGGCAAGCATCCTTCAGCTCAAGCTAATTGAGGCCATGTGAGAAAGCAGGGCTGCCATTAGTCTCCCCTTCCTCCTTTTTCTCCCCACTTTTTTCTTAAAAGAGAAGCAGGAAATCTATTTGCATGTGTTATTTCTTGATTTTTAGAGCATGCTATGGTCCAAACAAAACACATCTGCTGGCTGGAACCAGCCCATGGCCAACTAGTCTTTGGAAACCACTACAAAGCCTCACGCCAACATATTATGTGCCTTCTCACACTGCGTCCAGTTTTCTCTATTTGCTCCTGCTCCTGCTGGTGTCCCTCTCTCTAATTTTCAAAGAGAGTGGTGTAAAAATGTCCTTGAAGGTCATTTGTGTGAGGAGTTCTACAGAACAAAAAGCACGAACCAAATGAAGCTTGTAAATAAATCATAAGCTGGTGGGAAAAACCCTGGTTTCTCAAGCCATCCCTTCTCATGGCACTTGTGTCTCCCCCCAACCCTCCCCTGCCCCAATTCTTCTGAGCAGGGCGAGTTCTCAAAGGGCTGTGTGAGGCCACTTGGGCAGATGGAGGTGGGCCAGGCAGCAAAGGGAGGGGCCTGACTTAGACTGGACCCTGGCCTTGCTTCAGTGAAGCTAGAATGGGTGAGGGTCAGACCCTGGTGGGGGAGGGGTGCAGTGGTGTGGGGACAGGATGAGCGAAATGCAGGCGAGGGTGGAATTGGGCCTATCTCTTAGCCAAGCTGCAAAATAAGTAAAATCTGTTGCTGGTGTTTCCCTGTCAACCGCAGTGGTAACATATTTGTCTGAAGTATATGTGATGCCTCTGTAAACACACAAACCAATTTTGTCTTTAGGCTAGGGACACAGAAGAGATGCCTTGACTCACAATTGAGGCAGCCCTTCCTGGAGATTCACAGTGTAAGAGAGATTCCCTGTTGCTGGCACTGAAAATGGAGCATCCACATTACAGGGAACGTGGGCGGCCTCTAGAAGCTGAGATTCGCCCCCAGGAAACCAGCACTCTTGTCCTACCTGAGCCTGGAACAGGGGTCTAGCCTCTAGATGAGACTGAAGCTTAGACAACACCTTGATTTCCCCCTTGTGTGAGCAGAGGACCCAGCTGACCCCTGCCCAGCCTTCCGAAACCACAGAAACTGCAAGGTAATAAGTACACGCTGTTTTAGGCTGGGGGAAGAAAAAAATCAATTCCATTTTGCTTAAGATTCAGCTCTTGTCCATTTCACCAAGAATGGGTTTCTTGTGATTTCTGATGACCTTCCAGAAAAGGGGCTACTGTCCATAAAGCCAGGACTCACCCATCTCTTGTCTACTTATTCCCTGAAGCCATGTCCTAACACCAGTCCCACATGGCCTGAGACCTTCACTTCACTTTGGCCCATTCCTCAGATGTACCACACTTTTGTCTTCTCCAAAGAAATTAATCTTTAGCTGGAACCATCTATTTGTTTCATCTGTTTGTTTATCTGTTTGTTATCTATTCCCCCTCCCTAGAATGCAAGCGCCAGGAAGGGAGTGACCTTGAGTGTGGCTTATTCTGGCCTGCCCGGCATCTAGAACAGTGCCTGGCACACTGTAGGCACTCAATACACATTAGGGATAGAATGCGTAATCTTGGCTCCTGCCTGCTCGTCTGCCAGTGCGTACAGAAATCTCAGCTTCTGAGTTCACACCATGTGCTTGTCACTAAAACAGAAAGCCAATGACATGTTTAAATCCCTAGTATTTGCCTCCCTATGCACAGACTCAGTCTTCTTAGTGGAAGATAATATAGAACGTAATTTAAGAGCTTAGGCTCTGAGGGTAGATCGCCCCAGTTCAAATCCCAGCTCTACAACTAAGAACCTCTGACGACTTGGGGCAAGTTATTTAATCTCTCCATGCCTTGGGTTACCCACCTATAAAGTGAGGGTCATGATAATAACAGCTCCTACTTCAGAGGATTGTTGTAAGGACTGAATGATAGAATACAAATAAGGAATTTAGAAAAGCACCTACAATAATAAGTGTTCAATGAGACTAGTTCTTGCTAGGACCTCCAGGGCCATTTGAGAAACTTTAGAAGCCCCAGGAACTCTTATGTTTGGAGTCCCACCCATTCCAGCACACATGCTAATGAGCACCCATAAGTCACAAGGAATGTCTTTTGTGCTGTAGTAAAAAAAACTTTTTTTGTGGGGGGAGCCGGGGGATAATTCTAAGTATTGTTAAGAAAGAATGACTCATGTGGCTTTTGTGATTTAAATTTCATTACATTTATGAACTTAGCTGTGTCTGACCACCTGCCATAATGTTACCTTTTATAGAACTTTAATTAAATTTGTTATAAGTTTCAGGCTTGTGACTTTTGTTTCATATTTTTGAGCGAATATTGTTTTTCGGGGCTCCCATGTTTCTGAAGACCTTAAAAGGCTTGGTCATTCTGCATGAGTAAAAGAGCTCTGCAGATGCAGCCGCTCAGTCCAGCCTAAGGGACAACTCTGGTAACCACCTACCCACGCTCACGGAGCCAATCTACTTACCATTGATGTGAGCCCCGGGCTTCACCCATTCACCAAACAAAATGGGCTCTGTTGCCATGGTGACTGTGATGATCACATCTGCTCCTGTCACAGCTTCCTGCACCGATGAACAGACCTCTACCTCTCCTTGAACCGTGTCCGCAAACTTCTCTGCATTTTCTTTGGTGCGGTTCCATATCCTCACCTTCATTGGGGGGTAACAAGAGCGACACCGGTGTCATGATTGTTTGGCTGTTTAAGTTTCATCCAGCCCAGGAGTACCAGGGGAAAGATGAGCCTCTCTAGGGTAAGGGCTTTGGTTATTTAAATCATCTCCTACGGAGAAAGAACATTTGACCAAAGGCACAGCATTGATTGTGGCAGGCACCTGACCAAATATTTGAAAATGACCTTTCTCTACTCCTTTCTCCTTGTAAGAAGCAGGGACAGTCTTTCAGTTCTAGCCAGGGATACCCAGCCTCTGTAGCTTAATAGCTATATAACCTAATAATTAGCGGAGCAAATTCTGGAGCTAGGAAGGCTTGGAATCAATCCTCACTCTGTCCCATACTGCTCACTCCTGAAATGACTCAACCTCATGCAGCCCAAGTTTTCAGGTCTACGAAACGCACATAACTGGGCACGGTCAGCATCCAATTCCCACCTTGTGTTTGCGACTGTAAAGGAGTCAGAGCAGATGCAGGCTTCAAAGACAGCACCGTGTGTGGAATAACTTGATCTCTGAAGGGGAGGTAGGGGATTGAAAACAAGAAGGGTTTGAGCAGTGAGGAGTGCAGGGGATGAAAATGTCAGGAGTAGTGGCTAGTTAGAGTCCTGGCAGATGCTGGCAGGAGCTGGGTCATTCACCTCACCAGGTGGTGGGGACTTGCTGGCTTGCTTAGCGGACTTCCAAGGGAGGAGTGGGAGTTGTTGACCCTCAACAGAAAATAAGGCCTAAAGAATCCCCCATAAGGAAAGGTAAGAAATACAGAAGTAAATATTATGCCTAAGTTCATCAACCAAGGTAAAAAAGAATACAGTATACCCTATCAAAGGAGAATGGTTACCCACAGCACCCTTCTTGATAAAAAATGATGCAACTGGATATAAAAAATGGGTAACCAGCAAAGTGATGATGTTAGCACATTTCATGAAAAGATAGGATATACAATTGGGTATATCTAACATGATGGACACTACTTTATGAAAAACTAAAGAGAGGATTGGAAAGTGGTAACTGCTTATCTTTGAAAACAGGTAAAAGGCATTTTTCTTTGTTCTTCCTTACAGTCGATATTTGCCAAAGCAGGGGTATTATTTTTATCATTAAAAAGTCGTATTTTAAGGAATGCCTGGGTGGCTCAATCCACTGAGGGCCGACTCTTGATTTCAGCTCAGGTCATGATCTCAGGGTTGTGGGATCAAGCCCTGCCTAGGGAATCCTTGCTCAGTGGGGAGTCTGCTTGCTTGATTCTCTCTCTCCCTTTGCCCCTCCCTCGCCCATGTTTTTTCTCTCTCTCTCTCTCAAATGAGTGAATAAGTCATTTTTTTTTTAATGTCATATTGGGGCACCTGGGTGGCTCAATCTGTTAAGCATCTGCCTTTGGCTCAGGTCCTGATCCCAGGATTCTCGGATGGAGCCCTGCTTAGGGAGTCCTTGCTCAGTGGGGAGTCTGCTTCTCCCTCTTCATCTGCCCCTCCTCCTACCTGTGCTTGCTCGCTTTCTCAAATAAATAAAATCTTAAGAAATAAAAAAAATTTTTTAAATGCCATATTTTAAATCTGCCCTACCCCTCTCACACATGTGCAAAAAATAAAAGTATAAAATGTTCCCGTAAGAAGTGGGAGGCATGACTGGGGCAAAGGTGGACCAGCACTGGGGCTGTGGAGGCAGGGTGCTGTGGTCTCTTGCCCTCTAGGCCTCGTTCCCAGTTTGTGTGTCCATAGCCATGAATGCCTAAAAAATCCCAGAGTCTCCTTAGAGAAGTACAGAGAGGGACAGAAAGGAAAACTGAATGTATACAATGGATATAACACAATCTTTTAACCAAGTGGGCTTGCTGCGTCCTCTGGCATACCCTAGGAATGGGAAACGAGACAGGTGATTCAGGTCTCTTTGCCTCCAATGGGACTTCTGGGCGAGTCATTAAAAGAGATCAGACTTGACCTATTTCAGAATAGCCCACGTAGCAGTGAAGGAGTAGAGATAAAGGCCCCAACTGCTCCCTCCCCTCTTCTCCCTCAAGCTTCCTGGACTTACCTCTTTAAAGGAGAACTGCTCTGTGAAGACCTCATAGTGGCTGTAGGCCTGGACTCCAGCCCCAAGGATGCACAACACTTTACTGCTGGGTGGTTTCAAAAACTATGGGAGAGAAACGATGTGAAGGTCAAGGAAGAAATAGCGGCCAGATGAAGAACAGATACAGTTTGAACATCAGGTGCCTTCTGCCCTATCTTCATCTCCCTCACTATCTCTTGGGCACTGAAGGAGATGGCATTTTGTGTTTCAGTTTCTCCTCTGTGGAGTGTAGAAAGGAGGAAGGAGCCTTCACTGAGCACCCAGTGTATATACCAATGCTTTATCCTCCCGATCTCATTTAGTCCAGCCAAGGACCCCATGAACTAGGCACTCCTACTTTTATCTTCCTCTTCTAGATAAAGAAATCGGGGTCTGGAGAGGTTAAGGAACTTGCTCAGAGTCCTACAACTATGAAATGGCACCCTGAGGCTCCAAAACCACATCTTTGATTCTCCAAAACCCACATTTTTTCTCCTGGGCTGCCCTGTCTTGGGGAAATGAGAAGCCACACCTACTTTTCAGAGCCCCGAGTTACTTCGAAGAGCTACCTAGAATCCATGACTCAGCCTCCATGTAGAGCCAGTCTCTGTGGCACATGCTCTGATGTATGTGTGTCCATGTTTGGGAGTGGGATTTATGATCACCTCCCATCAAGTGTCACCTCTCCAGTGAAGTCATTCTGACCTCCCTGGGAGAAGTTACCACTTCACAATGCTTATTTGTTTATAGAGTCATTTTCTTGTCCTGGTCTGTGAGCCCATGAGGACAGAGATGATCTTACGTGCACAGATTTAGCACATACCTACAACTATGCATAAGAAATCAAGTGAGGTTGTTAAACCTCAGCACTACTGACATTTAGGCTGGATAATTCCCCGTTGGCTGGGGTGGGGGGCTGGGTTGTCCCATGCTTTACAGGTTGTTCAGCAGCTTCCCTGACTATGAATTAGATGCAGTATCCCCTACCTCCCCTAGTTGTGACAACCAAAAATGTCTCCTACTCCTCAATGTCCTTGGGGCCGGAGAAAAATCATTCTGTGTTGAGAACTACTGGCATAGAGGATATCACTTGCTCCTCAAACCATCCGTATTAAGCAAGACCCTCTTTTGCCGTTTCTCTATCTCATGAGTAAAATTTTAGTAAAATTTAGTAAAATTCCTTGGGCCTGCTCTTTCTTACAATGTTAATTATAGCATTTCTGGAATGTAATCTTAAAAGTGAAAGTCTCTTGAATTATTAATTACTAGCAAAACGGAGTCTCAGAAATACGAGCAGATGTTCATCTCTCCTATAGCTGCAGAAGGGGAGATACCATTTTGTGCCATAAAATAGCATTCAAAGTATCTGATTTGAAACGTTTTCAGAATTACAATATTCACAGAACCCCTCAATCTTATGCTCTTACGCAACGAGGAGAATTAGCTGATTTTTCCTTAACTAAATCAATCGTTTTTTCTGTTCTCAGTTAATATGAATCTATTCCAAGAAGTATGCATGGGTTTCAGAAATTGTTGTAGTGTCCTATAAAAGTAACCTTCAACTTCTGAAACTAAACTTTAATTCTGATTGTTGTCTTGATAATTTGTTGCCTTGGTAATAATGTTACAATTGACATCCCTTTCCCTAAACAGTATAACTTTCGTAAGACTTATTTTAAAAAAAAGAAGAGGATTAGTGGTATTTCAATCTTTTACCATAGCATGCAGATAATAAAAAAACATGTATATGAATCTGGTAGGTTTCTTATGGTAGAGTTTGAAAGTGTGTGTTTCATTGGCATCTGCTAATGAATAGCACTATGTCTGTCTAGCCTTGCCATCTCTCCAGCCCCCACTTAAGACATGCTCCCCTGCACTTCCTGTCCTTCAGCCACACCAGCGTCTTTGCAGACTCCCAAGAACATGTGCTTCCATCAACAACAGGATCTTTGCACAGATTTTCCTCTTCATGGAATAATTTCCTTTCTGTCCCTTACGAGTAATTCCTACTAAACTTCAAATTTCTGCTCAGATATCCTTTATACAGGAAAAGCCTTCCCAAATTCGACAGACCCTCCGTTGTACTCTCTCACAGCATTTCTTCTCTTGCATTCAATGTATTTGTCAGGGTTGTGATTTTACATTTATTGATATGATCTTTGGGTTAATATCTGTTTCCCCAAATGGACTATGTGTTCCATGATGGCAGGTACTGTTTAGCTCACCATTTTATGCTCTATGCTGAGCACTGGGCCTGGACCCTGGTGGGCACTCAAATATTTGTTGAATAGATGCATGCCAGGGATAAACCCTGATATATACTGTCATCTTGAGAAAGCATGTCAGAGTACTCAACTCAGGTTACGTGCAAACCATATGCAAAGAAGTTACAGTGACTGTTAGGCCCGAAAACTTCCCATACATCTCATCCTCCCTAAAGCCCTAAATGAAAGAGAAGCAGAAAAGAAAACATTCTCTGTTCCAAGGCAAAAAGTATAATAGACCCTTTGTTCTTTATTGAAATAACCCATCTGTATCCCTGGGCATAAAGCTGTGACATTTCAGCCTAAGTTCTTTTTTTTTTTTTTAAGATTTTATTTATTTATTTGACAGAGAGAGATCATAAGTAGATGGAGAGGCAGGCAGAGAGAGAGAGAGAGAGGGAAGCAGGCTCCCTGCCGAGCAGAGAGCCCAATGCGGGACTTGATCCCAGGACCCTGAGACCATGACCTGAGCTGAAGGCAGCAGCTTAACCCACTGAGCCACCCAGGTGCCCTCAGCCTAAGTTCTGAGCATCAACTCAATGATTCTCAACTCTTGTGGGAGTGCAGATTTTTATCAATGCAAAAAAGCACAGTATAACTGGATGCTGCAAGAGTTTGGTTTCCACAGGGTGCCTGGGTGGCTCAGTTGGTTAAGCATCTGCCTCCAGTTCAGGTTATGATCCTGGAGTCCTGGGACTGAGACCCATGCTGGGCTCCCTGTTCAGTAGGGAGCCTGCTTCCCCTATTGCTCCTTACCTTGTTCATGCTCTCTCTCTCCATTATATAAAAAAATCTTACAACAACAACAAAAAAAGAGTCTGGTTTCCAAAGCTGGTTGATCATCAGAATTAATCTGAGACTATTGAAAAAAATAACCATTTTCTTGGGCCCTGCTCTTAGTGATTTCAGATCTGTGGTTTGGGGAATCTGAATTTTTTTTTTTTAAAGATTTTATTTATTTGACAGAGAGAGATTACAAGTAGGCAGAGAGGCAGGCGGGGATGGGGGGTGGGGGGGAGCAGTCTCCCCGCTGAGCAGAGAGCATGATGTGGACCTAGATCCCAGGACCCTGAGATCATGACCTGAGCTGAAGGCAGAGGCTTAACCCACTAAGCCACCCAGGCTCCCGGGGATCTGAATTTTTAAAAATATTCCCCAGGTGATGCTGCTGCATAGTTTGGGATGAAAACTGCAGACCTGGGCCAAGAAGACAAGGTGGCCTCGGAAGACCCCGCAGCTACGCGGCATCAGGAAGCCCTAGCCTCCATCTCCTCCCACATCAAATAAGCCAATAATATCTTCTTTGCTTTCCTCACAGAAACCCAAAGATACGTCAAGACAGTGGGTTGGAAATTATTTTGACAAGACCTTCACACACAAATGTAAGGCAGTATTGTACCAGTGAACATACATGTGTTCCTCAAGGAGTCCCTTGATCATTTCAGTCTGAGTTAGGTCTGGAGATAATTCAAAAAACCAGTTCGTCCAGCTGTGTTCTGTAGTCTGCCCCCTTCCTACATGATTACCAGATTAATCCTCACATTCTTCCCCCCCATCCTGTGTTTAAAAAATCTTAACCATCTCACGATCTGAACACCTGGTGTCTGCTGCTCCCCACATCCCACACTTCCTTTATGCTCAGGCGTCATAAACTAGCGTCAGCAGACCTTGTACTTCTCCATTTCATGTGAAGACACCCGATTTTTCCAAGGCTCCTCTTCTTAACCCTAACCTAACCTCTAAAAATACTGTTTTTCTTGTAGGATGACCTGACACTGCTTGGAAACATCATTGCTTTCCCTTCTGCCTGGAGAGTGTCCCCCTCCCCTCTTCACTCACTTGCTTCCTTTAGTCTCTACTCAAATGTCACCTTCTGGGAGGGGTGAGGTCCTCCCTGGATAATTTAGGAAGTCACCACTCCCAATTGAGAATATTCTCAATTCTGCTTTATTTTGTCCAGCACACTGTTTTCTGCTGGAAGTAGGTTTTGTTTTGTTTTGTTTTTTTTTAAAGTAAATCCTAGTATATTATAGTATATATATAATATAGTATAGTATAAAATATAGTATAGTATATTATTAAACTCAAAAGGGATTTGTTGTTGGTTAATTATTTCCTTGGCAAATCAAACTTTTCACCTTGTTTATTGTCTAACCAACCGTGCCTGTTTTGCACATTGCCATATTTAGAACAGTGCCCGATACATGGTAGGATCTCAGACAGTACTAGCTAAATGAATACATGAGTCGGCTCAGATCTCTTCAGCTCCCCCTCGGCTTCTTGGCTTTGACCTGTGGGGCAACCACACTGATTTACCAGGAGCAGTGTGGGATGGGGGCCACAAAGCAGTCCTGGAGTCATAAAAGTCAAATATTAAATTCTTGCTCTGCCACTTAGTAGCTGTGCAATCTTAGGCAACTCACCTAACTTCTCTGAAACACGTTCACTAAATCTGGCAAAAGAAGATAATCATATCTACTTTGCAAGGTTGATGTGAAGATTGGGAATAATGTATGTAGAGTACCTAGAATCCAGTAGTGCTCATTAAATGGTAGCTAATAATTTTGTGAATCTCTGTGTTCACCTGATGTCCCATACTTGGCATTTGGAGTTCCAGCTGTGTCCAAAGGAATACCAAAATAAGTTCCTCACATTTCCCTTAGGCTTTCAAGCTGGAGACACCCAACCTGACTCTCCAGCAAACCTTAACAGTACAGCCTGGCACTAGTCTTACCTTGGTGGCAATGGCAGAAACTGCAGCTGTTCTCTTTGCAGTTATGATGTTTCCATCCATGACCTTGGAGGAAAGGAGAGACAGTAAGCAAGGGGCACTCCTCACCAGAACTTAAGCAGAGAGAAGCAGCTCAAAATGAGCAGCCCTAGGAAGCATCATACTATCCTACAGAGAGCACAGGCTTGCTATCAGATTTGGATCAAATTCTTCCACTTAATGAGAAACGCAACTTTGAAGAAATATCTATCTCTAAGGACCATTTTTCTCACCTGTAAAAACAAAGAAATAATGCCAACCGTTCAGAGGATCTTTATGAAGCTTAAAAGCAGTCACAGAAATGTGAACATCTCATACACAATGAGCCCTCAAGAATTGCCCATTTTCTTTTCTTGCCCTGGGTTTCTCAAAGCATCAAGTGAAGGAGGAATCTGAGGAATTAGAGTAAGTCATCTGACATCTGTTTAAGGGCCATGAAATTCCATCTCAGTGGCTCTCCACTCCTGCCACACATGTGGGGAGCTTTGTGAAGTTACAGAGGCCCAGACACTTTAACTACTCTGTATCTCTAAGGGAGGGACACAGACATCCTTGTTTTCAAAAGCTCCCCAGGTGATTCTGAATTACATCTTGCTAAAAATAATCACCATCCTTTGCACTATCCTCCTGTTTTTAGTTAGCCATCTTGGTTGAAATTTACCAGGTAGCACCAGTGTTCTCATATTTACAGAAAAGGAAGTGAATCACTTACTACTGAACAGATTCAGGAAGGATCTAAGGTCTTGTCATTTTGTTAAAAGCCCGAGGTGGTCCCACTTTGCTAGGGAACCACCACGGGCAGGTAGTATGAATGTCATCTCCTTTGAATGAGTGTAGGTTGGGAAGAGCTAGTCTTTCCAGAGGAGTAATGTACCCCCAGGTTCCTGTACTCAGGGAGCCTAAAATTCAGGGGAGGAGGATTTAAGATCCAGAGGAGGTTTGGGTGGAATAAAGGAGACTGTCCCTGGTAACAACTCAACTGCCTGGTCTCAGAGCTAGCTTGCAGGGGAGAGGGCACAGAGCACATGGGTATAGAGTACAAGTCCCATGATCATACAAGTCTAGCAACGACTCCCTGGGCCTTTCACAAAACAGCTGTGTGACCTCAAGCAAAGTGGCTCAACTACTTTGAGCCTCAGGGACTCCAACAGAAATTGGGAGGAGGGGATGTGAATTAAAAACTCCCGGGCCTCCTGGGTGGCTCAGACGGCTAAGCGTCTGCCTTCGGCTCAGGTCATGATCTCAGGGTCCTGGGATCGAACCCCGCATCGGGCTCTCTGCTCAGCAGGGAGCCTGCTTCCCCCTCTCTCTCTGCCTGCCTCTCTGCCTACTCGTGATCTCTCTCTCTGTCAAATAAATAAATAAAGTCTTAAAAAAACCCCTCCCATTGAGGAATATTGTCATAACTGAGATCAATTTCTCTTCCTTAGCACATGGTAAGCTCTCAGTAAATGGCAGTTAGAAAGGCAGGAGACACAGTCTCCAGAGGATATGGACCATGGACTTACACTGAACAGGTCTGAAGTATAGTTATGTAAATCTGGGTAAGATGGACATCGTTGCTCTATGACTCAGTTTCCTCATCTGTAAAATGGGGGCAAATACTACTACTTACCTCACAGAGTGGTTCTAAGTATTGAGGGAGTTAATACAGGTAAAGCGTTCAGAACCATGCCTAGCCAATACAAAGTGCTCAGTAAAAGGACTACTGCTCTATTTTGATGCTATCATGAAACGTTAAAACAGGTTACTGTGTATCTCTCAGAAAAGACTCCCCAGGATTACAGGACACTCGTTTTCTTCCACATTACAGAGGTTCACTAAATAAATGTTTCCTTGGCTACTGAGTTTGATTAAACTGTATATTGGAATAACTTGTATAGGACAAGAGCTTCTACAGGAATGAGGAGATTGTTACTTCCACACTGTCTGTCACACACTTGAAGCAACAGTGGGCTCTGGTGCTGGGCTACATGCATCTTCAGGCAGGCCTAGAAACAGACACACGGTCACAGGTAATCTTCACCATGGCTATTATCCAGAGACATCATCATCGTTCAGACAGGGGCACGTGTGGTCACAATCAAAACTCCCCGCAGCCCACTCAGAGAACTAATTTCGGAGGCTAGCACTGGGCCCAGGGGCCCCACCTTACCCCAGGGCAGGGAGTTTGCTCACCGCCAGAAGGGAGCCATTGCTGGGCTCAAAGAGCAGCACAGTGGCCTGGTGGGAGGGGACCGTGGAGGCGGTGCTGTGGCCCTCGTAGAAGGTGACCAGCTTGGTGGTCAGGGCATCCTCTGCAGCACTGTAGGCGGGCATGACCCCCAGGAAACTACAAAGAGAGAGGGAGTGAGTAGCTTCAATCCCTTCTTACCAAGACTGGGGGTGTCCTATCAAGTCCCCATATACCTTCCTTTCTCTTTCCTCAGTCACTGCCCTACTGTCCTCCGTTGCCCCCATTCCTCTGTCCTGCCTTTAGGCAGTACATAGAGTACATTCAACAGTACAGAGCCATCTGGATGAGAAAAACCATTCCAGTTCTGCCACTAACTACCTATGCTACCTTGGGTAAGTCACTTCACTTCTCTGAGTCTCAATTGTCCCCATCAGTAAAATATTATCAATACCTACCTATATGGATAATGTGTTGAATTTAACAAGATAAATCCCTGTAAAGCGTCCCCTTGACCGGTGGCTAGCGCCAATATTATGTGGCAGCTGTTACCAGCAATGATTAGGCAAGGCCTCTCTTCCTTTCTCCCGCTGCTCCCTTCGCTCGCCTCCCGTTCCACCTTTCCAGTTTCTCCAGCCCTTAACCCCGGCCTTCCTCACTCACCCCCTGTGCTTGGCCACCGGCACCACGGTGCGCACCGGCTGCATAACTCCTCCGTCGGGGCCGCTGGAGAAGTTGGCCAGAGCCGCCTCCAGCGGCGGGATGAGGAGGCTGGAGCTGCGGAGGTGCTTTTGCACCTCGGCTGCGCTCAAGAACGCTGGCGCCCGGCTCATCTTGCCACCGACCTCTTAACTTCAGCTAGGGTGAAGCGCTCGGTGTTTCCTGGGGCTGCGCCATATATAAGCGAACAGCGCCGCGGTGCCGCCTACTGGTCACCACCCAGCTTCAGGGGCGGAGCAATGCTGGTCTACGCCCACGCCCCCTCCCCTCCCGCCCCCAACCCGCACCGGCCTCGGTTGGTTGAGCTGGGTCCCCTCCTGCTACGGATTCCCCAGGATCGCAGTTCAGGCGGTGGGTTGGTAGTTAGTATTCTTCGGTCCGCTTTCACAATTCCTGTGGTTAGCTGTAGTCACCTTACTTGCAAAGGGCTTAAGCACCCCCCATCCCTCCGCCTCCGACCCCCACCAGTAGTCACCTCCGGGAAAGAGGAGGCAGGGGAGATGGAGGGCAAATGGTGGTGAGGCTCCCTTTTTCTTAAATTATTATCTGCTGCTAGGAGATCTTAGATCAAAGGAGATGGTTATTAAAAAAAAAAATTCATTTCTTTTCAGTTCTGCCCCTACCTGGAGTCCCTTATCTTAACCTCCCTCCTACTCCCACTCCCACCTCCAGATCCCACACCATTGATTGCTTTAAGTGCACAATTTTCTTTTAGGCTAACTCAACTAACCTTCACGTTTTTAAAAGGGGAAAGTTTCCAGGACAAGATATAACGGCCTCAGTCACACAAAGAGCCAAAATGCCTAAGAATGCTTACGACGACTTAGGTATTTTCTTCAAGGAGCTTGTTCTAAAGAGGAGGAAATAAGACAGTGGGTGCACAGGAAGGAAACCACCAATATGGGGCACTAAATACTAGCTGTCAAATCAGTGATAGGAAAAATAAATGTTTGATAATTCAAAGAAAAGTGATAATTTTGACGTTGATTGCTTAAAGGTTTTATGAAGGATGGGGAACAAATCAAATAAAATTAATGGTAACAGCAGCAACAAATGATAACAGGGACAGGTTACTAATCTTTATTATGTACCAAGTACTGTACCCTGCATTTTATGGGCATCATCTCATTGAATTATCCAACAACCTCTGTGATAGGTAGGTAGGTGTTTTTAGCTGTGCTGTGTATTTGAGGCTCTGAGAGGTGAAGGGTTTCGCCCAAGGTCACCCAACATATCAGGAGGGATTAGATCAGTTGGGATCTGTCAGTCTCTAGAACTCTACTCCTAATGGTTAAGCTACACTGGCAGAAAGAGAGACAGGGGGCACTTCAGGCTAGGTGAAACCTATGGGTGGAAGGAATTATTGTCTAGTCTTTGGAAACAGTGTCTTGCCGGACAGAACTGGGTTGGAACAGGGTGTGTGTATTGGGGTGGGAGCTGATGTCTGGGGAGCACCAGAAGATAAAACTAGGAAAGCTTCTTGAAGCTTTCCTAGAAGGCTAAGAAGTGTGATTCTTTGAAAAGAAATAACACACTCCAAAAAGCTGACAGTTTAAAAAGATGATTCTTGCACCAATGTATGGGATGAAACAGAGGACTAAAAGTGTATTCTGGGAGACAGATCAGGAGGTTGGAGTGCTTGTGTTGTCACTCCTCTAATATTTGGGTTGGGAGCTGTATAAGACATTTTTCAGGAAATGGTCACATTGCAATAAAAGACAGTGTATGGAGGAAGTGTCAAAATATTTATCAAAGAAATAAATTGTATATCATATACTTAGCACAGGTCTTGGAATTACAGAAATGTTTATGGGCCATTACTTGTGTTGTTGTTATTATGTCATATTCGTTGGGTTTAAAAAATATAGAAGCATAGGGGTGCTTGGGTGGCTCAGTCTGTTAAGCATCTGCCTTCAGCTCCTGTCATGATCCCGGGGCCCTAGGATGGAGCCCCACATTGGGCTCTCTGCTGAGCGGGAAGCCTGCTTCTGCCTCTCCCTCTGCATGCTGCTCCCCCTGCTTGTGCTCTCTCATACTCTCTCAAATACATAAATTAAATTTTAAAAAAATGTATAGAGGTATAAAGAAAATAAAGAGTTCGGCTTCTTATTCTTGAGGGGAAAAGAAGCAAAACCAAATACTCACTAACTCAAATGATTTTCCTTACAAAGCTTTGGGTATCATCACCCAGGTCCTCAGTAAAGTAGTGCTGAGAAAATTGGTCATGATTGAATTAATTCTGTTGTGGCCAGTGACACAGAGTAGTTACTAGTCCCAATGCTCCAGAAACTTTTCTTTTTTTTTTTTTACAAATATTTTATTTATTTATTTATTTGAGAGAGTGCAAGAGAGAAAGAGAGCACACAAGCAGAAGCTGAGCTCCCATTGAGCAAGGAGCCAGTGTGGGGCTCCATCCCAGGACCCTGGGATCATGACCTGAGCCAAATGTAGATGCTTAACCAACTGAGACACCCAAGTGCTCCAACTTCCTATGAAATATATAGGTATAAAATAATTTCACTCATGTCCTATTGGAGCTATATTCCTCTGGTGTTTAAATTCTACTAGGTTGTGTGTTTTAGTAAAGTACTTTAAATAACTATTTGTATCCCTTGTTTCACGAATTAAGTAATACTCGACTATTTGTAACCCTTGAAAGTTTGGAGCTGGAAGAACTGTTAGAAAATATTTCCTGAGCCGAAGGCAGACACTTAAATGACTGAGCCACCCAGGCACCCCTCCAGAACCTTTTCAAAATGAAAGTTATGCAATATCTCTGGCTGGGATCAGGAGTTGTACCACCTGGCAGGTAGAAGGGAATTTTTAGGTGACCACATATACCAGAAGTCCAACTGCCAAGTTCTGTGGAGGCTCTAACACCTCATGATGTCTCTTTTATCATTCACTTAATATATTTTGTTAAAAATGAAAATACCCTCTTTAGCTTTAGTAAGAGCAAAATTAGCACATGATTTAATGTGCTGTTTTAATTATTTTTAATTTGCATCAAAATAAATGCATAACTATTTAAAAGACAGGGTCTGGGAATTATCTAAAATCATCTTTATGTGCCTTTGGGTAAGGTCACCCAGGTCCTTAGTAAAATTTTAGTTGTCAGACATGAAGGTCTGGTTTGACCACCTTTGGAAGAAGTCCTCATAAAAATGTAGGGCAGCCTTCTTCCTCCTACGCAGACTGCTGGTAGCAGCAGTGGTTTTAGGGAGGCTTATTGGCTCTGAATTCTAGGTGCCCAGCACAAGTTTGATGTCCAGTTATAGAGCATGATCCAGAATCTGCATTAGAAACTGGTTTTGCAGGTATGGACTGAAAGTAGACCATCCAATTGTACAACAAACACCCCCTTGAGAGAGAGAGGGGTCACTGAAGTACTGGTGTCCTGTCACTTGGCTGAGGCTGTGGGGGATACAGCATGCTTTTGGGTGACATAGAAATAAACACACTTTTATGCCTACTTTAGAAAGAGCTTTCATCTGAAATGGTTGTTACAAGTTTTATATACATTTTGGGATTTATGAAAGTGGTTACTATCAACCCTTGAACAACATGGCAGTTAGGAGTACCAATATACCCCCTCAAAAATCTGCACATATCTTTTGACTCCCAAAAGCATAACTACTGTTGACCAGAAGACTTATCGATAACATAACATACCCATGAACATATAGTTTGTGTTTTGTATTGTATACTGTATTCTTCAGCTAGAGAAAAGAAAATGTTAGTAAGAAAATCATAAGGAAGAGAAAATACACTTACAATACTGCACTGTATTTATTAAAAAAATCTGAAGTGGACCTGTGTACTTGAAACGTGTATTGCTTAAGCACCAACTACATAATGTTTTCCTAGTTTAACTCATTGATGTGATGCATTGTAATAGATGTCCTCACATCCCAATTTGTTTCTAAAGTTTTCATTGGCATTTTAATGCCTTTTTCTAATGAAATCTCCACCAAATCACTTGCAGGTAGAGGGTTAGGAGCTTCTTGATTAGTGATTCCCAAGAAAGGGCTTGAGGTTAGCTAGTGTGGATTTGGATCCTGCTTCTACCACTTGTGCATTCTGCAGGTACAAGAGACTTCACCACCTTGACCCTGTTTCTTTAACTGTAAAATCAGATAATATTACTAGAACCAAGAATTGTCATGAGGTATAAATGAAATAATTTTGTTGTGTTTAGCAGGTTGGTGTCTTATTAACAAGTATTATATTAGTATTATTTGCTGTTATTGATTTTTTACTTTATTATTACTAAAATGATTATTCTTAGTAATAATGACTTATTAGAAAGAATATTAATAAACTTATTAGTAATGTAGGGGCCGGTAAATAGGTCACAGGTGTAACTCTCCCTTCCCTATCCTCCCCTGAGGCTTTGTCCTGGGACAGGGCAAACCTGCCTCTGGAATTCCGGAAGTTCCCTGCTATCCCCTTTGACTGCCTGTCCCCCCCCAACCCTGGCCCTTGCACTTTAGATTTTCTGCCACTACGATACTGAAGGTGACAGCAGGGCAGAGCTGTCACTAGGATGAGGAGAACACAGTTGCTAAGGTAATCACTTTCTGCGCCAAATTAAAGGGACATATTGAGAACTCAAAATACACAGTACTGAAGATTTTTAAAAAACTGTTTTAAGGGACGCCTGGGAGGCTCAGCTGGTTAAGTGTCTGCCTTCTGCTGGGGTCATGATCCTGAGGTCTAGGTATCCAGTCCTGCAGTGGGCGCCTTGTTGGGCTGGGAGTCTGCTTCTCCCTCTGCCTGCTTCTTCCCTGCTTGTACACGCTCTCTCTTGGGCACACACTCTCTCTCTGGCAAATAAATAATTAAAATAAAAAAAAAATCCTTCTAAATGATGCAATGTTGAAAAAAATTAAAACACCAAAAAATGCATGATGAAGACAATATTAAAATTTTAAATAAAAACAGGGTCAGGATTCCTGATTTTTCCCTTTTGCTTTAGCCTCCCGTGTAGCACTTCATGGCACTTTTTAAAAATTTTTTTAATTTATTTTTAATTTTTTTTATAAACATATAATGTATTTTTATCCCCAGGGGTACAGGTCTGTGAATTGCCAGGTTTACACACTTCATAGCACTCACCATAGCACATACCCTCCCCAATGTCCATAACCTCACCCCCCTCTCCCGGCCCCCCTCCCCCCAGCAACCCTCAGTTTTTTGTGTGTGTGTGTGTGAGATTAAGAGTCACTTATGGTTTGTCTCCCTCCCCATCCCATCTTGTTTCATTTATTCTTCTCCTACCACCTAACCCCCCATGTTGTATCTCCACTTCCTCATATCAGGGAGATCATATGATAGTTGTCTTTCTCCGATTGACTTATTTCACTAAGCATGATACCCTCTAGTTCCATCCACGTCATCGCAAATGGCAAGATTTCATTTCTTTTGATGGCTGCATAGTATTCACTTAATGGCACTTTTTAAATATATATTTTTAAAAAATTTTATTTATTTATTTGACAGAGATCACAAGTAGGCAGAGAAGCAGGCAGAGAGAGGGGGAAGCAGGCTCTCCGAGGAGCAGAGGGCCCATGTGGGGCTAGATCCCAGGACCCTGAGATCATGACCTGAGCTGAAGGCAGCAGCTTAACCCACTGAGCTACGCAGGCGCCCCTTTCATGGCACTTTTATATTTAAAATTTTTATTAAGAAATTAAAAATTAATTAAAAAATTTATCTCCAATACTGAGTTGGCATCCCCTTCTGTGCCGCAGCCAAGGCGAGTATCTTATGCCCCTCCTAATCTCTGTAGAGAGTTGCCGAACTGTGGGGCGGGCGGGAAGGAGGAAGCAGTGAAAGAGTGTTGCGAAATCCGGAAGCGGGTTGGCCTTCTGCGGGTTGGATGAGCAGTGAGAAGGGACAGGCCTAGGACTCGGGCTCTTGGGCACGTGGGCGCAGGCGCAGACCACGCGGTCTGTGTGCTTCCGCCGGCGCGTGAGCTAGCGCACCTTTGAGAGGTCGCAAGACACGGAGGCGATAACCGGCTGTGGAGCGGTTGCGGGGAGCGTTGGGGGGTGGTGTCTGAGGACCAAGCGCTCACACTTGAGCAGCAGAGGTGCACCGGGAGGCGCAGGGGGTGCTGTTTCGAGGCTTGTGTGGTGAGTATTGGAATCTCTCCACCCTGGTGTCCTCCCAGCCCTGGCTTGTCCTCCCCAAGTGCCCAGGCTGAGGCAGAACTTCCCCATAGGCCCACCCCGCTGTCCGTATCACGTCTCCAAATCTGTACCTCCACATTCCCCCCAAACAAATACAAACACCAAAACCCACTGGAGACTTAAGGTTGAACTTTAACGGTTTTAAATTTTATGTTGATTGTAGCTTAGTGGTTAGAAGGTTTTGGCGAACAACAGGTGGCTCAGTCAGTTGAGCTGCCTAGTCTTGGTTTCCTCCTGGTTGTGGTCTGGGGGTTGTGAGATTGACCCCCCCCCCGGGGCTCCAACCTCAGTGAGGAGTCAGCTTGGGATTCTCTCTCTCTCCCCCTTGGCCCTCCTCCCGCTGTGTGTGCAGGCGCATTCTCTATCTCTAAAAGAAATCAATCTTTTCTTAAAAGATTTATTTATTTGAGAGAGAGAGAGCGAGAGAGAGAGAGCACGGTGGAGGAGGTGCAGAGAGGGTGAGAGAAACTCAAGAAGATTCCCTGTTGAGTGCCAGCTCAAGAGGGGGCCTCCATCCAATTCAGGATCCTGAGATTATCATCTGAGGGGAAGCCAAAAGTCCAAAGTTTAGCGGATTGTGCCACCCGAGGGTCCCATAAATACATAAATCTGTAAAAAAAAAAAAAATAACATAAGGTTTTAGGAGGTGCCCCAGCTTTGGTTTTAATTTGAATTTAGGGAAGTGAGTTGATCTTTGCAAATCTCAGCTATCATGTAGGAATATCCTCTTACCCATCTCATAGGGTTTTTCTTTTTTTACATTGAGGAAAAAATGATTTCTACCATTTTATTTTATTTTACTTTTTATTTATTTTTCATCTCTACCATTTAAAGTATTAGAACTCTGTGGTTTTGTTACATTCACAGGGTTGTGCCACCATTACCAGTATCTAATTCCAGAACATTTTTGTTTGGTTTTGTTTTATTTAGAGCATTTTTTATCATCCTTAAAATAAATCCTGTACTCACTGAACAGTCACTTGCTATTATTGCCTCTTATCTCCAGTCCCTGGCTACCACTGATCTATCTCTATGGATTTGCAAATTCTGGGTATTTCACATAAATAGAATAAAAAAATATGTTGCCTTTTGTGTTTGGCTTCTTTTACTTAGCATAATAGTTTCAGGGTTCTTGAATGTTGTTACATACTTCATTCTTCTTTTGGACATACCACATTTGTTTATCCTTTCATCAGTAATTAACTTTTGGGTTTCTACTTTTTGACTATCACCAGTAATGCTGCTATGAA
The DNA here is from genome assembly GCF_002288905.1 of Enhydra lutris kenyoni. Lineage (NCBI taxonomy): Eukaryota > Metazoa > Chordata > Mammalia > Carnivora > Mustelidae > Enhydra > Enhydra lutris. Next base: position 56,727,445 of record NW_019154097.1, read on the forward strand.
CTTTAGTATAAATGTTTTTGTGTGGACATGTTTTCTGTTCCGTTGGGTATATACCTAGGAGTGGAATTGCAGGAACTGCCAGACTTTTTTTTACAGCAGCTATACCATTTTACATTCCTACCAGCAGTGTTTTAGGGTTCCAGTTTTCCAAGTTCTTGCCAACAGTTTTTTTTTCCATTAAAAAAGTTATTGTTTTGCCATTCTAGTGCATAAGTGATATCTCACTATAGTTTCGATTTGTTATTTCCCTAATGACTAGTGATGTTGAGCATCTTTTTATGTCCTTCTTGGCCATTTGTGTAATTTCTTTGGAGAAATGTCTTTTTAGATCTTGTGCTCATTAATGAATTGGTTTGTCATTTTGTTACTGAGTTGTAAGAATGGTGGTTTATATATATTCAGTATATGAAACCCTTAACAGATATATAATTTGAAAATATTTTATTCCATTAATGAGTTGTTTTTTTTTGTGTCCTTAAATACTGAAAAGGTTTTGATTTTGATGAAGCCAAACTTACCTACATTTTTATTTGGTGTCCTAAGAATGCATTGCTACATTGAGGTTATGAAGATATACTCCAGTATTTTCTTCTAAGAGTTTATTGTTTTAGCTCTTACATTTGGCTGTTTGATCCATTTTGAATTCATGTTTGTATGTGGTACAGGCAAGAGTTCAATTTTATCCTTTTGCAAGTTGCTTAAGCACTATTTGTTTTAAAGACTGTTATTTCCATATTGAGTGAACTTGGCCCCCTTACTGAAAATCAGTTGACCATAGATGACTGGGTTTATTTATAGACTCCTAATTCTATTCCCTTGATTTATGTATCTGTGTGCTTATGTCAGTACCATACTGTTTTGATTATTGTCCCTTTGTAGGAACTATTGAAATCAGTAAGTGTGAGACCTCAAACTTTGTTCTTCAGGATTCTTTTGGCTATCCAGGGTTCCTTGACATTCCATATGAGTTTTGAATCAATGTGTTCATGTCTGAAAAAGGGCAGCTGGGGATTGATTGGTTCTAAAGATCAATTTGAGGAGTGCTGCCATCTCAAAATATTAAATCTTTAGTCCATGAACATGGGATGTCTTTTCATTTATTTAGATGTTCTTTAATTTCTTATTTTTTCCAGTTTTAGTGAGGTATAATTGATAAATGAAATTGTAGTGTATTTAAAGTGTACAACATGATGATTTGGTGTACATATACATTGTGAAAGAATTCCCTCATTCAGGGGCACCTGGGTGGCTCAGTGGGTTAAGGCCTTTGGCTCAGGTCGTGATCCCGGGGTCCTGGGATCGAGCCCCACGTCGGGCTCTCTGCTCAGCGGGGAGCCTGCTTCCTCCTCTCTCTCTGCCTGCTTCTCTGCCTACTTGTGATCTCTGTCAAATGAATAAATAAAATCTTTAAAAAAAAAAAAAGAATTCCCTCATTCAAGTTGATTAACACATCTGTCACCTCACATAGTTTTCCCTTTGTGTGTGTGAGAGAGAACACTTAAGATCTACTGTTATAGCAAACTTCAGTTGCACAATACAGTATTATCAAATATAGTCATATTATACATTAGATCCTCAGAATTTATTCATCTTATAACTGAAAGTTTGTACCCTTTTACCAGTCTCTCCCTACTTCCCTCCACTTCTCAGCCCTTGGCAGCCTGGAGATTACATAGAATCTATAGATGACTTGAGGCAATATGGACATTTTAACAGTAAGGAACTCAGGATAACTTTTCTGTTCATTTGTATATTCAATTTCTTTCATAAGTGTCTTATAGTTTTCAGTGAGTGTATCTTTCATTTCCTTATTTTAAATTTATTTCCAAGTATTTTATTATTTTTGATGCTATTGTGACTAGGGTGGTTTTCTCTCTCTTTGTTGAACTTCTCATTTTTTTTTTAAAGATTTTATTTATTTAACAGATAGAGATCACAAATAGGCAGAGAGGCAGGCAGTGGGGGGGTGGGGGAAGCAGGCTTCCTGCTGAGCAGAGAGCCCGATGTGGGGCTTGATCCCAGGATCCTGGGACCATGACCTGAGACGAAGGCAGAGGCTTTAACCCACTGAGCCATCCAGGCACCCCATCATTTTGTTATTTTTAAAAAATTTTGTTCTTATATTGTTTTTCTAATTCATTATATTGTTTATCTGTTTTCTCTGGAAATCTTTGAGCATCTTTGGAACATTTATTTTGAATTCTTTCTTGGGCAATTGAATTATCTCTGCTTGGGGTCAGTTACTGAAAGTTTACTTTTTTCCTATGGTGGTGTCATGTTTCTCCTATTCTTTGTGATTCTAGTAGACTTGCATTTGAGTCTGCATATTGGAAGAGGCAGTCACCTTTTCCAGACCTTATGGGTCAACTTTGGTAGTGAAAAACCTTCACTTGTTGGTGGGAATATGCTGAAGTGTGTTGTGACACCTGGTCTAGTGATACAGGATTCCAGGTGCATATGGATGCTCTGGGTCTAGGGGAACAGGATGTCTTTTTGGGGATCCACAGCATTGGGGGTCAACACTGCTGGAGTCCACAACATTGACAACAGTGTAGCCTTTGGTGAGCACCAAGGGGGGTTCACTTTTACTGCAAAGACTGCTGGGGTCCTCAGAGACACTCCCAGATCTGAGGCTATGGTCCAGGACAGGCAGCAGTGGTGTCTGGAGCACATAGTGTATACATTCTTAGCTCTGGTAGACAGCTGCTGGTACCCATGTAGTGGCAGGGGATGGTTGCAGACAGACACACAGTGGTGGGAACCAGAGCCAACTAAGGATACACTGACAGCTCTGGGTGCCCTGAGTGTTGGCATGCCCTCTGTGGCTAGGATCTCATGTCAAGTACTTACTACAGTAGAGGCTGGGGACATAAGTCTGGCTATCTGGGTGCAGATGTACAGCTAGTGGGGCTAGCTTCAGGTAAGCCCAGTGGTGCAGGCCATTGACAGGAGACAAAGCTGGACCTGGGCCCACAAGAAGCTCTGGATGCCCTGGCTGTCAGTGTGCACTATTATGGCTGCAGTCTCCACAGCATTGGAGGCCAGTGTTAAGAGTCAGGCTAGGGATTTGCAGGTGCATAGCTGGAGGGGCTAGCTGCAGATCAACCCAGTAGTGCTGGCCAGCGCCTAGAGATAGGGCCAAATCTGGGCCCACAAGCAGCCTTAGGGGCTTTGGCTGTTGTGTGCATTTTGTGGCTGTAGACTATGGGCCACAGGTAGGCACACTTCAGTAGAGTCTGGTGATGGGAAATCAGGCTGGTAGCAGGCAGGTGCACAGCTGGAGGGGCTGTGTATGGGGGTGGAGGTCAGTCACAGAGTGCCAGATTGGCATTTTGTACTTGTGCAGCTACAGAAGCCTGGGGCTGGCTGCCAGTGTGGATCCTGGGATTTGGTGGGGATAGGGAGCCCGGGAGGGATGCAAGTATCTGGTGTTTACAAGTCCAAATGCATGTGGGATGAAAACTAGTGAAATCTGGAGGCTATCTGCAGTTGGTTGTGCTGCCCAATGTTTTCTTCAGTGGTGAAAATTCCTTTGCAGAACAGGTCACTGAGAACCAGGGTCACTCCTACTACTTGGCTGGTACTGGTAACCCCTGCCTTTCTTCCTTGTAACTAGCCATTTCTATATATATCAGCTTTGCTGGTCTCTGGGTGGGGTGAAACATATTGAGGTACTTTGTGTGGTGCACTAAGACTGCGAAAGCCTGTTGCTCAACTTGATCTCCCTTTCCGTAGATGGGAACTCTTTCTAGGTGGGGTACTTCCTCTTGGTACTGAGAAGAGCCACCCTGGGGGACCAGGATGATGCAGACCAAATGAATCTGTTCTGTCTACTCTTTTTCTGTGATTATTCCCCAGTTTTTTGTTCCATTGTGTTCTTGAAGTTTCTTAAATGGACTTAGGGGCAATCCCAGAGCTATTTTTGTTCATGGAGAGCTGTCTAATTGTTGATATTTGTGAAGGAATGGAGAGGCTGGGGTTTCCTACTTTGCCATCTTGGTGTTGTCATTCCCTTTTTTTCCTTTTTTTCTAAATGTAGGCATTCATTACTATCAACTTACTTCTTAGAACTGCTTTTGTTAGCATCCTATAAGTTTTGGTGTGTTGTGTTTCCATTTTAATTTGTTCCAAGATTTTTTTTTTTTTTTAAATGTAGGCTCCATACCTGGTTGTGGAGCCCAAAGAGGGGCTTGGACTCATGACCCTGAGATCAATACCTGAGCTGAAATCAAGAGTCAGATGCTTAACTGACTGAGCTGCCTAGGTGTCCCTCAAAATTATTTTTTATTTCCCTTTTGATTTCTTCTTTGACTCATTGATATTTCAGGAGCATGTTGTTTAATTTCCACATATTTTAAAATTTCCACTGAATTTCCCAGTTTTCCTCTTGTTATGGGTTTCTAGTTTCATACCATTTATTGTTGGAAATGATGCTTGATGTGATTTCAGTGTTTTTACACTTTTTAAGATTTCTTTTGTGGTGTAACATATTATCTCTTCCTGAAAATGCTCTGTGTGTGCTTGAGAAGAATGTACATTCTTTTTATTTTATTTTTTTAAGTAGGCTCCACACCCAGAATGAAGCCAAGCATGGGGCTGGAACTCAAAACCCTGAGATCAAGACCTGAGCTGAGATCAAGAATTGGATGCTTAACTGACAGAGCTACTCAGGCACCCCTGAGAAGAATGTATATTTTGCTGCTGTTTGGTGTAATATTCTACATATGCCCATTAGGTCCGTCTGGTCTAGTGTATAGTTTAAGTCCCATGTTTCTTGGATTTTCTGTCTGGATGATAAATCCCTTGATGGAAACAGGGTACTGAAATCCCTTCTATTATTATTGTATTGCTGACTATTTCTCCCTTCACTTCTTCTAATATTTGCTTTATACATTTAGGTGCTCTGATGTTTGGTGCATAAATATTTACAATTGTTATATCCTCTTAGTTGACCCCTTTATTATTATGCAATGACCTTATTTGTCTCTTGTTATAATCCTAGGGCTTAAAGTCTACTTTGTTTGCTATAACTATAGCTACCCCTGCCTTCTTGTGGTCTCCATTTGCATGGAATGTGTTTTTTCTTTTTTTAATTAATTTAATTTAATTTATTTATGTGATAGACAGAGACCACAAGTAGACAGAGAGGCAGACAGAGAGGAAGAGAAGCAGGCTCTCTGCTGAGCAGAGAGCCCGATGCGGGGCTCAATCCCAGGACCCTGGGATCATGACCTGAGCCAAAGGCAGAGGCTTTAACCCACTGAGCCACCCAGGTACCCCCATGGAATGTGTTTTTTCTATCACTTTAGTTTGAGCCTATGTGTCTCCTTAAAGCTGAAGTGAGTCTTTTTATCCATTCAGCTACTCTGTGTCTTTTGATTAGAGAATTTAGTACATTTACATTTAAAATAATTATTGATAAGTTTGGATTTACTCTTGTCATCTTATTAGTTTTTTTTCTCTTTTATAGTTCCTTTGCTCCTTTCTCCCTCTCTTGCTCTCTTCCTTTATGATTTAATTATTTTCTGTAGTGGTGTGCTTTGATTCCTTTTTTTTTTTTTGGTAAAGATTTTCTTTATTTCTTTGACAGACAGAGATTATCAGTAGGCAGAGAGATAGGCAGAGAGAGAGGAGGAAGCAGGCTCCACACTAAGCAGAGAGCCTGATGCGGGGCTCGATCCCAGTACCCTGGGATCATGACCTGAGCTGAAGACAGAGGTTTTAACTGGCTGAGCCACCCAGGCACCCCTGATTCCTTTCTTTTTACCTTTTTTGTATTTACTCTAGTTATTTGTTTTCTCATTAACATGAATCTTACATAAAACATCTTATAACAGTCTAAGCTGGTGACAACTGAGTTTTGAATGCACACAAAAGCTCTATTTTTGTGCTATACCTTTCACATTTTGTAATTTTGATGTGTATTGGTATCACAGTTTACATTTTCTTATATTGCGTATCCATTAACAAAATTATTGTGACTGTAGTTAATTTTTAATACTTTTGTGTTTTAACCATTATCCTTAAGTTATAAATGATTTAGACATGACCATTACAATATTAACAATTCAGTATATGCTCTTTATCATGTTCAGGAAGTTCCTTTCTATTCCTAGTTCATTTTTTAAAAAAAGATTTTATTTATTTATTTGACAGAGATAGAGATCACAAGTAGGCAGAGAGGCCAGCAGACAGAGAGGGGGAAGCAGGCTCCCCGCTGAGCTGAGAGCCCGATGCGGGGCTCAATCCCAGTACCCTGAGATCATGACCTGAGCCGAAGGCAGAGGCTTTAACCCACTGAGCCACCCAGGCGACCCTTCCTAGTTCATTTTTGTCATGAAAGGATGTTGGGTTTTGTCATATGCTTTTTCTGTATCATTTGAGATCCTGTGTGGTTTTTCCTTCATCCTATTAATATGTTGCATTACATAGATTTTTGCATGAAAATCAGCCTTGTATTCTTGTATCCCACTTGATATGATCCTTTGAAATTCTATTAGATTCAGTTAGCTAGTGTTTTGGTGAGGTTTTGATTTTATCTGTAAGGAATATTGGTCTATAGTTTTCCTTTTTTGTGATGTCTTTTGCTGACATTGTGTAATGTTGGCCTCATAGAATGAGTTAGGAAGAGTTTTCCTTGTGTTTTGGTAGAATTTGAGAAGGTGGGTAAAATAAAAAATGTATATTGATCTTTATCCCTAGTTCCTAGCATAGAGGTAGCCAAACCCTCAGAATTTCTTGGGCATTAGGAGTATCTTTTGTTCTTCAAAACTATCCCCTTTTGACCATACCTGAGTTTATGCTAATGAGGTGACTCTTTGCAGGCCCCTTGCCAACTTTGAGATGGGGGCTGGTCACAGAGGAATCAACTATGTGATTAAAGGGTCAGAAACCCCCAGGAAGGTCGGGGGCATGGAGAGTAAGTTCATCAATGAGCATTGCTCCAGTCAATTATTACTTATTGAAGTGTCAATAAAACTCTTGAACAATGAGATTTGGGGAATTGAGTTGATGAAGACATCAGTGTGGTGTTGTGTGGCATGCTGGGGAAGGCATAGAAGTACTGTATTTCCAACCTCTTGCCCTATGTACTTCTTTATCTGGCTATTCATTTGCAGTGAACTCTACTTTTTTTTTCATTTATTTTTATTTAAACAAATTTTTTAATTGTCTTTTTAAAAATTTAATTTCTTTTCAGTGTAACAGAATTCATTGTTTATGCACCAACCCAGTGCTCCATGCAATATGTGCCCTCCGTAATTCCCACCACCAGGCTCCCCCAACCTCCCACCCCCCGCCCTTTCAAAACCCTCAGATTGTTTTTCAGAGTCCATAGTCTCTCATGGTTGATCTCCCCCTTCAATTTCCCTCAACTCCTTTCTCCTCTCCATCTCCCCATGTTCTCCGTGTTGTTATGTTCCACAAATAAGTGAAACCATATGGTTTGACTCTCTCTGCTTGACTTATTGCACTCAGCATAATCTCTTCCAGTCCCGTCCATGTTGCTACAAAAGTTGGGTATTCATCCTTTCTGATGGAGGCATAATACTCCATAGTGTATATGGACCATATCTTCCTTATCCATTCGTCTGTTGAAGGGCATCTTGGTTTTTTCCACAGTTTGGTGACCGTGGCCATTGCTGCTATGAACATTGGGGTACAGGTGGCCCTTCTTTTCACCAAATCTGTATTTTTGGGGAAAATACCCAGTAGTGCAAGTGTAGGGTCATAGGGAAGCTCTATTTTTAATTTCTTGAGGAATCTCCACACTGTTCTCCAAAGTGGCTGCACCAACTTGCATTCCCACCAACAGACCAACAGTGTAAGAGGGTTCCCCTTTCTCCACATCCTCTCCAACACACGTTGTTTCCTGTCTTGCTAATTTTGGCCATTCTAACTGGTGTAAGGTGGTATCTCAATGTGGTTTTAATTTGAATCTCCCTGATGGCTAGTGATGATGAACATTTTTTCATGTGTCTGATAGCCATTTGTATGTCTTCATTGGAGAAGTGTCTGTTCATATCTTTTGCCCATTTTTTTATGATTGTCTGTTTTGTGTGTGTTGAGTTTGAGGAGTTCTTTTTAGATCCTCGATATCAACCTTTTGTCTGAACTGTCATTTGCAAATATCTTCTCCCATTCCATGGGTTGCCTCTTTGTTTTGTTAACTGTTTCCTTTGCTGTGCAGAAGCTTTTGATCTTGATGAAGTCCCAAAAGTTCATTTTCACTTTTGTTTCCTTTGCCTTTGGAGACATATCTTGAAAGAAGTTGCTGTGGCTGATATCGAAGAGGTTACTGCCTATGTTCTCCTCTAGGATTCTGATGGATTCCTGTCTCACGTTGAGGTCTTTTATCCATTTTGAGTTTATCTTTGTGTATGGTGTAAGAGAATGGTCGAGTTTCATTCTTCTACATATAGCTGTCCAATTTTCTCAGCACCATTTATTGAAGAGACTGTCTTTTTTCCACTGTGTATTTTTTCCTGCTTTGTCGAAGATTACTTGACCATAGAGTTGAGAGTCCATATCTGGGCTCTCTACTCTGTTCCACTGGTCTATATGTCTGTTTGTATGCCAGTACCATGCTGTCTTGGTGATCACAGCTTTGTAGTAAAGCTTGAAATCAGGTAACGTAATGCTGTCTGTTTTATTTTTGTATTTCAACATTTCCTTAGCAATTCGGGGTCTCTTCTGATTCCATACAAATTTTAGGATTATTTGCTCCAGCTCTTTGAAAAATGGAATTTTGATTGGAATGGCATTAAAAGTATAGATTGCTCTAGGCAGTACAGACATTTTAACAATGTTTATTCTTCTGATCCAAAAGCATGGAATGGTCTTCCATCTTTTTGTGTCTTCTTCGATTTCTTTCGTGAGTGTTCTGTAGTTCCTCGAGTACAGATCCTTTACCTCTTTGTTTAGGTTTAGTCCCAGGTATCTTATGGTTCTTGGTGCTATAGTAAATGGAATTGATTCTCTAATTTCCCTTTCTGTATTTTCATTGTTAGTGTATAAGAAAGCCACTGATTTCTGTACATTGACATTGTATCCTGCCACATTCCTGAATTGCTGTATGAGTTTGAGTAGTTTGGGGGTGGAGTCTTTTGGGTTTTCCATATAAAGAATCATGTCGTCTGCGAAGAGAGAGAGTTTGACTTCTTCATTGCCAATTTGGATACCTTTTATTTCTCTTTGTTGTCTGATTGCTGTTGCTAGGACTTCTAATACTATGTTGAACAAGAGTGGTGAGAGTGGGCATCCTTGTTGTGTTCCTGATCTCAACGGGAAGGCTGTGAGCTTTTTCCCATTGAGGATGATATTTGCTGTGGGTCTTTCATAGATAGATTTTATGAAGTTCAGGAATGTTTCCTCTATCCCTATACTTTGAAGCGTTTTAATCAGGAACGGATGCTGGATTTTGTCAAATGCTTTTTCTGCATCAATTGAGAGGACCATGTGGTTCTTCTCTCTTCTCTTATTGATATGTCTTATCACATTGATTGTTTTGCGAATGTTGAACCATCCTTGCAACCTGGGGATGAATCCCACCTGGTCATGATGGATAATCTTTTTAATGTGATGTTGGATCCTATTTGCTAGGATCTTGTTGAGAATCTTAGCATCCATATTTATCAGTGATATTGGTCTGAAATTCTTCTTTTTGGTGGGGTCTTTGCCTGGTTTGGGATCAGGGTAATGCTGGCTTCATAAAAAGAGTCTGGAAGTTTTCCTTCTGCTTCAATTTTTTGAAATAGCTTCAGGAGAATAAGTGTTATTTCTTCTTTGAAAGTTTGGTAGAATTCCCCAGGGAATCCATCAGGTCCTGGGCTCTTGTTTTTTGGGAGGTTTTTGATCACTGCTTCAGTCTCATTACTAGATATTGGTCTATTCAGGTTGTCAATTTCTTCCTGGTTCAATTTTGGAAGTTTATAGTTTTCCAGGAATCCATCCATTTCATCTAGGTTGCTTAACTTATTGGCATACAACTGTTGATAATAACTTCTGATGATTGTTTCTATTTCCTTGGCGTTAGTTGTGATCTCTCCCTTTTCATTCATAATTTTATTAATTTGGGCCTTCTCTCTTTTCTTTTGGATTAGTGTGGCCAGTGGTTTATTGATCTTATGATTCTTTCAAAAAACCAGCTTCTAGTTTCATTGATGCATTCTGCTGTATCTCTAGTTTCTATCTCATTGGTCTCTGCTCTAATCTTCATTATTTCCCTTCTTGTGTGTGGAGTTGGCTTAATTTGTTGTTGATTCTCCAGTTCTTTAAGGTATAGAGACAGCTGGTATATTCTGGATTTTTCAGTTTTTTTTTGAGGGAGGCTTGGATGGCTATGTATTTCCCCCTTAGGACCGCCTTTGCTGTATCCCATAGGTTTTGGGCCGAAGTGTCTTCATTCTCAATGGTTTCCATGAATTGTTTAAGTTCTTCTTTGATCTGGTTGATCCAAGCATTCTTTTTTTTTTTTTTTTAAAGATTTTATTTATTTATTTGACAGAGAGAGATCACAAGTAGACAGAGAGGCAGGCAGAGAGAGAGAGAGAGAGGGAAGCAGGCTCCCTGCTGAGCAGAGAGCCCGATGCGGGACTCGATCCCAGGACCCTGAGATCATGACCTGAGCCGAAGGCAGCGGCTTAACCCACTGAGCCACCCAGGCGCCCTGATCCAAGCATTCTTAAGCAAGGTGGTCTTTAGCTTCCAGGTGTTTGAGTTCCTTCCAAACTTTTCCTTGTGATTGAGCTCCAGTTTCAAAGCATTGTGATCTGAGAATATGCAGGAAATAATCTCAGTCTTTTGGTATTGGTTGAGCCCTGATTTGTGGCCCAGTATGTGGTCTATTCTGGAGAAGGTTCCATGTGCACTTGAGAAGAATGAGTATTCTCTTGTTTTAGGGTGGAATGTTCTGTATATATCTATGAGGTCCATCTGGTCCAATGTGTTATTCAATGCTCTTGTTTCTTTATTGATTTTCTGCTTGGATGATCTGTCTATTACTGAGAGTGGCATGTTAAGATATCCTACTATTAATGTATTCATATCAATATGACTCTTTATCCTGATTAACAGTTTTCTTATGTAATTGGCTGCTCCCATATTGGGGGCATAAATATTTACAATTGTTAGATCTTGGTGGATAGTCCCTTTAAGAATTATGTAGTCCTTTTGTATCTCTGACTACAGTGTTTAGCTTAAAATCTAATTTATCTGATATGAGAATCGCTACCATGGCCTTCTTTTGAGGCCCATTGGCATGAAAGATGCTTCTCCATCCCTTCACTTTCAGTCTGGGTATATCCTTAGGTTCGAAATGGGTCTCTTGTAGACAACATATGGACGGGTCCTGTCATTTTATCTAGTCTGCAACCCTGTGTTGTTTTATGGGTGCATTTAGGCCATTCACATTGAGATTGATTATTGAGAGATATATTTTTATTGACATCGTGTCACCTTTGAAGTCTTTCTTTCTGTAGATTGTCCCCATATATTTCTGTTCAATGATATTCTTAGGATTTTTCCTCTTTTATAGACCCCCCCCCCTTAACATTTCCTGCAGTGTCGGCTTGGTGGTCGCATACTCTTTTAAACCTTGCCGGTCTTGGAAACTCTATCTCTCCATCCATTTTGAATGTCAGTCTTGCTGGATAAAGTATTCTTGGCTGCATGTTCTTCTCATTTAGTTCCCTGAATACATCTTGCCAGCCCTTCCTGGCTTGCCAGGTTTCTGTGGACAGGTCTGGTGTTATTCTGATGGGCTTTCCTCTGTATGTAAGGAACTTCTTTGTCCTAGCTGCTTTCAAGAGGTCCTGTCTACAATTATGATTCATCATTCTCACTATCAGGAGTATTGAGGTCTGTCTAGATTCTATAATCTTGGGGGGAGACCATTCTGCCTCTAGTACATGAACGCTGGTTCCATTCACGAGATTGGGAAAATTTTCATGGAGAATTTGTTCAACTATACCCTCTAGTCTTCTTTCTTTCTCCTCCCGCTCAGGGATTCCAATAATTCTGACGTTGGAACATTTCATGGCATCATTTATTTCCCTAATTCTGTTTTCGTGGCTTCTAAGCTGTTTGTTCCAGGCTTCCTCCTGATCCTTTCTCTCTATTTGTCCTCCAGATCACTAATTCTGTCTTCTTTCTCGGTTACCCTAGCTTTTAGAGAATTTAGATTAGATTGGAACTTATTCAGAACATTGTGAACATCATCTCTGGTGGCTTTCACTTTTGCCCTAATCAATTCCATTTGCTTTCTCCAACCTAGCTATTGCCTGGTTAATTGTTAGCCTGAATTCCCTTTCCGACATATTGTCTATGTCCATAGCCATTAGCTCTGTTGCAGAAGGCCCAGCCTCTGAATTTTCTTCTGTTGGGCATTCCTCCTCCTAGTTATTTTGGTGAGAGATGGCTGAATGGATGTAGCTGAATGTATCAACTGTGGTGCAGGCAAGGTGCACCCTGGAATGCCTCTGAGCAATCAAGAGTCCCCACCCAAAAGAAAGAAAAAAGAAAGGAAAAAAAAGAGAGAGAGAGACAGGAAAAAAAAAGTAAGATAAAAGAGAAGGCCCAGCCCAAATGAGCCCCAGGGTAAGATTTATGAAGTATACAAACAAAAACAAACAAAAAGACCGATAAAAGTAGATGACAAGAGAAAAAAAAACATATATCTATAAATAAACCACATTTCCTGGACCCTTCTCCACCTGTCCCCCTATTTTTAAAATTTTTAGTTAAATTCAGTTAACATATAAAGTATTATTAGTTTCAGAGGTAGAGGTCATTGATTCATCAGTCATATAATACCCAGTGCTCATTGTATCACTTGCCCTCCTTAACGTCCTTCACCCAGTTAACCCATCCCTCTACCTCTTCCTCTCCAGCAACCCTCAGTTTGTTTTTTATGTTGAAAGTCTCATGGTTTGTCTCCCTCTCTGATTTCATCTGATTTTATTTTTTCCTCTCTTCCCCTGTGCTCCTTTGTTTTGTTTCTTTAATTCCACATATAAGTGAGATCATATGATAATTATCTTTTTCTGATTGACTTACTTTGTTTAGCATAATACCCCTAGTTTTATCCATCTCCTTGCAAGTGGCAAGATTTTTTTGATGGCTGAGTAATATTCCACATTGTGTGTGTGTGTGTGTGTGTGTGTGTGTGTGCGTGTGTATGTGTACACATCCATACTACATCTTCTTTATCCATTCATCTGCTGATAGACATCTGGGCTTTTTGCATAGTTTGGTTGTTGTGGATGTTGATGCTTGAATACTGGGGTGAAGGTGCCCCTTTGGATCACTGCACTTGTATCTTTGGGGTAAATGCCCAGTAGTGCAATTGCTGGGGTCATAGGGTAGCTCTATTTTCAACTTTTTGAGGAACCTCCATACTGACCAGTTTTCATTCCCACCAACAATGTAAGGGGGTTCCCCTTTCTCTGTATCCTTGTCAACATCTGTCATTTCCTGACTTGTTAATTTTAGCCATTCTGATTGGTATGAGGTGGTATCTCATTGTGGTTTTGATTTGTATTTCCCTGATGCCGAGTGATGTTGAGCACTTTTTCATGTGTCTGTTTGCTGTTTGTGTGTCTTTGGAGAAATGTCTGTTCATGTCTTCTACCCATTTCTTGATAGGATTATTTCTTTGGGTGTTGAGTTTGATAAGTTCTTTATAGATTTTGGATACTAACCCTTTATCTGATACATTTGCAAATATCTTCTCCCATTCTGTCCATTGTCTTTTGGTTTTGTTGTTTCCTTTGCTGTGCAAAAGTTTTTTAACTTGATAAAATCCGAGTAGGTCATTTTTCCTTTGTTTCACTTGCCTTTGGAGATGTGTGTAGGAAGAATTTGCTGTGGCTGAGGTCAGAGATTGCTGCCTGTGTTCTCCTCTAGAATTCTGATGGATTCCTCTCTCACATTAAAGTCTTTTATCCATTTTGAATCTATTTTTGTTATGGTGAAAGGGAATGGTCCAGTTTCATTCTTGTGCATGTGGCTGTCCAATTTTCTCAGCACCATTTATTGAAGAGACTGTCATTTTCCCACTGGATATTCTTTTTTTTTATTTAAGATTTTATTTATTTACTTGAGAGAGAGAGAAAGTGTGAGAAGGAGGAGGGTCAGAGGGAGAAGCAGACTCCCCACTGAACAGGGAGCCGGATGCGGCACTCAATCCCAGGACTCCAGGATCATGACCTGAGCTGAAAGCAGTTGCTTAACCAACTGAGCCACCCAGGCGCCTCCACTGGATATTCTTTCCTGCTTTGTCAAAGATTGACTATAGAGCTGAGGGTCTACTTCTGGGCTCTCTATTCTGTTCCATTGATCTATGTGTCTGTTTTTGTGTCAGTACCATATTGTCTTGATGATTATAGCTTTGTAACAGAGCTTGAAGTCTGGAATTGTGATGTCACTAGCTTTGGTTTTCTTTTTCAATATTCCTTTGGCTATTCAGGGACTTTTCTGGTTTGGTACAAATTCTAGGATTAAAATTTTAGGATAATCAACAAATGTTCCAGCTTTGTGAAAAAAAGTTGATAGTATTTTGGTAGGGATTGCATTGAATGTGTAGATTCCTCTAGGTGGCATAGACATTTTAACAATATTTATCCTTCCAATCTGTGAGCATGGAACATTTTTCCATTTTCTGTCTCATTGTTACTATAGAGAAATGCAACTGATTTCTGATTTTTTAAAAAGATTTTATTTATTTATTTGACACAGAGAGTGAGATCACAAGTAGGCAGAGAGGCAGGCAGAGAAAGAGAGGGGGAAGCAGGCTCCCTGCTGAGCAGAGAACCTGATGTGGGGCTCGATCCCAGTAACCCGGGATCATGACCTGAGCCAAAAGCAGAGGCTTTAACCCACTGAGCCGCCCAGGCGCCCCCTGATTTCTGATTTTTAATTACTGCTTCCTCAATTTCTTTCATGATTGTTATTTAGTTTTCTGAGTACAGATTCTTTGCCTCTTTGGTTAGGTTTATTCCTAGATATTTTATGGTTTTGGATGCAATTGTAAATGGGATGGAGTCCTTAATTTTTCTTTTTTTCTGTCTCATTGTTACTGTATAGAAATGCAACTGATTTCTGTGCATTAATTTATATCCCACCACTTTGATGGATTTCTGTATGAGTTCTAGTAATTTTGGGGTGGAGTCTTTGGGTTTTCCACATAGAGTATCATGTCATCTATGAAGAATGCAAGTTTGACTTCTTCTTTGATGATTTGGATGCCTTTTATTTCTTTTTCTTGCCTGAGTGCTAAGGCTAGGGCTTTTAGTAGTATTCTGAACAACAGTGGTGATACTAGACATCCCTGCTATGTTCCTGACCTTAGGGGAAAAAGCTCTCAGTTTTTCTCCTTTGACAATGATATTCGCTCTGGGTTTTTTATATATGGCTTTTATGATATTGAGGTATGTTCCTTCTCTCCCTACACTGCAGAGAGTTTTAATCAAGAAGGGGTGTTGTACTTTTTAAATGTTTTTTCGGCATCTATTCAGAGGATCATATGGTTGTTTTCCTTTCTTTTATCAGTGCAGTGTATCACATTGTAGTGTATCACATTTGAAGATGTTGAACCACCCTGGCAGCCCAGGAATAAATCCCAGTTGGTTGTGCTGAATAATCATTTTAATGTACTGTTGGATCCTATTAGCTAATATCTTGTTGAGGATTTTGGATCCATGTTCATCATGGATATTGGTTTGTAATTCTCCTTTTTGGTGCGGTCTTTGGTTTTGGAATCAAGGTAATGCTGGTCTCATAGAAAGAGTTTGGAAGTTTTCCTTCCATTTTTATTTTTTTTTGGAAACAGCTTCAGAAGAGTTGGTATTGATTCTTAAAGTGTTTTTTAGAATTCTACTGGGAAGCCATCTTGCCCTGGACTCTTGCTTATTGGGAGATTTTTAAAAAAGATATTATTTATTTATCAGAGAGAGAAAGTGAGCACAAGTGGGGAAAGTGGGAGAAGGAGAAGCAGGGCTTGATCCCAGGACCCTGGGAACATGACCTGAGCCAAAGGCAGATGCTTAACTGACTAAGCCATCCACGTGCCCTTGTTGGGAGATTTTTAATTAGTGCTTCAATTTCCTTGCTGGTTATGGGTCTGTTCAGTTTTTCTGTTTCTTCCTGTTTCAGTTTTGGTAGTTTATAGTTCTCTAGGATTGCATCAATTTCTTCTTAAATTGCCCAATTTGTTGGCATATAGTTGCTCATAATATGTTCCTAAAATTACATTTCGTCTGTGTTGGTTGTGATCTCTCCTCTTTCATTCATTATTTTATTTATTTGGCCAGGGGTTTATCAATCTTACTAATTCTTTCAAAGAACTGGGTCCTGTTTTTTTTGTTTTTTTAATTTGCTCTACTGTTCTTCTGGTATATGTTTCATTGATTATTTTCTCTAATCTTTATTGAGTCTTTTCTCCTGCTGGGTTTAGGCTTTGTTTGCTGTATTTTCTCCAGCTCCATTAGGTGTAAGGTTAGGTTGTGTATTTGAGACCTTTCTTATTGCTTGAGAGAGGCCTGTATTGCTTTATACTTCCCTCCTAATACCTGCTTTGCTGCATCACAAATGTTCTGAACTGCCCTGTTTCCATTTTCATTTGTTTTCATGATTTTTAAAAATTCTTCTCTAATTTCCTTGTTGAGGCATTCATTCTTTAGTTGGATGCTCCTTAGCCTCCATGTGTTTGACTTCTTTCTAAATTTCTTCTGGTGATTGAGTTCCAGTTTCATAGCATTGTTGTCCAAAAATATGCAGGGAATGATCCCAGTCTTTTGGTACCGGTTGAGAATGGATTTGTGACCCAGTACATGATCTATTCTGAAGAATGTTCCATGTGCACTAGAGATGAATGTGTATTCTATTGCTTTAGGATGGAATGCTCTGAATATATCTGTGAAGTCCATCTGGTCCAGTGTGTCACTCAAAGCCCTTGTTTCTTGTTGACCTTCTACTTAGATGATCTGTCCAGTGCTGTGGGTGGGGTGATAAAGTCTCCTACTATTATTGTATTATTATCAATGTGTTTCTTTAATTTTGTTATTATTTGTTTTATATATTTGGCTGCTCCCATTTTAGGGGCATAAATATTTACAATTGTTAGATCTTCTTGTTGGACAGACCCTTTGATTATGATACAGTATCCTTCCTCATCTCTTATTACAGCCTTTGGTTTAAAATCTAATTTGTCTGATATAGGGATTGCCACCCCAGCTTTCTTTTGATGTCCATTAGCATGATAAATCATTTTCTACCCCCCTCACTTTAAATCTAGAGGTGTCTTTGCATCTAAAATGAGTCTCCTGGAGCACCTGGGTGGCTCAGTGGGTTAAGCCTCTGCCTTCGGCTCAGGTCATGATCTCGGGGTCCTGGGATCGAGCCCCGCATAGGGCTCTCTGCTCAGCAGGGAGCCTATTTCCCATCTCTCTCTGCCTGCTTCTCTACCTGCTTATGATCTCTCTCTCTCTGTCAAATAAATAAAGTCTTTAAAAAAAATAAAATAAAATGAGTCTCCTGCAGACAGCATATTGATGATTCTTGCTTTTTTATCCAATTGGATACCCTTTGTCTTTTGATTGAGGCATTTTGTCCATTTACATTCAAGTAACTATGAAAGATGTGAATTTAGTGCCATTTTATTGCCTGTAAAGACCCTCTTTATATTGTCCCTGATCCTTTTTGGCCTATGTTACTTTTGGGCTCTCTCTTTGCTTAAAGGATCCTTTTTAATATTTCTTGCAGGGCTGGTTTAATGATCACAAATTTTATTTTCTGTTTGTCCTGGAGTCTTTTAATCTCTCTTTCTATTTTGAATGACATCCTAGCTGGATAAAGTATTCCTGCCTGCATAATTTTCTCATATAGCAC
Source organism: Enhydra lutris kenyoni (assembly GCF_002288905.1). NCBI lineage: Eukaryota > Metazoa > Chordata > Mammalia > Carnivora > Mustelidae > Enhydra > Enhydra lutris. Next base: position 56,745,328 of record NW_019154097.1, read on the forward strand.
CCTGACTATATCATGCTAATGCTTTCTGGCCTACCAGGTCTCTGTGGATAGATCTGCTGCCAGTCTAATGTTTCTACCCTTGCAGGTTATGGATCTCTTGTCCCAAGCTGCTTTCAGGATTTTCTCTTTGTCTCTGAGATTTGCAACTCTCACTATTATATGTCAGGATGTTGACCTATTTTTATTGATTTTGAGGGGGATTCTCTGTGACTCCTGGACTTGAATGCCCCTTTCCTTCCCCAGATTAGGAAAGCTCTCTGGTATAATTTGCTCCAATGTACCTTCTCCCTCTCTCTCTCTCTCTTTTTCTTTCCTCTTCTTCTGGGATCCCGATTATTCTAATATGGTTTTGCTTTATGGTATAACTTATCTCTCATATTCTCCCCTTGTGTTCCAGTAGTTGTTTATCTTTTTTTTTTTCAGCTCCTTTATTCTTCATCATTTTGTCTTCTGTAGCACTAATTCTCTCTTCTGCCTCATTTATCCTAATAGTTAGAGCCTCCACTTTTTTATTACATCTCATTAATAGCCATTTTGATTTTGACCTGATTACATTTTAATTATTTTATTTCTTCAGAAAGGGATTCTCTAGTGTCTTCTCTGCTTTTTTTTATTAAAAAAAATTTTTTTTCAGTGTTCCAAAATTCATTGTTTATGCACCATAGCCAGTGCTCCATGCAATACGGCCACAGCAACTTCTTTCAAGACATATCTCCAAAGGCAAAGGAAACAAAAGCAGAATGAACTTTTGGGACTTCTTCAAGATCAGAAGCTTCTGCACAGCAAAGGAAACAGTCAACAGAACAAAGAGGCAACCCACAGAACAGGAGAAGATACTCGCCAATGACACTGCAGACAAAGGGCTGATATCCAAGATCTGTAAAGAAAAACTCAACACACACAAAACAGATAATCATGTCAAAAAATGGGCAGAAGATATGAACAGACACTTCTCCAATAAAGACATACAAGTGGCTATCAGACACATGAAAAAATGTTCATCATCACTAGCCATCAGGGAGATTCAAATTAAAACCACATTGAGATACCACCTTATACCACTTAGAATGGCCCAAATTAGCAAGACAGGAAACAACATGTGTTGGAGGGGATGTGGAGAAAGGGGAACCCTCTTACACTGTTGGTGGGAATGCAAGTTGGTGCAGCCACTTTGGAGAACAGTGTGGAGATTCCTCAAGAAATTAAAAATAGAGCTTCCCTATGACCCTGCAATTGCACTCCTGGGTATTTACCCCAAAGATACAGATGTAGTGAAAAGAAGGGCCATCTGTACCCCAATGTTTATAGCAGCAATGGCCACAGTCGCCAAACTGTGGAAAGAACCAAGATGCCCTTCAACGGACGAACGGATAAGGAAGATGTGGTCCATATACACTATGGAGTATTATGCCTCCATCAGAAAGGATGAATGCCCAACTTTTGTAGCAACATGGGCGGGACTGGAAGAGATTATACTGAGTGCAATAAGTCAAGCAGAGAGAGTCAATTATCATATGGTTTCCCTTATTTGTGGAGCATAACAAATAGCATGGAGGACAAGGGGAGATGAAGAGGAGAAGGGAGTTGAGGGAAATTGGAAGGGGAGGTGAACCATGAGAGACTATGGACTCTGAAAAACAATCTGAGGGTTTTGAAGGGGCGGGGGGTGGGAGGTTGAGGGAACCAGGTGGTGGGTATTGGAAAGGGCACGGATTGCATGGAACACTGGGTGTGGTGCAAAAACAATGAATACCGTTACACTGAAAATAAATTTAAAAAATGGGCAGAAGACATGAACAGACACTTATCCAATGAAGACATACAAATGGCTATCAGACACATGAAAAAATGTTCATCATCATTAGCCATCAGGGAGATTCAAGTCAAAACCACATTTAAATAGCTCCTTCTCTGCTTTTTTTAAGCCCAGATTGTATCTTCATAATCATTATTCTGACATCTAATTCTGACATCTTACTTATCTCCCTACTTATTGGGTCCCTGGCTCTTGTTCTCTTTTTTGAGGTGAGCTTTTCTGTCTTGTTATTCTGAACAGAGAAGAATAGATGAATGAGAGAACAAAATACTAAAATGGCAACAAATACCCAGAGAAATAGAAACTAAACAAATCAGAAGAGACCTGAAATGGAAATAAATAAATAAATAAATAAGAGAGAGAGGGAGAATATCATCATATGGGTGAACAGAACAGAGCAATAAACTGGATCCTGTTTGTATTTTGGTGTGTTAGAAAACTAGATCCCAAAATTATAAAGAAAGAAAAGCTTAGATATGTACAAAAATAGAATTATATATAATGAAAGGATAGAATGTAACCATAAAAATGAAAATTAGAAGAGATGCCTGGGTAGCTCAGTCAGTTAGGCATCTGCCTTCAGCTCAGGTCATAATCCCAGGGTTCTGGGATCCAGTCCTACATCAGGCCCCTTGCTGAGTGGGGAGCCTGCTTCTCCCTCTGCCTGCTGGTCTTCCTGCTTGTGCTCTTTCTCTCTGACAAATACATAAAATCTTAAAAAACAAGAAATTTAAAAGACAATAAAGAAAAAAAGGAAGGGATAGAACAGACAGGTATACAGAACAGGGAAATACATTATATCCTGAGTGTATTTTGGTTGGTTTGTTAGAAGAAACTACATCTCAAAGTTGTAAAAAAAGAACATATCTATACAAAAATAAAATAAAATACATAGAAAAGATAGAATGTAACTTTAAAGATAAAAACTAAAAAATAACAACAAAAAAAGAAGGTGAAGAAGGAAAAAGAAAATGATCAGATAGGTGAAGAGAAGAAAGCCATATACTAGATTCTGGGTATATTTTGGTCTGTTAGAAGAAACTGCATCTCAAAATTGTAAGGAAAGAAAAGCTCACATGCATACAAAAATGAAATTAAATTCAATGAAAGGATAGAATTGCAAGTATAAAAATGAAAATTTAAAAATTTAGAGTTGATAAAATAAGAAATTGGTTGAAAAAGAAAAGAAAAAAAATGTAAATAGACTAAAGAATCATGGGGGAAAAAACATGAATTCTATATACTATTTTCCCAGAGCACTGGAGGTTAGCTGGAGTCTCTGATGGGTAAACCTTGTCTTAGCTGAATGTTCTTGCTGATGTTTGGAGGGCAGGACCTATGGCACTGAATCTCAGGTGTCTTTGCCTGGATTGGTATTGCACTGCCCTTGCCAGGGGGCCAGGCTAAGTAAGTGGCTCTGGATTGTTCTATGTGGCTTTTTTTCCGTGAAGGCTTTCTGCGCCATTCTAGAGAAGAATGAAAATGGTGACCTACCAATCTTGAGCCCCCGATCCGAGAGTTTGGGGCCCTTCTCAGTGCTCCCTCAGGGGAAAGCATTCAATCACTCCTGTCTCCTGGTCTCTGGCTGTACTCCATGCTCACCCAGACTGTCACTGAGCATTTCTGTCTCAGGCACATGACCCCGTTTCAAGTCTCCAAACCCCACAGACTCCTCCACTGTGCCCTCACTTGGCTCCTCCCAGGGAAGGAATGGGGTTCTCACGGGGGTTCTGCCTCTTACTGGGCCCCAGCTCTGAGAGAAGTCACCTGACTGTGCTTTGGTTCATGGTATATGGCAACCTTGAGCTGAGATCCTACTCCTGGGCTTTCTGATTGTAACCAGCTCCCCCCATCTGATGCCTAGGAGCTCTGCCACACTCAGGAACCCCTGGTCTTTCTGTGACCCTGAGGGTCCTGACACCACACTGTCCCACCTATGCTTCTGCCCCACTTTACCACCTGAGCAACTTTCAGGTAGGGATGTCTGTAACCAGAGCAGACTTTTAACTAAAAGTTCTGATTTTGTGATCCACTGATTTATCACTTTCTGGTGCTGGTGCTAGCTTATAGAGGCTCCCTCCCCCTGTGGTTTATCTTCCGATTTTCACCTCAGGTTCCCATCTCTGCACCTCCTATGTTGCAGAAAGTAGTCACTTTTCTATTTGTAGAGTTGTAGCTATTTTCATCAATCTCTGATTGATGATCTGTGATTGAGTTCACAGATGTTCACAATGATTTAATAGCTATGTAGCTGAATTCCTGGGACTAAACAAAACTGAGGTCTGGTACTCCTCTGCCGTCTTGGACTATCTCCCCCTCAGTGAACTATAATTTTAAGTATAGCATATTCCTGCATTCTGTGAGTCATTCTAGTAAATTACTGAGCTTGAAGAAGATTGTGGAAAACCCTGTGTTTGTAGTTAGCCTATATGAGGACCCTGTTTGAGTCTAGTGTCTAAAAGTACAGGCAGCCAATCTTGTCAGACTGGGCCCTTAACCTGTGGCTCTGTGCTAACTCTGGGTAATTTAGTGTCAGAACTGAACTGAATTATAGAACACCCATTTGGGGTGTGGCTAAATTGGGGAATTGGTGGTTGTTTGAAAACACAAACAGAAGGATTGGGATAAATCAGTTTTTAGATATTTGGTAGAATTCACCATTGAAGTCATCTGATCCTGGCCTTTTCTTTGCTGGCAGATTTTTGATTACTGATTCAGTCTTTTATTATAAGTCTGTTTATATTTTCTACTTGAGTTGAATTGGTAGTTTGTGTGTTTCGAGGAATTTGTCATTTTATCTAGGTTATCAAATTTGTTGTCTATAATTGTTCATAGTATTCTTTTATCATCCTTTCTATTTCTGTAAAATTGGTAGTAATATTCTTTCCTTCCTTATTTTAGTAATTTGAGCCTTTTTTTCTTATTTTGGTCAGTCAAAATGAAGGTTTGTTCCTTTTGTTACTCCTGTTTTTATCTTCTCTATTTTATTTATCTGGACTTTAATATTTATAATTTCCTGCCTTTTGTATCTGTGGTTTTATTTTGCTCTTCTTCTTCTAGTTCCTTACATTGAAAGGCTAGGTTATTGATTTGAAATCATTATCAGTTTGAAATGTGGGAGTTAAACTGCTTTCACTGCATCACATAAGTTTTAATATGTTTTATCTTGGTTTTCATTCATCTCAAAGTATTTTCTAATTTCCTTGTGATTTCTTCTTTGACCCATTTGTTGTTTAATAGTGTGTTGTTTATTTTCCACTTATTTCTGAATTTTCCAGATTTCCTTCTTTTACTGATTTCGAATTTCATTTCAGTGTGGTCATTTTCATGGAAGATTGGAAGATACTTTGTATGATTTCAGTCTTTTAAAATTTATTCAGACTTGTTTTTTAGAGAGAGGCAGGGGAGGAACAGAATGAGAGAGAGAGAGAGACAGAGAGAGAGAGAGAGAATCTTAAGCAGGCTCCATGCTCAGTGAAGAGCCCGATACAGGGCTTTATCTTATGACCCTAATATCATGACCTGAGCTGAGATCAAGATCAGTTGCTTAACTGGCTGAGCCACCCAGGCACCCCTGTTCAGAGTTGTTTTGTGACCTAATGGTCTGTTTTGGCAAATGTTCCTTGTGAGCTTGAGAACGGTATGTATTCTGTTATTATTGGGTAGATTTTTCTGTATATGTTAATTCCAGATGTTCGTGGTGTTGTTTATGACATTCATTTCATTACTGACTTCTGCCTTGTTGTTCTGTTTGTTATTGAAAGTGGGGCATTGAAGTCTCCAATGATTATTTTTGAGTTCTCTATTTCTCACTTAATTCAGTGCAGTCAGTTTTTGCTTGATATGTTTGGTGGCTCTGTTATTGGGCTCTTAAATGCTTCTCATTTTATATTTTGATGAGATGACCTTTTAATCTGCATATAATACACTTCTTTGTCTCTTTTAACAATTTTTTTCTTAAAGTATGTTTTGTCTTTTATTAGTACAGTGATTCCTGCTCTTCTTTTGCTTACTGTTTTCATGGAATATCTTTTCCTGTCTTTTAACTTTCAACTAATGTTTGTCTTTGGATCTAAAATGGGTCTTTTGTAGACATGCTTTTATATCCATTCTACCAATCTCTGCCTTTTACTTATTTATTTTTACATAATTTTATCTCTTTAATGTAAATAAAATTTCATTTACCAAGAACTTGAAACTTGCCCTAGATAGGCCAGGAAAATGCTTCCCTGAATAATACAATCTCTGCCTTTTAAATGAAGAATTCAGTTCATTTACATTTGATGTAATTAATGATAAGGTAAGATTTCAGACATTTTTCTCTGGTTTCTTTATGTCTTATATCCTTTTTGTTACTCAGTGACTCCATTACTGTCATTTTTGTAACATTTTGATTCCTTTTTGTTTCTTCTACAATATATATTTTAGTAGTTTTTCTAGTGGTTGTCCTATTGATTATATTTAACATCTGTTTATAATAATCTAGATGAATTAATACTCACTTAACTTTAGTAGTATACAAGAATTTTGCTCCTATTTACCTCTGCTCCCCCCTTTATTTTATTATTGTCACAAGTTATATCTTTATACATTGTTTGCCAAATAAATATGAACTTACATATTTTTATGCAGTTGTCTTTTAAATCATATAAGAAAAATGAGTATAAGAGAACATTAATACTGGCTTTATATTTACATTGTAATCCTTGCTGGTTCTTTATTTCTCCATGTGAATTTAATTTGGTGTCTAGTGCCTTTTCTATTGCATTTTATCTATTGCAGTTTTGTATAATGTTTTAGTTGTACTAGAGAGTACAAAACACAATCTTAACTTGTAGTCTATTTAAAGATTTTATTTATTTATTTGATAGACAGAGATTACAAGTAGTCAGAGAGACAGGCAGGCAGAGAGGAGGAAGCAAGCTCCCCGCTGATCAGAGAGCACAATGTGGGGCTTGATCCCAGGACCCCGAGACCATGACCTGAGCTGAAGGCAGAGGCTTTAACCCACTGAGCCACCCAGGCGCCCCTTATAGTCTATTTAGAATCAATATTTTATCAGTTAAATTGGAGTGTAGTTTTATGACCATATTGGTACTCTTTTTACTTTTCCTCCTTCATACTGCATTTGTCTTACATATTACATTTTCATTTATTGAACACTTTACCAACTAAGTATATTTGTTTTCAACAATCAAATTATTCTAAAGACTCAGGAAGAGAAGAATAACCTGTTTTGATTTGTCCAGATGTTTACGACTTCTTTTCATTTCCTCTTTTTTCATTTCTTATGTTCCATGTTTCCTTCTGTTTTCATTTCTCTTCTCTCTGAAGAGCTTCATTTGTTATGGATCAGACCAGCTGTCGGTGGAGGCAATTAGTTTTCCTTCATTTGTGAATGTCTTTATTTCAAACCTCCATTTCTGAAGAATTTCTTTGCTAAATATCCAATTATACCTTTTCTCTGCTTTTTAAAATCTTTGGCCACTTCCTTCCAGCTTTACTGATGCCAGTCTGTTTTTCAGATCTTTGTCTCTTTATAGGCAATGTGTTGTTTTCCTTTGACTTTTTTTCAAGAGTTTTTTTTTAATTTGTCTTAAGTTTTTATCATTTTTATTATGATCTATCTAGACATATCTTGTTTGGGGTTTGCACAGCTTTTTATATCTACAGGCTTGTGTCTTTTGCCACATTTGGGAGTTTGCAACCATTATTTAAGTATCTTTTCAAGATGACACTCTTCTGTCTTCTGAGACTCTGATGAATTGTATGTTAGACTTTATTAATGTTGTTCCACATAATCGTGAGGCTCTGTTCATTTTTTTCAATCTCCTCCTCCCCTGTTTTGTTCATATTGGATAATTTCTGTTGCTCTTTTTTCAAGTTCATGGACTCTTTCCTCTGTCATCTTCATTCTGCTATTGAGTCTATCCACTGAGTGTTTTATTTTGGTTACTTTCAATTCTAAAATTCTCCTTTCATTTTTCCTTATATTTCTATGTTCTATAATACATTTCTTTGTTGATAATTTATACTTTAATTTTGTTTCAAGATCTGTAATTGTTCTCTTGAGCATTATAAAAGTAGCTGCTTTAAAGGCTTTTTTTCAGGTAGTTCCAACTTCTCTGCCATGTCACCATTGCTATCTGTTGATTTTCTTTTCCTGTGCAACCTGAGACTTGTGGTTTCTTGTAAGCTGAATAATTTTGGATTACATTCTGGACATATGTATAGTAAACTATGAGACTCTGAGTTCTGTTTTTAAGTCCTATGGGGAATTGACCTGGCAATTGACCTGGCTATAGGGTTGCCAGATTTAGCAAATAAAATATAGGATACCCAGTTAAATATGAATTTCAGATAACGTATGGATATTTTAGTACAAGTATGTACCCCCAATATATTTGTTATTTATATGAAATCCAAATTTAACTGAACCTCCTGTATTTTATTTGGCAGCCCTTCTTGGTTAGGTTTAAGCCACAAGTTCCATCCCATCTCTGTGGGCTGTGGTTTCAATGTCAATTCAGTTTTTTTTTTAAATTTGTAATTTTTTATTTGAGAAATTGACAGTCACTTCATGCACGGGAACAATATAAGAACCATTTTTTAGGACACGTTAAACCATCGTCTTATTTATTTATTTATTTATTTTTGAAGTATAGTTGACACACAATGTTACGTCAGTTTCAGGTGTACAACATAGTGATTCAGCAACTTTTTATTTTATACTATGCTCACTATACGCATAGCCATCACCTGTCAGTATACAATACTATTAAAATACCATTGACTGTGTTCCCTATGTTGTACCTTTCATCCCTGTGAGTTATTCATTCCATAACTGGAAACACTCCCCCTCACCCACTTTTGCCCATTTCCCCATCCTCCTCCCCTCTGGGAAGCACCGCTTTGTTCTCCATTTTTATGGGCCCGTTTCTGCTTTGCTTGTTTTGTTTTGTTTTTCAATTCCACATACAAGTGAAATCACATGGTATTTGTCTTTCTCTGTCTGACACATCTTACTTAGCGTAATTTCCCCTAGGTCCATCCATGTTAATCACTGTCAGTTCAGTTTTTTTTAAACTGTGCTGTTCTATCTGGATCTTCCTGGGTCTTAGTCTTACAGCTCACTCATCAAAATGATTAGTATGCTAACTGGGATGAGATCAATTTATGTTCAGGCCAAGGCTGAGCTCCTCCTATTCCTATCTCTCTCCTGTACCTTTAGGTTCTCTGAGGCAGTATTCATTTTGATCTTCTGGCCGGAAACTGCCTTTACCGTGAATGTTTGCCACCAAAAATTCAGAAGCACTTGAGGTGCTTCTCCTTGCTGCAGTCCCTGATTACTCTTTCTGGTTCACTCACTGAAAGCATGTGACACCTTTTAGTACTAATGCAATACACACCACATCCTTCTGCCCCTTTAGTATGTCTTGAAGTCCAGTTCTGGTTTTGAAAGCCCTATGAGACTGTTAAAAGTGATACATTTATGAAGGCAGTTCTGGCACATGGTGCAATATGGATAAACTTCGAAGACATTTTATGCTAAGTGAAATAAGCCAGTCACAAAAGGACAAATACTGTCACAATGAAGTAATTCCACCTATATGAGGTACCTAAAGGAGTCAAATTCATAGGTATGGAAAGTGGAATGATGGTTGCCAGTGACCAGGGAGAGGAAGGAATAGAGAGTGATTGTTTAGTGGCCATGGAGTTTTAGTTTGGGAAGATGAAAAAATTTCTGGGAATAGATAATGGTGATGGTTGCACAACAACGTGAATGTGATTGGTGTCCTTGAACTGTATAATTAAGCATGGTTAAAGTGGCAGATCTTACTTTCTGTATATTTTATCAGAGTTTTTAAAAAGGGCATAGTAACAAATCACTCCAGGGGAATACGTTATAAGGTAAGTACTGTGATTTTTCTGATTTTACAGATGATAAGCAGCTATAGGTTATTTTGCTCAAAATTTTACAGCTTGTGAGAGAGTTAGGATTTGAACTCAAATAGCCCAACTTTAGATCAATTACTGTACTATTCACACCATGAGGAAAGGATCACAATTGTTTTGAATATACTTAATGCCTAGCATAGAATATGGCACAGAGTAGATATTAAATAGGAAGCTCTCAGAATTATAATTTGTAGGAATTTATCTCAGAGCCAATCAGAATGATAATTGACATTCCAAATTTACAGTTTACGTCTTTCTTTGTGAATGTGGGGCTGCAACCTATTACATTTTGCATCTCTGTCATCTAATATTTTCATACATATTAGAAGACCATTAGATGTGAATATAATGAACTAATATAAAAATAGGAGCAGACGAATACTTATTTCAAGATTGATGAAAAAAGAATAAAACCATGAAGTAATCCTTTCAGTTGACTAAATTTAACATTTTTGCCAGGTGATGTAAGTTTTTGAAATGTTTACTTCCCGTTGAAATTCCATTCTTTGTGATAAAATGGACTTGTTGTGGCTCAACCAATTTGCAGTCCTCCTCTGGAAAAATTTCGTTTTAAAGGTAAGTGGAGGTGTCTGTGGGAAATGATTGTAAAGGCTAATGAACCTGAAGGGGAGAACTTTAAATAGTTTTTTCACTTCATTTTAGTTTATGGGGGTTTTTTTGGTCCTTTTTGTTCCATGGCTTAATGTAGCAATTCTAATTCTGAAGAGTACTCATAGGATATATCAATAGAATAGATAATGAAATGTTGAAAAGGGTGAAAAAGGCTAGAAAGCCATTCATATTGTAGAACGGAGTTGAACAATATGTTTAAATTGTATACACATATATGCACAAGAGTATAGAATCACACACAGATACAGGTATATAGACTCTTAATTATCACAATCCTTTTGTTTCTTTTGCAGAAAAGGAAGATACTTTCTTTAGTTGTGGAAATCTGCATGACAGTCTTCTTCTCTCTATTGATTTTGCTTTATCGCAGCAATATAAAGAAGACGTTTCACAATGTCACGGTTTTCCGTCCTTTGCTTTTGATGTCCCCGCCTGATTTCATGTTTAAGGGGAACCTTGAATATGAATTAGCTTATGTGCCTTCCAAAAGTGATGTGGTAAAAAATATTACTGAGATGGTGAAAAACACATTAAATATCAATTTTACAGGTTAGAAATTGTGATGTCTAAAATGTTTTTTGTAGGGATGCCTGGGTGGCTTAGTTGGTTAAGCATATGCTTTTGGGTCAGGTCATGATCCCAGGGTCCTGGGATGGAACCCTGCATCTGGCTCCCTGCTCTTCTGGGAGCCTGCTTTTCCCTTTCCCTTTCTTTGCTACCCCTTCCCCCAACTTATATGCTCTCTTTCTCTCTCTCTGTAAAATAAATAAAAATCTAAAAAAATTTTTTTTGGTAGCATAATTATTAGCTTCTTTTTGAAGAGACATACTTCAGTGAGCATAAACTTGTGCATTAATCTCCTGAATATAATAATATGAGCTCTGTCACATAATATCAGACATATTCTTGTCATAGTCATAAACAAAATATATTTAAAATTAGATGATGAAATTATGTAATTGTAAATCTTTGTCTCTGACTGCATTCTTAAACTAGGGTCAGCACTTAGTAGTGTACCAAAGAGACACAGAACGTCAGGATGACTTGAGTAGTTTCTTCTTGAATGCATGCATAAACTCTACCTTGAGATTGTTAATTTTACACATTTTAATGAAACTATTACTTAAGTGTGATATATGAATGCATTTGAAAAGAGTAAAACAGCGTAGAATTATACCAGAGCAATCCTCATTGCCTTACAGTCGCCTCCCTCTGCACCTGTTTCTCTTCTCTGTCTCCAATGTTAAAAACACTGTCAGAATTTTGGTAAGCATCTCTCCCATCTTGTCTCATGATTTTACACGTGTGTGTGGGTTTATTCTGTTACATACTCACACAATTTTGTATTTATTTTTCTCATTTTAAGGGCAGGGCTTTGAGATGGGAAGGATAGAAACTATATATTTACTTTGCTATCTTAAAAACCATCTTTAAAAAATAAAGCTTTATATTGTATAACTTAATGCAAAATTCCCATGGATTTTAAAATTAGAGATGAATCTCCAAAGAACATTAGTGCTTGTGGTGGGCTTAAAGTTACCTTTTTAACTATCCCTTTATGTGAAGGTGGGGAATAGAGAACAGGCTGCTGTGCTCTCATGGGAAAGTCTAAGAGATATTGTTACTCTGTCATAAAGCCTTCATGAGAAAGTATGTCTGAAGAATGGAGTAGAAATCTGATGCATTGAAAGTCCGTGGCGGCATTTGTTAATTAATGTCTAATAGAGTAAAGTGCTAATTTAAAGGGAAGGAAGCTGAGAAATTTTCCTCCTCTTGATTGGGCCAGACACCTTGTTCTAGTTTCTGTTGAACCATTTCTAGCAAAATAGCTCAGAAGATTTGAGAGGATATGTGTAAAAGTCTTCATTTGGAAAACTTCCATATTCAGATTATAATCTACTCTGAAGAATTATAACTTCTTTTTTTAAATTAACATATAATGTATTATTAGCCCCAGGGGTACAGGTCTGTGAATTGCCAGGATTACACACTTCACAGCACTCACCATAGCACATACCCTCCCGAGTGTCCATAACCCCACCACCCTCTCCCTACCTGCCTCCCCCTGGCAACCCTCACTTTGTTTTGTGAGATTAAGAGTCTCTTACGGTTTGTCTCCCTCCTGATCCCATCTTATTTCATGTATTCTTTTCCTGCACCCCAAACCCCACCCCCTCCATTGCATCTCCACTTCCTCATATCAGGGAGATCACATGATAGTTGTTTTTCTCCGATTGACTTATTTTGCTAAGCATAATACCCTCTAGTTCCGTCCATGTCATTGCTAATGGCAAGATTTCATTTCTTTTGATGGCTGCATAGTATTCCATTGTATATATATGTATATACCACATCTTCTTTATCCATTCATCTGTTGATGGACATCTAGGTTCTTTCCATAGTTTGGTTATTGTGGACATTGCTGCTATAAACATTCAGGTGCATGTGCCCTTCGGATCACCACATTTGTATCTTTAGGGTAAACACCCAGTAGTGCAATTGCTGGGTCGTAGGATAGCTCTGTTTTCAACTTTTTGAGGAACCTCCATGCTGTTTTCCAGAGTGGTTGCACCAGCTTGCATTCCCACCAATAGTGTAGGAGGGTTCCCCTTTCTCTGCATCCTCACCAGCATCTGTCATTTCCTGACTTGTTAATTTTAGCCATTCTGACTAGTGTGAGGTGGTGTCTCATTGCGGTTTTGCTTTGTATTTCCCTGATGCCAAGTGATGTGGAGCACTTTTCATGTGTCTGTTGGCCATCTGGATGTCTTCTTTGCAGAAATGTCTGTTCATGTCTTCTTCCCATTTCTTGATTGGATTATTTGTTCTTTGGGTGTTGAGTTTGCTAAGCTCTTTATAGATTTTGGATACTAGCCCTTTATCTGATATGTCATTTGCAAATATCTTCTCCCATTCTGTCAGTTGTCTTTTGGTTTTGTTAACTGTTTCCTTTGCTGTGCAAAGGCTTTTGATCTTGATGAAATCCCAACAGTTCATTTTGCCCTTGCTTCCCTCGCCTTTGGTGATGTTCCTAGGAAGAAGTTGCTGCCTGTTTTCTCCTCAAGGATTTTGATGGATTCCTTTCTCACATTGAGGTCCTTCGTCCATTTTGAGTCTGTTTTCATATGTGGTGTAAGGAAATGGTCCAATTTGATTTTTCTGCATGTGGCTGTCCAGTTTTCCCAACACCATTGGTTGAAGAGGCTTTTTTCTTTTTTTAAAGATTTTATTTATTTATTTGACAGAAAGATCACAAGTAGGCAGAGAGACAGGCAGAGAGAGAGGGGGAAGCAGGCTCCCCGCTAAGCAGAGCCTGATGCGGGGCTCGATCCCAGCATGACCCGAGCCGAAAGCAGAGGCTTAACCCACTGAGACACAGGCGCCCCAAAGAGGCTGTCTTTTTTCCAATGGACATTCTTTCCTGCTTTGTTGAAGATTAGTTGACCATAGAGTTGAGGGTCTATTTCTGGGTTGTCTATTCTGTTCCATTGATCTATGTGTCTGTTTTTGTGCCAGTACCATACTGTCTTGATGATGAGAGCTTTGTAATAGAGCTTAAAGTCTGGAATTGTGATACCGCCAACTTTGGCTTTTTTTTTTTTTTAATATTCCTTTGGCTATTCGAAGTCTTTTCTGGTTCCATATAAATTTTAGGATTATTTGTTCCATTTTTTGAAAAAAATGGATGGGATTTTGATAGGGATTGCATTAAATGTGTAGATTGCTTTAGGTAGCATAGACATTTTCATAATATTCGTTCTTCCAATCCATGAGCATGGAACATTTTTCCATTTCTTTGTGTCTTCCTCAATTTCTTTCATGAGTACTTTATAGTTTTCTGAGTATATATTCTTTGCCTCTTTGGTTAGGTTTATTCCTAGGTATCTTATGGTTTTGGATGCAATTGTAAATGGAATTGACTCCTTAATTTCTCTTTCTTCTGTCTTGTCGTTGGTGTAAAGAAATGCAACTGATTTCTGTGCATTGATTTTATATCCTGACACTTTACTGAATTCCTGTACAAATTCTAGCAGAGTTGGAGTGGAGTCTTTGAGTTTTCCACATATAGTATCATATCATCTGCAAAGAGTGATAGTTTGACTTCTTCTTTTCCAATTTGGATGCCTTTAATTTCTTTTTGTTGTCTGATTGCTGAGGCTAGGACTTCTGTTACTATGTTGAATAACAGTGGTGATAATGGACATCCCTACTGTGTTCCTGACCTTAGTGGAAAAGCTCTCAGTTTTTCTCCATTGAGAATGCTATTTGCGGTGGGTTTTTCATAGATGGCTTTGATAATATTGAGGTATGTGCCCTCTATCCCTACACTTTGAAGAGTTTTGATCAGGAAGGGATGCTGTACTTTGTCAAATGCTTTTTCAGCATCTATTCAGAGTATCATATGGTTCTTGTTCTTTCTTTTATTAATGTGTTGTATCACATTGATTGATTTGCGGATGTTGAACCAACCTTGCAGCCCTGGAATAAATCCCACTTGGTCGTGGTGAATAATCCTTTTAATGTACTATTGGATCTTATTGGCTAGTATTTTGGTGAGAACTTTCACATCTGTGTTCATCAAGGATATTGGTCTGTAATTCTCTTTTTTGATGGGATCCTTGTCTGGTTTTGGGATCAAGGTGATGCTGGCCTCATAAAATGAGTTTGGAAGTTTTCCTTCCATTTCTATTTTTTGGAACAGTTTCAGGAGAATAGGTATTAATTCTTCTTTAAATGTTTGGTAGAAAACCCCTGGGAAGCTGTCTGGCCCTGGGCTTTTGTTTGTTTGGAGATTTTTTCTTAAGATGATTATTATTATTATTTTTTATTTCTTTTCAGCATAGCAGAATTCATTGTTTTTGCACCACACCCAGTGCTCCATGCAATACGTGCCCTCCTCAATTCCCTCCACCTGGCTCCCCCAACCTCCCACCCCCGCCCCTTTAAAACCCTCAGATTGTCCATAGTCTCTCATGGTTCACCTCCCCTTCCAATTTCCCTCAACTCCCTTCTCCTCTCCATCTCCCTACGTCCTCCATGTTATTTGTTATGCTCCACAAATAAGGGAAACCATATGATAATTGACTCTCTCTGCTTGACTTATTGCACTCAGTATAATCTCTTCCAGTCCCGCCCATGTTGCTACAAAGTTGGGTATTAATCCTTTCTGATGGAGGCATAATACTCCGTAGTGTATATGGACCACATCTTCCTTATCCATTCGTCCGTTGAAGGGCATCTTGGTTCTTTCCACAGTTGGCGACCATGGCCATTGCTGCTATAAACATTGGGGTACAGATGGCCCTTCTTTTCACTACATCTGTATCTTTGGGGTAAATACCCAGGAGTGCAATTGCAGGATAATAGGGAAGCTCTATTTTTAATTTCTTGAGGAATCTCCACACTGTTCTCCAAAGTGGCTGCACCAACTTGCATTCCCACCAACAGTGTAAGAGGGTTCCCCTTTCTCCACATCCTCTCCAACACATGTTGTTTCCCGTTGAGATCAGGAACACGATAAGGATGCCCACTCTCACCACTCTTGTTCAACATAGTACTAGAAGTCCTAGCAACAGCAATCAGACAACAAAGAGAAATAAAAGGTATCCAAATTGGCAATGAAGAAGTCAAACTCTCTCTCTTTGCAGATGACATGATTCTTTATATGGAAAACCCAAAAGACTCCACCCCCAAACTACTCAAACTCATACAGCAATTCAGTAACATGGCAGGATACAACATCAATGTACAGAAATCAGTGGCTTTCTTATACACTAACAATGAAAATACAGAAATGGAAATTAGAGAATCGATTCCATTTACTATAGCACCAAGAACCATAAGATAACTGGGACTAAACCTAACCAAAGAGGTAAAGGATCTGTACTTGAGGAAATACAGAACACTCACGAAAGAAATCGAAGAAGAGACAAAAAGATGGAAGACCATTCCATGCTCTTGGATTGGAAGAATACATTGTTAAAATGTTTGGAGATTTTTGATGACTGCTTTAATCTCCTTACTGGTAATGGTTCTGTTCAGGTTTTCTATTTCTTCCTGGTTCAGTTTTGGTAGTTTATATGTCTCTAGGAATGCATCCATTTCTTCCAGATTGTCAAATTTGCTGGCATAGAGTTGCTCATAATATGTTCTTATAATTGTTTGTATTTCTTTGGTGTTGGTTGTATCTCTCCTCTTTCATTGATGATTTTATTTATTTGGGTCCTTTCTCTTTTCTTTTTGATAATTCTGGTCAGGGGTTTATCAATCTTATTAATTCTTTCAAAGAACCATTTCCTAGTTATGTTTATTTGTTCTATTGTTTTTTTTGGTTTCTATTTCATTGATTTCTGCTCTGATCTTTATGATTTCTCTTCTCCTGCTGAGTTTAGGCTTTCTTTGGTGTTGTTTCTCCAGCTCCTTTAGGTGTAGGGTTAGGTTATGTATTTGAGACCTTTCTTGTTTCTTGAGAAAGTCTTGTATCGCTATATACTTTCCTCTCAGGACTTCCTTTGCTGTGTCCCACAGATTTTGAACCATTGTGTTTTTATTATCATTTGTTTCCATGAATTTTTTCAATTCTTCTTTAATTTTATGGTTGACCCATTCATTCTTTAGAAGGATACTGTTTAGTTTCCATGCATTTGGATTCTTTCCAAACTTCCTCTTGTGATTGAGTTCTAGCTTCAGAGCATTGTGGTCTGAAAATATGCAGGGAATGTTCCCAATACCGGTTGAGACCTGATTTATGACCCAGGATGTGTTCTGGAGAATGTTCCATGTGCACTAGAGAAGAATGTGTATTCTGTTGCTTTGGAATGGAATGTTCTATATATATCTGTGATGTCCATCTGGTCCAGTGTGTCATTTAAGGCCTTTATTTTCTTTTTGATCTTTGGCTTGGATGATCTGTCCATTTCAGTGAGGGGAGTGTTAAAGTCCCCTACTATTACTGTATTATTGTCAATGTGTTTCTTTGATTTTGTTTTTAAGTGGTTTATGTAGTTGGCTGCTCCCATGTTAGGGGCATAGATATTTAAAATTGTTAGATCTTCTTGTTGGACAGACCCTTTGAGTATGATATAGTGTCCTTTCTCATCTCTTATTATAGTCTTTAGCTTAAAATCTAATTGATCTGATATAAGGATTGCCACCCCAGCTTTCTTTTGATGTCCATTAGCACGGTAAATTGTTTTCCACCCCCTTACTTTAAATCTGGAGGCATCTTTGGGTCTAAAATGAGTTTCTTGTAGACAGCATATTGATGGTTTTTTTTTTTTTATCCATTCTGATACCCTGTGTCTTTTGATTGCGGCATTTAGCCCATTTACATTCAGGGTAACTATTGAGAGATATGAATTTAGTGCCATTGTATTGCCTGTAAGGTGACTGTTACTGTATATTGTCTCTATTCTTTTCTGATCTACTACTTTTAGTAGAAGCTTTTTATCTCTCCTTCTATTTTCAATGATAGCCTAGCTGGATATAGTATTCTTGGCTGCATATTTTTCTCATTTAGTGCTCTGAATATATCATGCCAGATCTTTCTGGCCTTCCAGGTCTCTGGGGATAAGTCTATTGCCAATCTAATATTTTTACTATTGTATGTTACAGACTTCTTGTCCTGGGCTGCTTTTAGGATTTTCTCTTTGTCACTAAGACTTGTAAATTTTACTATTAGATGACAGGGTGTGGACCTATTCTTATTGATTTTGAGGGGTGTTCTCTGTGCCTCCTGGATTTTGATGCTTGTTCCCTTTGCCATGTTAGGGAAATTCTCTACAATAATTCTCTCCAATATACCTTCTGCTCCGCTCTCTCTTTCTTCTTCTTCTGGAATCCCAGTTATTCTAATGTTGTTTTGTCTTATGGTATTACTTAACTCTCGAATTCTCCCTTTGTGGTCCAGTAGTTATTCATCTCTCTTTTGCTCAGCTTCTTTATTCTCTATCATGTGGTCTTCTATATCACTAATTCTCTCTTCTGACTCACTTATCCTAGCAGTAAGAGGCTCCATTTTTGATTGCAGCTCATTAATAGCTTTTTTGATTTCAATTTGGTTAGATTTTAGTTCCTTTATTTCTCCAGAAAGGGCTTTTATTTCTCCAGACAGGATTTGTCTAATATCTTCCATGCCTTTTTCAAGCAAGCCCCGCTAGCACCTTGAGAATCGTCATTGTGAACTCTAGATCTGACATTATTACCAATGTCTGTATTGATTAGGTCCCTGGTCTTTGGTACTGCCTCTTGTTCTTTTTTTGTGGTGAGTTTTTCTACCTTGTCATTTTATCCAGATAAGAATATATGAAGGAGCAAATAGGGGCGCCTGGGTGGCTCAGTGGGTTAAGCCGCTGCCTTCGGCTCAGGTCATGATCTCAGAGTCCTGGGATCGAGTCCCGCATCGGGCTCTCTGCTCGGCAGGGAGCCTGCTTCCTCCTCTCTCTCTGCCTGCCTCTCTCCCTACTTGTGATCTCTCTGTCAAATAAATAAATAAAATCTTTAAAAAAAAAAAAAAAAAGAATATATGAAGGAGCAAATAAAATACTAAAAGGGTGGCAAAGACCCCAGTAAAATGTGCTTTAACCAAATCAAAGGAGACCCCAAATTGTGGGGGGAAGAAATGGGGTAAAAAGAAGTTCAGAAAAAAATAATTAAAAAGAGAAAAAAATATATATAAAAAAGAAAATATGTATATATTAGACTGGTGAATAGGACAAGTTCACTCACTTAATTTTGGGAGTATTTTGGTGTCTTAGAAGAAACTACGTCCCAGAATTTTAAAGAATGAAAAACATATATAAGGGTAAACACAATGAAGGGATGGAATATGGCTATAAAGATGAAAAAAAATTTTTTTTTAATTCCTAAAAAAGGAGTTGATAAGTTGGTTGGGAGAATAAAGAAAAAGAAAGTGGAGAGAATTTGCTCAGGCTGGAGACTAGAACAAAACCCTGTTCTAGATTTAGGGAATATTTTGATCTATTAGAAGACGTTGTATCCCAAATATTTTTAGAAGAAAAAACCCTATGTGTATATAAAAAATAAAGTTAGATACAATGAAGGATAATGTGAGTATAATAATGAAGGTTCAAAAAAGTTTTTTTTTTGAAAGGTGTTAAGATAAACTAGTTAAAAAACATTAAAAGAGAAAAGGGTAAAAGTTAAAAAAAATTTAGCAGAAGAAAAAAATAAAATTAAAAAAATTAATTAACTTTGCAAGACTAAAGAATCATGGGGAGAAAGCCATGAATTCCATGCTTAGCTTTCTCCTCCTCTGGAATTCCACTGTTCTCCTTGGTAAGTGAACTTGGTCATCGCTGGATTTCTTGCTGATCTTCTTGGGGAGGGGCCTGTTGTAATGATTCTCAAGTGTCTTTGCCCATGATGAAACTGCAGCGCTCTTACCAGGGGCCAGGCTAAGTAATCCACTCGGGTTCCCTTTTGGGAGCTTTTGTTTCCTGAACACTTTCCATAGAGTTCCGGAGGACAGTAATGACAATGGCGGCCTCCCAATCCCCGGCCTGGAGTTGCCGAGAGCTCGGCCCCACTCCTCAGTGCACCCTCAGAGAAAAGCGCTCAATCACTCCTGTCTCCCTGGCCTCTGGCTGAGTTCTGAGCTCACCCAGGCTGTGGCCAAGTGTCTCTGTCTCTGGCACACAGCCCTGCCTGGAGTCTCCGAACCCCGCAGATCCATGAGCATTTCCAGGGGAGTCTCCCCAGGTCTTGTGGGGTCCCCGCTCACAGAGCAGTGACCTGTGCCACGGATCACGGTAAGGTAACCCCGAGTTGAGAGCTCACTCCTCAGCTCTGTCTCTGTAGCTGGCTTCTCTGCTCTAATACCTGTGAGCTCTGTGACACTCAGACACCCCCGATCCTTCTGTGACCCCACAGGACCTGAGACCACGCTGTCCCTGCGTGAGCTTCACCCCTGTTTAGCCTCTGGAGTGATGTCCCTCTGTGGAGCAGACTTTTAAAAGTTCTGATTTTGTGCTCCCTTGCTCCGCCGCTTGCTGGGAGCTGGCCCCTTCCCCCGTGGTCTATCTTCCCGTCGCTTTGGATTCACTTCTCTGCTGATCCTACCTTGCAGAAAGTGGTCGATTTTCTGTTTCTAGAATTGCTGCTCTTCTCTTCGATCTCCTGTTGGATTTGTAGGTGTTTGGGATGGCTTGATAAGCTATCTAGCTGATCTGCTACCTGATGTCCTCTCAGCCTGCTACTTCTCCACCATCTTGACTCCTCCTGAATTATAACTTCTTAAAACAACTATTCACTAGAAGCTTTTATTTATTATGTTTATTTTATTTTATTTTTAAAAGATTTTATTTATTGATTTGACACAGAGAGAGAGAGATCACAGACAGAGAAGCAGGCAGAGAGAGAGGGGCAAGCAGGCTCCCTGCTGAGCAGAGAGCCCGAAGTGAGGCTCAATCCTAGGACTCTGAGATCATGACCTCAGCCAAAGGCAGAGGCTTAACCCACTGAGCCACCCAGGTGCCCCTATTTATTATGTTTTAAAGATTTTATTTATTTATTCAAGAGAGAGAGTGTGCATGTACAAGTGGGAGGGCGCAGAAGGAGAAGCAGACTCCCAGGACCTGGGCATCATGACCTTAGCCAAAGACAGACACTTAACTAACTGAACCACCCAGATGTCCCTACAAGCTTTTTATATACCAATTCAAGTTCAGATGATATAGTATCTGAATAGCATAGTATAGTGTATCTACTATTAATATAATTGTGATTAGAAAGCTGGTATTGGGTAAGACACTGATAATGGTATTTGATAACTTGGTTTAATCAGTATGTAATGATAATGTCTGTTAAAATCTGTGGCAGAGGGGACCCCTGGGTGGCTCAGTCGGTTAAGTGTCTGCCCAGGGTCCTGGGTTTGACTCCTGCATTGGGCTCCCTGCTTGGTGGAGAGGCTGCTGCTCCCTCTCCCTCTGCCTCCTGCTCTGCCTACTTGTGCTCTCTCTCTGTCAAATAAATAAATAAAATCTTCAAAAAAATCTGTGGCAAAGAATTCTTGAGGATTATGTAGTACTTTACTTTTAGCACAATGGAAGGTCCCCAATAGACACACACACACATTTGATTTTGAAAAATTTCAAACCTATGGAGAAAATGCAAATATGCTGCAATTTACCAAATAACATTTGCCACACTTACTTTTTTATGAGCCCTCTATACACACACATTTACATGCACACATGTAATATGTATGTAAGTATGTGAAACTAAAAGGATATATATAAAATTGCTGGATTTTTTTTTCTCATCCGTTGAGAATAAGTTGCATTCATCATGACATATCACCTCAAACACTATATATATCTCCTAATAAGGACATTGTCCAATATAACCTTTACAATTATTATACCCAAGAATTTTAAAATTGATACAATGATGTTATCTAATATATGGTCAATATCTATATTTTCCCAATTGTCCTAATGAGGTTCTTTAGAGCTTTTCTTTTCTTTTTTGTAATCCAGAATCCAGTTATTGATTTTTTTTAAGATTTTACTTATTTATTTACTTATTATTTATTTAGAGAGTGTGTGTGAGTGTAGTTGGGGGAGGAGCAGAGGAAAAGAGAATCTCAAGCAGATTCCACTCCTCAAGCACAGAGCCTGTCTTGGGGCCTGATCCTAGAACCCTAATATAGTGACCTGAGCTGAAACCAAGGGTTGGATACCCAGGCTCCTCCCTGTTGGAGATTTTTAAATATTCACTGGGCTTGGCAAACTTTCCTGTGAAGGGCCAGACAGTAAATATATTAAGTTTTATGGGCTATGTGGGTTTCTATCAAATATTCTTTTTTTTTCTTTTTTCTTTTTTTAGGAGCCCTTTAGAGATGTTAAAAACATCCATAGCTCCCAGGCCCATACCAAAGCAGACTGGGGTAGATTTGACCTGCACAGGACCATAATTTGCTGACCCTTGCTTAGAATACTTTATTAGATTGCTTTTGTTATTTTGTCTTTAATGACATTGATATTTTTAAAAGACTTGGCCAGTTCTTTTGCAGAAGTCTTAATTTGTATTTGCTTGTTTCCTTACATTTAGTTCAGTTTGGTCATTTGTGTTGAAAATATTACATCTTTCTTATAAGATCCTCTTAGTGAATCACTTTTGAAAACTTATTACCTGTTTGTTCCTCAATTCGTGGTATCATGCTTGCTCATTTTAGAGTAAGATGGATTTCCACCAGTTTCCATTATCAAGGCAGTTTTCCTTTTTGTAGTTAATAAGGAATCTGTAATTTTAAGTTAGAGCACTTTCAGCACCCTAGAAGCTTCCTTTGTGCCAAAGTTGCAGTTAAGACTCCCCCAAATTTAACTACTATTTTAACTTCTAAGACCATAGATTAGTTTTGCCTGCTTCTCACCTTACATAAATGAAGCTATTCGCTATGTTCCGTTATGGCATTCTCTGTTATATACAGTTTCTGTGTGTGTGCTTTCATGTAGCAGCACATTTGTAAGAGTCATCCAAATCGTGTGATTTTTCACTAATTTTCTTTATAGAATACCATTATGTTAATATTATACAATCTATTTATCTGTTTATTATTGATGAACATTTGAGTTGATTCCACATTTTAACTATTATGAGTAGTGCTGTTATGAACAGAACAAAAGGTTAAGAACCTTTTGATGAACATAAATACATATATACACCTTTTTGTTTGGTATATAGCTAGGAGTGAAATTGTTGGGTCATGGGGGATATAACTATTTAGATTTACAGAAATGTATGAGAGTTTCAGTTCCATATCTTCACCAACACTTGATATGTTATATCTTTTGATAGGAAGTAACTAATAAAGCCATTCTTCTCTGTTCCCTGGTCTCTGGAGAAAATTTTTTAGTATTTCCCCACTGAGCAACATATTTATTATATGTTATTTGTAGATGTTCTTTATCAGGTTTAGAAAGCTTCCTTCTGTTCCTCGTTTGCCAAGATTTTTAAAAAATCATTAATTAGTATTCAATTTTGTCAAATGCCTTTTCTGTGTTTCTTGAGATGGTCATATGACTTTTCTTATTTTTGTTAATGTAATGATTTTTCAACTATTGAATCATTCATCCATTTACTTGGGTTTATTCTATGAATTTTATTTGTTAATATTTTGTTAAGAAATTTTACATGCATGTTTAAGACATCAGTCTATTTTTAAAATTTTACTTATTTATTTGAGAGAGAGAGAGAGTAGGGTGAGGGTCAGAGGGAGAAGGAGACTCACCAAGCAGGGAGCCTGATGTGGAACTCCATCCTGGGACTCCGGGATAACGACCTGAGCCAAAGGGAGATGCTTAACCAACTGAGCCCCAAGACATTAGTCTATTTTGTGTTCTTTATTCCATGAGTTATTGAGAGTATATTTCCTCCATGCCCAGTGTGGAGCACATGCAGGACTTGAACTCACAACCCTGAGATCAAGAATCAGACGCTTAAACAGCTGAGCACCCAGATGCCCTAAAAGCTCATCTTTTAATACACTTTGTTATTCATCCATCGTGTTTCCATATAAATTTTAGAACTGGCTTGTAATTTTTCATAAAAATTGTTTGGATTTTTTTGGGAAATGTTTTATTTTTTAAATTTTATTTACCAGTTTTATTTTTATATTATTAACGATTGACAAAAACTGTATATATTTAGGTCATATAATAGGATGTTTTGGTATACATATACCTTTAGTGTCACAATCAAGCTAATTAACATATCCATCAGCTCACATATTTACCTTTTTTTGTGGTGAGAACTCTTGAGATCTATTCTAGAAGATTGATATTTTATTATGTTTTGTTTTGTTTTATTTAAATCCAAGTTAGTTAACAGATTGGATTTTTACTAGAATTACATTGACTTTATATGTCAGTTTTTACAGAAGAGACATCTTTACGGTATGGATCTTTGCACATGTTATATAACTTTATTTTAAAAATCTTATTTCTCCATAATTATATTTTCTTATAGAGAGGGCTATCAAAGACTTTAATAACCTGTTAACATTGGAAATATTTTAATTCTTAAGAAAAAACTAGTCATTTAAGTTAACTGTATGTGTGTGGTTGTGTGTGTTTTGATTTGAAATTTTAAAATTTCATACAGATTCATTTGTGAATAAGAAAAGTACTACTTTTATTAATTTTTTATTTTTTAAAAATTTTGTTTATTTTTAAATTTTTAATTTAAATTCACAATTGTTTTCTAGAATACAATTTATTCTACAATTACTTTTCAAAATAAACCTTCTACAGAAATAATTTTGTCACTTATTTCCTCTCAAAATTTTTTTAATCACTAGATTTCAAAATACAATTGAAAAATTCCCCTTGTCACAGTTTACCTTAATACACAGTTATTGTAATGATGAAATATTGTTTATAATGTGTTCCAGCTTTTATAAAACACAAGAATTTTTGTGTAGCCCAGATATCCATTAGGTCACCTTGATATTGTTTTAAAATGAGTAATAATGTTTTAATTGAGTAATAATGTTTTAAAATATATTGTGTTATGACAGGATTATGGTATTCATGGTACAGATAGGGATAATCATTAGACATTTTCCATTTATGTGATGACTTACTGAGATTTTTTTCTCTACAGTTCGAGGCTTTTCTTCAGAAGCACAGTTTGAGAAGTATGTTGAATATGAAAAGAAGCCTATGGTTCGTGTGGTGGCTGCTGTTGTATTTGATCATGACTTCAAAAATAGCGATGACCGTTTGCCACTTCAGGTAAGAAATTTTTGTCTAAAGAATTTATAATTAAATGTTAGGTTTCAGAGGTTTAATGAGATACAGGTAACCTCCCCATTTTATAAATGGGAAAAATTTTAAGTTGCCCCAGATCTTAACTTCTAGTAGATAACAAAACCAGGATTTGAATCCTGTGCCAATTTATTTTATTATATTTTACTTTTAAAAATATTTATATATTTGTCAGAGAGAGAGAGTGCATAAGCAGAGGGAGTGGCAGGCAGAGGGAGAGGGAGAAGTAGGCTGGATCCCAGGACACTGGGATTATGACCTGAGCCCAAGGGAGCTGCTTAACCAACTGAGCCACCCAGGTGTTTCTGTGCCAACTTATTTTAATACCTGTTGTTTTTACTGTGAGGAGAAAACTGTTACCTGCTACCTTATGGTCTTAAATTCAGAAAATAGAGTAATAGGAGCTTTAGTAAGGATATTCACTTTACAAATCTCCCTGGCCAGGCAGATCCTTCCAGTCTTGCCAATGGTCGTTAAGAAAATAACAATGTAGCTAGGTAAAAAAGATGGGTAACAATGTCGTTCCCTGTTCAAATGCCTTCCGGAATTTCAGATAGTGCATATCTGTAATATGATATTTAAACTCTTTAATGAGCTAATTTTAAGTGTAATTGGCATTCTAACTTTGTATCTGAAGTGACTTTCATAACAAAGCTATTATATGAAAGTTAAAAGTAAAAGTAAAAACAAGAACTGAACACTTCACTCATATCTGGATGTCTTTTAAGCTGAGGTAGCTCCCTTTCCTGGGACTGTGAACTCCAGAAGGAGTTTTTATGTCCTCTTATTAGAACAATCCACTTGCTTCTTGTTTTGCTTTGGTGAATGCCCCCTGTTTTTCACTTTGTATAAAGTTTTAATGTATTTGTTTTAGGTCTCCAAAGAGATAATTGCTTTAACTTTCAGAATTCTTGATTATCACTGGTGGTGTGAATGGAAGGTTCTGTAACCCCACCAGTAACTGGTCTGGAGGTCCTTGAAATGTTAAAGTTTGGCCATTAAAAAAAAAAAAGGCATATACATATATACCAACAGAGATTCCAGCATGAAAGACTTATTTCTTTTGAGTGAATTACCTAATTTCTAAATCTCTAGTGTCAGCTTTTAGGGTTTTCCAGCTTGCATCAGAATTAGGACAGACCCCAGGGAAGACTTTGATAACATCCCTTAAGGAGAGAAAATGGATAATGTTCCAACTTTGGTAACTTGGTGTATCTCTTTACCACAAGTTAGAGATGAACCAGCCAAGGTTGAGGGAATGATCAAACTATAGTATTTATGCACAGATTCAAATCCTGTTTAGGATACAAGTGTTTGCTAATGGAAGGAAGGAAAGAGAAAGAAAAATCACTGGTAGGACAGTATGTAGCCTTTCTTTCTGTTCTGTCCTCTCCTCACTTTTCCTAGCTGTGCCTACTTTACACTAATTACAGCATCAGAAGTATATGCTGATGGTGATACAGGTTCATTGGTATATGTAGAGCTTCTGGTTCAAATTTCAAATAACTTTGGTGCGGTACAAGCTTCCATTTTGTTGATGTTTCACTGTGTCTAGCATTTAGAATGGATACCTGACAAGATTTTTCCCCAGGTTATTTCCCTAGGTGCCTGTTCTCTTTTTCCACAGTTTATCAAACAAGATGTCTTACCTGTTTTCTGAGTCTGTGGTCTGCTATACCCTCCCTGACCCCGAAAACCAACTCTTCTGTAACTTAGATGATTTTCCTGGTCAAGACCTCTTTCTACTATAGATACCACAATGATACACCAAGAACACAGAAAAGATCATGTCATTGTGCTGTGTAAAACACTCCAGGGGTTCTCCATGAACTACAGAAGGTCTTTTGTGTGGAATTCAAGGTCATTAGTAACCTGTTTTCTGAATAACCCTTCAGCCTCACGTTACCTCTTTCTTTGAACTTCATGCTCTAGCAATATTGAATCAGTAGTAGTTGTTTGTATATATTATGTGGTCTATTGCTTCTCTGCCTTTGATCACATTATCCTCTTTCCTTTTGATGCTCTGCCTGTCCCTCTTTTTCTGAGTAACTCTTAGTATTAATTTCTATAAAACTTGTGCTGTAAGTATCTATCCAAATTCTCCCCTTCTCTCTTCTGTGCTTCCTGAATACTTGGTCACTTCCTTGAGCTCAAGAATTGTGTATTGATAGTATGTAGCTACTTAAAATGTTGCTTTTGAATTACTGAATTATGTGAATGTTTGCCTAGACTTGGTGCACTTGCCAGTTCCTTCTCAGGCTATTGACTTCTTTCTCTGTTCAGTCTCTACTGGCCTTAGGCAACTGTAGGTTCTTGCTTTGTCAGGCTACTCAGATCTACCATAATTTACCCTGAGGTTGGCTCAGCTCTCTAGATAAACCATCTTCTTTTCATGTAATTTATAAAATATATAGCATTCTACATTTTAATTTTATTAACCCTACTTTCATTATATTTGGGCTTTTTCCTTTTCTGCTAGTCACTTTTTAAGGGGAAGATAATCACTATATCTGGGCTTTTTCCTTTTCTCTTGGTCACTTTTTAGAGGGGGAGATAATCATTATATCTGGGCTTTTTCCTTTTCTGTTGGTCACTTTTTAAAGCGGGAGATAATCTTTACCAATAGTTGGCTAACATAATAGGAAAGAAAATAAATAGAACTGTTGAAGGAGTTAGGCAAGCCAGTTGTGGATGTAGAAAAATAACATTGGTAATCATCCAGGTACCACTGTTGGAATCAATTCTCTAATTTCCCTTTTTATATTTTCATTGTTAGTGGATAAGAACACAACTGATTTCTGTGCTTTGATTTTGTATCTTGCCAATATTATTGAATTGCTGTATGAGTTTTAGTAGTTTGGGGGTGGAGTCTTTTGGGTTTTCCATATAAAGTATCATGTCATCTGTGAAGAGAGAGAGTTTGACGTATTCTTTGCCAATTTGAATACCTTTTATTTCTTTTTGTTGTCTGATTGCTGTTGCTAGGACTTTTAGTACTATAATGAACAAGAGTGGTGAGAGTGGGCATCCCTGTTGTGTTCCTGATCTCGATGGGAGGGCTGTCAGCTTTTCCCCATTGAGGATGATATTCGCTATGGATTTTTCATAGATAGATTTTATGAACTTTAGGAATGTTCCCTCTATCTGTATACTTTGAAGAGTTATGGCACCAAGAACTATGAGATACCTTGGAATAAACCTACCCAAAGAGGTAAAGGATCTGTACTCGAGGAACTACAGAACACTCATGAAAGAAATTGAAGAAGACATAAAAAGATGGAAAAGCATTCCATGGTCATGGATCAGAAGAATGAATTTTGTTAAAATGTCTGTACTGCCCAGAGCAATCTATACTTTCAATGCCATCCCAATCAAAATTCCACTGGCATTTTTCAAAGTGCTGGAACAAACAATCCTAAAATTTATTTTGAACCAGAAAAGACCCCAGATCACTAAGGAAATGTTGAAGAAAAAAAAGCTGGGGGCATCATGTTGCCTGATTTCAAGCTTTACTACCAATTTGCAATCACCAAGACAGCATGGTACTGGCACAAAAACAGACACATAGACCAATGAAACAGAGTAGAGAATATAGATATAGACCCTCAACTCTATGGTTAAATAATCTTTAGCAAAGCAGGAAAAAAAATACCTAGTAGAAAAAAGACAGTGTCTTCAATAAATGGTGCTGAGAAAATTGGACAGCTATGTATAGAAGAATGAAACTCGACCATTCTCTTACATGATACACAAAGATAAACTCGAAGTGGATAAAAGACCTCAACATGAGACAGGAATCTATCAAAATCCTAGAGGAGAACATAGGCAGTAACCTCTTCACATCATCTATGGCAACTTCTTTCAAGACATGTCTCCAAAGGCAAAGGTTTGAACAAAAACAAAAATGAACTTTGGGGACTTCATCAAGATAAAAGTTTCTGCACAGCAAAGGAAACAGTCAACAAAACAAAGAGGCAACTCACAGAATAGGAAAAGATATTTGCAAATGACACTACAGACAAAGGGTTGATATCCAAGATCTATAAAGAACTCTTCAAATTCAACACCCAGAAAATAGATAATCACATCAAAAAATGGGCAGAAGACATGAATAGACACTTCTCCAAAGAAGACATACAAATGGCTATCAGAGACTTGAAAAATGTTTATCAGCATTAGCCATCAGGGAAATTCAACTTAAAAAAACACGTTGAGATACCATCTTACACCAGTTAGAACGGCCGAAATTAACAAGACAGTAAACAACAAGCATTGGAGAGGATGTGGAGAAAGAGGAATGGTGCAAATGTAAGTTGGTGCAGCCACTTTGGAAAACAGTGTGGTGATTCCTCAAAAAATTAAAAATAGACCTACCTTATGACCCTGCAATTGCACTACTGGGTATTTACCCCAAAGATACAGATGTAGTGAAAAGAAGGCCCATATGTACCCCAATGTTCATAGCAGCAATGGCCACAATCACCAAACTGTGGAAAGAGCCAAGATGCCCTTCAACAGATGAATGGGTAAAGAAGATATGGTCCATATATACAATGGAATATTATGTCTCCATCAGAAAGGATGAATACCCAACTTTGTATCAACATGACAGGACTGGAGGAGATTATGCTGAGTGAAATAAGTCAAGCAGAGGGAGTCAATTATATGGTTTCATTTACTTGTGGAGCATAAAGAATAACATGGAGGACATTAGGAGAAGGAAAGGAAAAGTTAATTGGGGTAAATCGGAGGGGGAGATGAACCATGAGAGACTGTGGACTCTGAGAAACAAAGAGGGTTTTGGAAGGGGAGGTGGTTGGGGGAATGGGTGAGCCTGGTGGCGGGTATTAAGGAGGGCATGTATTGCACAGAGCACTGGGTTTGGTGTATAAACAATGAATCTTGGAACACTGAAAAAAAAAATAAAAATAATAAACAATAAAAAGAAATTTTAAAAAAAGTTACCACTGTTGGCATCTTTGTAACTCAAGAGGCAAAATCCTAAAGATGGTAGAGCAGAGATACAAATTTAATTGATTTCAAACATTGTGATTATGGCACATGAGGCTTGCTGCTTGTCCCTTGCGTCAGTGATACTCTCATTTCTTACCATTTAGAATACTGAATTGCTCACTCTGTCCTCCAAACACAAATTTTAGCTTTGTATTTTCCTCTCACTGTTGATACTTGCTTTTAGTGTTCATTGGTCTAACATGTTGTTTGTATTCTATTGTTTATTCCAGGTAAAATATCATCTGCGTTTTGGTGCAGGTACTGAGAGAACTTCGGATTTGCTAAGCTCCTTAGTAGATACTGGATGGAATACACACATTCTGTTTCCAGAGGTACCTTCTATAGGACCCAGGAACCCATTAAAGGATGATGGGGGAGATCCTGGTGAGCTGTCCCCCAGAATACTTACATTAATATTTTGCTTTCAAGCTAGCAGTCATATCAACATGTGTGAATCATTTTTTTTTCAGTGAGTGAAAAAGTTTATTCATTGTGGCAGTTCATATTTAAAATTGAGTTTTTATTGTAAAAACAAGCATGTAGAAAACCTTATACATTTGAAAAATATCTTCCTATTACTGTAAATCATTTCCTGAACTTTATCAGTATGTATCCTTGCATTTATATAGTCTTAGTTAGTAAACATTGGCTCTGCTGACTTAATAGACACATCTTCATAAACTAACATTGTCTGCATATTTATGGTTCTAAATTATTTTTATTTTTTTAATTTAAATTTTGGATAGTTAACATAGGATGCAATATTGGTTTCTAGAGTAGAGTTCAGTGACTCATCACTTACATACAGTGCTCAGTGCTCATCACAGCGCATGCCTTCTTTAATACCCATTGCCCATCTAGCTCATCCCCTACCCACCTCTCTCTGTTTGTTCTCTACCCTTGCATGGCTTGTTTTCCCCCCTCTCTCTTTTTTCTTTTCCCCCTTCCATATGTTCATCTGTTTTCTTTCTTAAATTCCACATGAGTGAGATCATATAGTATTTATCTTTCTCTGACTGACTTATTTCACTTAGCATAATATACGTTAGCTCCATCCACATCTTCGCAGATAGCAAGATTTCATTCTTTTTTTAAAAATTTAATTTCTTTTCAGTGTAACAGAATTCATTGTTTATGCACCACACCCAGTGCTCCATGCAATGCGTGCCCTCCATAATACCCACCACCAGGCTCCCCCAACCTCCCACCCCCCGCCCCTTCAAAATCCTCAGATTGTTTTTCAGAGTCTATAGTCTCTCATGGTTCATCTCCCCCTCCAATTTCCCTCAATTCCCTTCTCCTCTACATCTCCCCATGTCCTCCGTGTTATTTCTTATGTTCCACAAATAAGTTAAACCATATGGTAATTGACTCTCTCTGCTTGACTTATTTCATTCAGCATAAGATTTCATTCTTTCTGATGGCTGAGTAATATTCTAGTATATATGTATACCACATCATCTTTATCCACTCATCAGTCCATGGACGTTTGGGCTCTCTCCATAGTTTGGCTATTGTTGATAATGCTGCTATAATAATGTGGGTGCACGTAGCCTTTCAAATCTGTATTTTTGTACCTTTGGGTAAATACATACTAGTGCAATTGCTGAATCATAGGGTAGTTCTATTTTTAACTTTTTGAGAACCTCTGAACTGTTCTCCAGAGAGGCCACACCAGTTTGCATTCCCACCAACAGTGCAGGAGGGTTCCTCTTTTCGTTTTTTTTTTTTAAAGTATTTTATTTATTTATTTGACAGAGAAAGAGCGATCACAAGTAGGCAGAGAGGCAGGCAGAGAGAGGGGGGAAGCAGGCTCCCTGCTGAGCAGAGAGCCCGATGTGGGGCTTGATCCCAAGATCCTGAGATCATGACCTGAGCAGAGGCTTAACCCACTGAGCCATCCAGGTGCCCCAGAGTTGGTAGATTCTTTATAGATTTTGCATACTAACCCTTTCTGAGATATATCATTTGCAAATATCTTCTCCCATTCCATAGGTTGCCTTATAGTTTAGTAGTCGATTGTTTCCTTATTTGTGTAAAAGCTTTTTATCCTGATGAAGTCCCAGTCATTCAGTTTTGCTTCTGTATGCCTTTTGTTCCCCCTTCCTCCAGCAACATGTTTTTTGTTTGTGTTTGTTTTTAATTTTTTTTTTTAATTTTCAGCATAACAGTATTCCTTGTTTTTGCACCACACCCAGTGCTCCATGCAATCCGTGCCCTCTCTAATACCCACCACCTGGTTCCCCCAACCTCCCACCCCCCGTTGCTTCAAACCCCTCAGATTGTATTTCAGAGTCCATAGTCTCTCATGGTTCACCTCCCCTTCCAATTTCCCTCAACTCCCTTCTCCTCTCTAACTCCCCTTGTCCTCCATGCTATTTGTTATGCTCCACAAATAAGTGAAACCATATGATAATTGACTCTCTCTGCTTGACTTATTTCACTCAGCATAATCTCTCCAGCGACATGTTTAATAAGAAATTGCCGTGGCTGAGGTCAAAGAGGTTTCTGCCCATGTTCTCTAGGATTTTGATGGATTCCTGTCTCATATTGAAGTCTTTCATCCATTTTGAATTTATTTTTGTGTATGGTGGAAGAAAAGTGGTCCAGTTTTATTCTCCTGCATGTGGCTGTCCAGTTTTCCCAACCCTATTTGTTGAAGAGACTGTCTTTTTTCCACGGGATATTCTTTCCCGCTTTGTCGAAGGAATGTGACCATATGGTTATGGGTCCATTTCTGGGTTCTCTATTCTGTTCCATTGATCTGTGTGTCTGTTTTTGTGCCAGTACCATACTGCCTTGATGACTACAGCTTTGTAATACAGCTTTGAAATCCGGAATCCTAATACCTCCAGTTTTGTTTTTCTTTTTCACAAATGCTTTGACTATTTGGGGTCTTTTATGGTTCCATACTAATTTTAGGATTGTTTGTTCTAGATCTGTGAAAAATGCTGGTGGTATTATGGTAGAGATTGCCTTAAATGTATAGATTGCTTTGGGTAATATAGACATTTAAATAATATGAGTTCTTCTAGTTCTTAAAATATAGAGATTTTAATAATATGAGTTCGTCTAGTTCATGAGTATGGAATACTTTTCCATTTCTTTGTGTCCTCTTCAGTTTCTTTTCTCTTCTATAGTTTTCAGAATACAGATCTTTTACTTCTTTAGTTAGATTATTCTAGGTATCTTATTGTTTTTGGTGCAGTTGCAAATAGGATCAATTCCTTGATTTTTTTTTTTTTTGTGGCTGCTTTGTTATTGGCTTATAGAAATGTAACAGATTTCTACACATTGATTTTATATACTGCAACTTTGCTGAATTCATGTATGAGTTCTAGTAATTTTTTGGTGGAGCCTTTCAGAGTAATTTGTCAACTGTAAATAATGAAATAATGAAAGTTTGACTTCTTCTTTGCCACCTTGCCAGTTTGGATGCCTTTTATTTCTTTTTGTTGTCTATTCAAACAGGCTAAGACTTCCAGTACTATGTTAAGTAACAGTGGTGAGAGTGGACATCCTTGTCTTCTTCCTTACTGAGAATGATATTAGCTGTTGGCCTTTCATATATGACCTTTATGATGTTGTGGTATGTTCCATCTATCCCTACTTTGTTGAGTTTTTTTTTTTTTTTTAGGGAGGGGGGATTTTTATTTATTTATTTGACAGAGAGAGAGAGCCCAGAAAGGGGAGGAGCAGGCAGAAGGAGAGGGAGAAGCAGGCTCACCGACCAGGGTGCCCAATGCAGGACTCGATCCCGGGACCCCGGGATTATGACCGGAGCTGAAGGCAGACGCTTAACCGACTAAGCTACCGAGGTGCCCCAAATTGAGGGTTTTTATCAAGAAAGGATGCTGTATTTTGTCAAATGCTTTTTCTTCATCTCTTGACAGGATCATATGGTTCCTATCCTTTCTTCAATTAATATGGTGTATCCTTTTGATTGATTTGCAGATGTTGAACCACTCTTGCAGCCCAGGAATAAATCCTGCTTGATCATGGTGAACAATTCATTAAATGTATTTTTGAATTCAATTTTCTAGTATTTTATTGCATCCATGTTCATCAGGGATATTGACCTATAATTTTGGAATTTGGAGAATAGTATTAACTCTTCTTTCAGTGTCTGGTAGAATTCCCCTGGGAATCTGTCTGGCCCTAGACTTTTGTTTGTTGGGAAATTTTTAATTACTGATTCAATTTCTTTGCTGGTTATGGGTCTGTTCAAATTTTCTATTTCTTCTGTTTCAGTTTTGGTAGTTTGTAGGTTCCTAGAAGTTTGTCCATTTCTTCCTGGTTGCTCAGATCAGTTTGTTGCATATAATTTTTTATAGTATTCTAATTGTTTGTATTTCTGTGATATTGGTTATGATATGTCCCCTTTCATTTATTATTTTATCTATTTGGGTCCTTTTATCTTTTTGATAAATATGACTATGGTTTTATCAATTTTATTCATTCTTTTAGAGAATTCTTTGAAAAATGAGCTCTTAGTTTCATTAATCTGAAATCTCTTAATTTTGTTATTTTTTTGTTTCTATATCATTTATTTCTGCTCTAATCTTTTATTTTTTTCCTTTTTCTACTGGCCTGAGGCTTTATTTGCTGTTCCTTTTCTAGCTCCTTTAGGTGTAAGGTTAGGTTGTGTATTTGAGACTTTTCTTGCTTCTTGAATTAGGCTTGTATTGCAATAAGCTTCCCCTTAGGACTGCTTTTGCTGCATCAGGTTTAGACTGTTTTGTTTTCATTTTTACTTGCTGCCTTGTATTTTTTAATTTCTTTTTTTTTTAAGATTTTATTTATTTACTTGACAGACAGAGATCACAAGTAGGCAGAGAGGCAGGCAGAGAGAGAGGTGGAAGCAGGCTCCCTGCCGAGCACAGAGCCCAATGTGGGGCTCGATCCCAGGACTCTGGGATCATGACCTGAGCTGAAGGCAGAGGCTTTAACCCACTGAGCCACCCAGGTGCCCCTTTATTTCTTTTTTTAATGTAATGACTGTATATTTATTTTATTATGTTCAGTTAGCCAGCATATAGTACATCATTAATTTTTGATGTAGTGGTCAGTGATTCATTAGTTGCATATAACACCCAGTGCTCATCACAACATGTGCCCTCCTTAGTACCCATCACCTGGTTACCCCATCCCCCCTCCCTTCTATAACCCTCAGTTTGTTTCCCAGAGTCCAGAGTCTCTCATGGTTTGTCTCCCTCTCTGATTTCTTCCTATTCAGTTTTCCCTCCCTTCCCCTGTGGTCCTCTGTACTTTTAAAAAATTTTTTCTTTAATTTTCTGGTTAACTCATTCATTCCTTTTCTTTAATTTTTAAAATTTTAACCTCATTTGTTTTTTAGTAGGATGCTCTTTAACTTCCCGGTATTTGTGGTCTTTCCAATTTTTATTTTATTTTTTTTTTGTGGTTAACTTAAAGGTTCATAGTATTGTGGTTAAATTATTCTTTTTGGTTGATGAATGAATTTTAATTATGCAGTGGTAATTTAAAATTCTTTTTTAAGTAAACAGTAAGGGCTTTGAACTAACTAACAATCTTGAGAAGTTATCTTTAAGAAATCATTCAACAGCAGATACAAGCTATGTGTAATTTAACTATTACAAATAAAAATTGGCAACAATCAAAACAGTGCATAATAAGTACCTGGTTAAGAATATGAGGATATGTCAGTTTGGTAACTATCATGTAGGGGTTAAAAATAATACTTATCAGGCCTAATAAATAGGGAACCATATATATAGAATCATAACTATGAGAAGTATGTATAAACCTATACAAAGATTGGGATGGCTGTCCAAAAATGAATATAGTTAAACTAGAATGGTGATATTGATTGCATGTTGTTATTTCATCTTATCAAAAACATTTTGAATATTTTTCCAAGCAAAAGTTAAAAAGGAATCTGTCGGGGGACCTGGGTGGCTTAGTGGGTTAAAGCCTCTGCCTTCAGCTCAGGTCATGATCCCAGGGTCCTGGGATCAAGCCCCGCGTCGCGCTCTCTGCTCAGCAGGAGCCTGCTTCCACCTCTCTCTCTGCCTGCCTCTCTGCCTACTTGTGATCTCTTCCTCTCAAATAAATAAATAAAATTTTTAAAAAAGGAATCTGACCTTTCTTAAAATTAATCTACTACAAACTAAATGTAATTTGTGAGAGTAAGTTAATTGAAAATAGGATGATCTTAGTAGAAAAAGAGTAATTTAAACAAGAAAGAAGAGTTGGTAACATAAAAATATTTTAAATAGAGCATTTCTTCTGGAAGGAGGTGTTTCTTTAAAAAGACCATTTTCTATAAAACAAGAAAGAAGATAATCAAGCAAATTCCAACTATTGAGTGATACTGCATAGCAAATTTACATTAAAAAATTGGTATAAGGGGACACTCTTTGGTTAAAGTGTGGTGACTAGGAGTTAGGTGGCTTGATGTATTTTGTTCAGACTCTTATTAATTGGTAGCTTTATTATCCTAAATGTTCTGGATTAAGTTTCCTCATCTGAAAAATGAATGTTTGGAATAGGTCACCATTTAGGTCCCTTTTGACATGAAGATTCTATGATATTAATTATTAGAACTTTAGCTGATTAAATTAGCTGAGGATAGGTGATGAGAGAGAAGATCAGAATTAGTTCGGTGAAATTTAAAAGTGAGATTCTAAAATTGTAATAAGAGCACTTAAGATGAGATATACCCTCTAACTTTTAAGTGTCCAGTACAACATTGTTAATTATAGCCATGTTTTGTACAATAGATTTTTTTAAATTTTATTTTTTCAGTGTTCCAAGATTCATTGTTTATGTACCACACCCAGTGCTCCATGCAATACATGCCGTCCTTAATACCACCATCAGGCTCACCCATCCCCCCAACTCCCCTCCCCTCTAAAACCCTCAGTTTGTTTCTCAGAGTCCACAGTCTCTCATTTCTAAAACTTTTAATATTGCAAACCTATCCATTCTTAATGTTTCCCTCTCTCCAGCTGCTGGAAACAAAGATTCTACTTTCTGTTTCTATGAATGTAGGTCAAATGCCCAGTATAAGTAGAATCATGTATTTCTTGTCCTTTTGTGCGTAATGTCTTCAGGGTGCATCCATGTTGTAGAATATGACAGAATTTCTCTCTTTTTAAAGGCTGAATAATATTCTACTGTATGTATATGGTGCATTTTGTTTATCCATTCATCTGTGGAGGGACAGAGGTTGCTTTTACCTCTTGGCTATTGTGAATAATGCTGAGTGAACATAAGTGTGCAGATTATCTTTTTGAGATCCTTTCTTCGGTTCTTTTGGTTACATGCCAAGAAGTGGGATTGCTGAATCGTACGGTAGTCATTTTTAGTATCTTGAGAAACTTCCATACTGTGCACCATTTTATATTCCTACCAACAGAGCACAAGGATTCTGATTTTTTTACATCATCATTAACACTTGTTCTTTTATGGTTTTTTGGTAGTGGCCATCCTAACAGTTATGAAGTGATCTCTCATTGAGATTTGGATATGTATTTCTGTAATAATTAGTGAAGTTGAATGTTTTTTCCTGTTTTTTGACCACTCATGTGTTTTCTTTGGAGAAATGTCTCTACGAGTCCTTTGCCCATTTTTTTTTCTTTGCCCATTTTAAAATCAGCTTACTTTTGTTATTGAGTTAGAGGAATTCTTTATGTACTCTTTTTTTAAAAGATTTATTTATTTTTATTTTACTTTTACTTTTTATTTTTATTTATTTATTTTTAAACATATTAATTTTTTTTCAGTGTTCCAAGATTCATTGTTTATGCACCAAACCAGTGATCCATGCAATACGTGCCCTCCTTAATACCCACCACCAGGCTCACCCACCCCCCCAACCCCTCCTTTTCAAAACCCTCTTTGTTTCCCAGAGTCCACAGTCTCTCATGGTTCATCTCCCCCTACGATTTCCCCCAATTCACTTTTTCTTTCCTTCTTCTAATGTCCTCAATGTTATTCCTTATGCTCCTCAAGTAAGTGAAACCATATGATAATTGACTTTCTCTGCTTGACTTATTTCACTCAGCATGATCTCCTCCAGTCCCGCCCATGTTGATAACAAAAGTTGAGTGTTCATTAAGTGATCTGTCTATTGCTGAAAGTGGTGTGTTAAGATACCCTACAATTAATGTATTCATATAAATATGATTCTTTATTTTGTTTAACAGTTGGCTTATGTAGTTGGCTGCTCCCATGTTGGGGGCATAAATATTTATAATTGTTAGATCTTCTTGGTGGAAAGACCCTTTAAGAATGATGTAGTGTCCTTCTGTATCTCTGACTACAGTGTTTAGCTTAAAATCTAATTTATCTGATATGATAATTGCTACCCCAGCTTTCTTTTGAGGTCCATTGGCATGAAAGATGGTTCTCCATTCCTTCACTTTCAGTCTAGATGTATCTTTAGGTTCAAAATGTGTCTTTTGTAGACAGCATATGGACGGGTCCTATTGTTTTATCCAGTCTGTAACCCTGTGCCATTTTATGGGAGCATTTAGGCCGTTCACATTGAGAGTGATAATTGAAAGATAAGTTATTATTGACATCATGTTGCCTGTGAAGTCCTTGTTTCTATAGATTATCTCTTTAAATTTCTGTTCTGTGTCACTCTTGGGTTCTTTCTTCTTTTATAGAACCCCCTTAATATTTTTTGTAGTGCTGGCTTGGTGGTCACATAAACTTTTATTTATTTTTTTTAATTTTTTAAATTTATTTTCAGCATAACAGTATTCATTGTTTTTGCACCACACCCAGTGCTCCATGCAATCTGTGCCCTCTCCAATACCCACCACCTGGTTCCCCCAACCTCCCCCCCCCCCCCCCCCTTCAAAACCCTCAGATTGTTTTTCAGAGTCCATAGTCTCTCATGGTTCACCTCCCCTTCCAATTTCCCTCAACTCCCTTCTCCTCTCTAACTCCCCTTGTCCCCTTGCTATTTGTTATGCTCCACAAATAAGTGAAACCATATGATAATTGACTCTCTCCGCTTGACTTATTTCACTCAGCATAATCTTTTCCAGTCCCGTCCACGTTGCTACAAAAGTTGGGTATTCATCCTTTCTGATGGAGGCATAATACTCCATAGTATAAATGGACCACATCTTCCTTATCCATTCGTCCGTTGAAGGGCATCTTGGTTCTTTCAACAGTTTGGCGACTGTGGCCTTTGCTGCTATAAACATTGGGGTACAGATGGCCCTTCTTTTCACTACATCTGTATCTTTGGGGTAAATAATCAGTAGTGCAATTGCAGGGTCATAGGGTAGCTCTATTTTTAATTTCTTGAGGAATCTCCACACTGTTCTCCAAAGTGGCTGCACCAACTTGCATTCCCACCAACAGTGTAAGAGGGTTCCCCTTTCTCCACATCCCCTCCAACACATGTTGTTTCCTGTCTTGCTAATTTTGGCCATTCTAAGTGGTGTAAGGTGGTATCTCAAGGTCACATAACCTTTTAAATTCTGACGGTCTTGGAAGCTCTTTATCTCTTTTGTTTTAACTTTTGCATGCAGTTTAAGGTAAGGATCTAACTTCATTCTTTTGCATGTGGTTATCCAGTTTATCCAGCACCATTTGTTTTGAAGAGAGTGTCCTTTCCTCTGGTGGCCTTGCCAAAGACATTTGACCACGTATGTGAGAATTTATTTCTGGGATGTCTGTTCTGTTGGTCTCTATGTCTGTCTTTATGCTGCTAGTATACCAGTACTGTTTTGATTACTGTAATTTTGCATTATATTTTGAATCAGGAAGTACAAGGCCTTCAGCTCACAAGAGCAAGTGCTCTCTTTTCTTGCGATTATTTTGGCTATTCGAGATTCTTTGCAATTTCATATGGATTTTAGGATTGTTTTTTCTATTTCTGAAAAAAATGCCATTGGGATTTTTTAAAAAGTTTTAAAAAAAATTCTGGTTAGTTAACATACAGTGTAATATTAGCTTGCGCATACAATTTAGTGATTCAGCACTTCCATACATACACCTGGTGCTCATCACAAGGATTTTGATAGAGGTTGCATTGAATCTGTAGATAATTCTGGGTAATATGGATATTTTAACAACAGTAAGTCTCCCAGTCCAGGAACAAGGAATGTCTTACATTTACTTGTGTCATCTTTAATTTCTTTCTGCAGTGTTTAGTAGTTTTCAGTGGTAGAAGTCTTTTCACCTCC
Organism: Enhydra lutris kenyoni; assembly: GCF_002288905.1. Taxonomy (NCBI): domain Eukaryota; kingdom Metazoa; phylum Chordata; class Mammalia; order Carnivora; family Mustelidae; genus Enhydra; species Enhydra lutris. The sequence goes on from NW_019154097.1 coordinate 56,785,728, forward strand.
TTAGTTAAGTTTATTCCTATGTATTTTATTCTTTTTGATGCTATTGTAAATGGGATTGTTTCACATCTTGTTTTGAGCATCACTTCTGTTTACATGTTGGGTATGTCTGGTATTGAATTCTCATTTATTTTGGCTGATAAAATTACATAAAGCAACAGTATCATTTTCATATAGTATTTTAGTTTTGAAAAGATAGTAATACAATTTCATGTTATCTATTATCTGTTTGTGTCCCAAATCACTATAGGTTTTGGGAAATTGTTTTGTTCTTTGAGTTAAAAGCTTTGAATTACCCAAATTGCCTTCTTTGTTTGCCTGTCTGTTTCTTGGTATACTGAACTTGATCATCTTTGTTTTCTCATTTAGGGTACATCAAAGAAGGGTTCCTGTTTTTGCAGCATATCATAGACCAGGCCATCATGACATACCATAACGGCGAAGCTGCAAAACAAATGTTAAATGGTGCCATCATTTTGCTTAATAGGTTTCCATACCCTGCTTATTATATGGATCCTTTTTGGTTTAATTTTTCAGATCTCTTCCCTTTGATAGTTATACTTGCATTTTCTCTAACTGAACTTACCCTCATCAGGACCATTGTTTCAGAAAAGGAAAAGAGATTAAAGGTAATTTCACTTTCTTTGTAGCATTTTGGGCCCAAGGAACAGATTTTGTGCTCTATACCTTTGGCATTGGTAAATAATTATATCACAATAACAGTGTACAAATATACAAATTTTCTGATGGTTTACTTTTATCTAAATTCTTGATTTGGCCTATAGCTTTATTGACTAATGGCTATTTAACATGAATATTATGGAGAGAGGTCATATATTAAATATGCTGAATCTTTTTTGGAATAAAATAGGCAACAAAGAAATAATCATATGAGGTTTTGAGTTAGACTGATTTAAGATGCACTACAATTCCAAGATTTGAGATGCATGTCAGTGTTGAGTCAAAGTAAGACCATATTGTTAAAAACAGTGGCTCTAAATCAGAAAACCATTGATTTCCCCTGGGGCTAAAAATACATTATATGTTTATAAAAGTCAAGAAATATAATGCCTGCAATCCAGAATTCCTCACATTCCTTCCAAATCACTGCACCTTCCCTCTTCCACAAAGATAATCACTAACTTCTAAAACCCTATGTCAGTGTTACCTGGTTTTAAACTTTATTTGAATAGAATTATACAATAGCTATCCTTTTGCGGTCTGTATAGTTATAACTCAGCCATTTTCTTTGCTGTGTACTATTACATTTAATGAATATATCACAATTTATCACTCTTCTGTGGATGGATGCATGGTTGTTCGAGTATTGGGCTATTACAGTAAGCTACTGTGAATATTTTAGTGCACATGTGCACATTTTTTTGTTGGGTTTATACCTAGGATTGAGGTTGATGGAGTATACAGTATACATGTTTTCAACCCTGTTAAATAAGGCCAAATGTTTTGCCAAAATGTTTGTGCCAGTTTGTTCTCTTAATCAGTAATGTATGGGAATTAACTCTTGGTCTGTATGTATGCCAACACTTGGTGGTGTTAGTCTTTTTAAATGTGAACCATTCTGGAAGGCATATGTTGATATCTCATTGTGGTTTTATTTCATTTTAATATTTATATATTTATACATTTATTTATTAAATTTAAGTTCAGCTAGCCAAGGTACAGTATAATCATTGTTGTTTTAATTTGATTCGCCTCATTAACTGATGTTGTTGAACATCTTTTCATATACTTATTGGCCACATGGATATCCTCTTTTGTGAAGTATCAGTTCAGAAGTCTTTTCCCCATTTTTCTCTGGGGTTGTGTGTCATTCATCTATTTACAAGCATTCTTTATATATTTTGAATACTAGTTTTTAGTGTGACGTTTATATTGCAGTATTAACTCCCAGTCTCTAGCTTGTCTTAATGGTGTCTTTGGATTTATAAAAGTTAATAATTTTAATGTAATAAAGTCTTTAACCTTATGATTAGTGCTTTCTGTGTCCAGCCTCTGCTGGCTGAGTTCTCCCCAGGTCTTTAGATACTCTTCTTTTCTAATCTTTGTATTTAAGCTTCTAAATTTCCCTCTAGTCATAACTTTAGTTGCAACCTACAAATTGAAGTATAGTATTTTCTTTATCATATAGTTCAAAGAGTTTCTAATTTTCATTTTGGATTTTTTCTTTGACCCATAAGATAATTAGAAAAGCACTTAAAAATTTTCAGACATATTAGGAGCCAGTATTTGAGTTAAATTTTTTGAAATTTTGATGGCATTAGCTTTGTGGGCTAGACTGTAGCCAATTTTAGCAAATGTTCCACATGCATGTGTGCACTAAAACCAATGTGTACTGTGTGTTCAACGGGTGCAGTTTTCTCTGCATGTTATAATAAGTTAGTCATGTTGTTCATATTTTTTTTAGAGAGAGAGGGGGGGTTGGAGGGGCAGAGGAAGAAGATGAGTGAGAATGTTAAGCAGGCTCTATGCCCATTGTGGAGCCTGATGCAAGGCTGGATCTCACAACCCTGAGATCATGACTTGAAACAAAATCAAGAGCCAGACACTTCACCAACTGAACCACCCAAGCACCCCTGTATTTTTCATATCTTTTTAAAACTTTTTATTATCTTTTTTTTAAAAAAAGTAATCTCTACAGCCAGTGTAGAGATTACTTAAACCCCCAGTGGGGGTTGAACTCACAACCCTGAGGTCAAGAGTCACATCATGTTCTACTGACTTGAGTCAGACAGGCTTCCCTGTTGTTCATATTTTTTTTTAAGATTTTATTTATTTATCTTAGAGAGAGAGAGCATGCACATGTGTCAGGGAGAGGGACAAGTAGATTCCCTGCTATGCAGGGAGCCCGATGCAGGGCTTGATCCTAGCACACCGAGATCATTACCTGAACTGAATGTAGATGCTTAACTGAGTCACCCAGGTGTCCCTGTTTATATCTTTTTTTTTTTAAGATTTCATTTATTTATTTGTCAGAGAGAGAGAGAGAGAGAGAGAGTGAGCATAGGCAGACAGAATGGTAGAGGGAGAAGCAGGCTCCCTGCGGAGCAAGGAGCCCGAAGCGGGACTCGATGCCAAGACGCTGGGATCATGACCTGAGCCGAAGGCAGCCGCTTAACCAACTGAGCAACCCAGGCGTCCCCCTGTTTATATCTTTAACATGGATTTTTATGTTAGTATATCAGTTATGGGGAGAAGTATGTTGAAGATCTCCCTCTATTATTATTGATTATTAAGTTGTTGGTGTTCATGAATGATTGTTATTAGAGCACTTTTTTATGATAGCTGCTTTAAAATCATTATTAGATAATTCTAATATGTATGTCATCTTGATTTGGCATTTGAGGATTTTCTCTTTGTTTTTAGAGCTTAGATTTTCCTTATCTTGGTTTGTTGAGTAATTTGAGGTTGTATCTTGAATATTTTGAATATTGTGTTATAAATCCCTTGATCATTTTGAAAATTTTCCATTTCATTTTCTAGCTATCTCTTCGTGCTTAGAATACACATCTTTGCAAATGGCAAAATCCCATTCTTTTTCATGGCTGATTAATATTTCATTATATATATATATATGCTACATCTTCCTGATCCATCTATTGATAGGCACTTGGGTTGCTTGCATATCTTGGCTACCATAAATAATGCCGCAGTAGACATAGGGATGCATATATCTTTTGGAATTAGTGGTTTCATTTTCTTTGGGTAAATACCCAATAGTGGAATTAGTAGATCATATGATAATTCTATTTTTAATTTTCTGAGGAACCTCTACACTGTTCATTCCACGGTAGCTACACCCATTTGCATTCCCACCAACAGTGTGAGAGGGTTCCTTTTTCTTCATATCCTCACCAATACTTTTTTCTTGTCTTTCTGATTCTAGCCATTCTGGCAGATAGAAGGTGTTATCTCATTATGGTTTTGATTTGCATTTCCTGAGGATTAGTAATGTTGAACATCTGTTCATATCTGTTGATATCTGTATGTCTTCTTTGGAAAAATGTCTATTCAGGGTCTCTCTCTATTTTTTAAGTGGATTATTTGTTTTTTGGGTGTTGAGTTTTGTAAGTTCTTAATATATTTTGGGATTATAACCCCTTACTGGATATATCATTTAGAAATACCTTCTCCCATTCAGTGACTTGTCTTATTTTTGTTGATTGTTTCCTTTAATGTGCAGAAGTTTTTTATTCTGATGTAGTCCCAATAGTTTATTTTTGCTTTTGTTTCTAGATATATCTAGAAGAATGTCACTATGACTGATGTCAAAGAAGTTACTGACTGTCTTCTCCTCTGGGATTTTAATGGTTTCCTGTCTCATGTGTAGGTCTTTAATCTATTTTGAATCTTTGTCTGTGGTATAAGAAAGTGGTCCAGTTTCATTCTTTTGCATGTTGCTGTCCGGTTTCCCCAACACCATTTGTTGAAGAGACTATTTCCATTGTATGTTCTTTCCTTTTTTGTAGAAGATTAATTGACCATGTAGTTGTGGTTGATTTCTGGATTTTCTGTTCTATTCTGTTGCTCACTGTGTCTGTTTTTGTGCCAGTACCATACTGTTTCCATCACTACAGCTTTGTAGTATAACTTGAAATCTGGAATTATAATACCTCTAGTTTTTTCTTTTCAAGACTACTTTGGTTATTCAGGGTCTTTTGTGGGTTTCATATAAATTCTAGGATTGTTTGTTCTAGTTCTGTGAAAAATGCTGGTGGTATTTTGATGGGGATTTCATTAAATTTGTAGATTGCTCTGGGAGTGTAGGACATTTTAACAATATATGTTCTTCTAATCTGTGAGCATGGAATTTCTTTCCATTTGTGTCATCTTTAGTTTCTTTCATTGATATTTTATAGTTTCAGAGTATGGGTCTGTAAGTTCTTCAGTTAAGTTTATTACTAGGGTTTTTTTCTCCACATCCTTACCAACACCTGTTGTTTATTATGTTTTTGATTTTAGCCATTCTGATAAGTGTGAGGTGATACCTCATTTGATTTGCATTTCCCTGATGATAAGTGATGATGAGCATATTTTCATGTGTCGTGGCTGTTTGTATGTCTTCTTTGGAGAAATGTCTGTTCATGTCTTCTACCCATTTTTTAATTGGATTTTTTGGCTTTTGGGTGTTGAATTTTATAAGTTCTTTATATATTTTGTATACTATGCTGAATTATGGTTCATGAAGCTCCCTTCTAAAACTCCACTTCTAAAACAATCTTGCCCATTATGTTATTTGGATTTTAGTGTTTGTAGATGAGGACAATGAGGCACAGAGAGGTCAAGGAATTTGCTCAAGGTTATATTGCTGGTAAGTGGCAGGAAGAATGAGGATTCAAACTGGGGGAATCAGTCTCAGATTTATTGTACCAGGGAAAATTAGCCTCAGAAATGTACAGAGACAGCATGATGGAAGGGGAGGAGCACAGAACAGGGAGCTCCTTCTGTGCAACTTTGTAGAAGCAACTCACCCTCTTTGAGTCTCGCTTTATAATCTGTAAAATTAGGAGGGTTTATATAAATTAGGAAATGGCAAACTTTACCTGTAAACAAAACCAGATAACACATATTTTAGGGCTTGCAGCCCTATTGTAGGATGAATGCAGCCACAGTACAGAAATGAGTGAGCATGGCTCTATGCCAATAAAGCTTTAGTTATAAAAGTATGAGGCAGCCTGGATTTAGGCCATAGGCTGTAGTTTGCCCGTCCCTGCTTTAATCTGTAATTGAATTAAAGCTTATATACCTTCCTTTAATATTTCTGGAGGTTGAACATAATAAAAAGAAAAAAGAAAAAAGAACATAATAAAAAGAAAGGTGGTCTTATTTTTTGTGTTTAAATTTTTAATTAAGTATTTCTTGTGTTAGAACCACAGTTGGTAAGTTATCAGGGAGAAGATCTGGACTCAGAATTCTGAGTTGGAATTGTAGCCCTGCTGCTCATTAGACGGATGGTTTTGGTCAGATCACTCGACTATTCTGAGACTTGATTTCTCTGTAAAATGAGGGTGATAGTACTTAGCTTATGTAAGTTTTTGTGGGACTAAGTCAGTTAATATTTATGAATGCATTTTGAAAACTATGAGTTGTTTTTCATGACATTTGATTTGTGTTTACTCTCCTACAGGAGTACCAGCTCATGATAGGACTCAGTAATGCTATGCTCTGGGCTTCCTATTTTGTCTCATTCTTTCTGATGTTTTTAATTATCATCTGTTTACTGTGCGTGATTTTATTTGTCAAGGCAAGTATGTATTTGAATGTAGTAGGCTGCATCTAAAGCTCGAGAGGGATAAAATAACTGGGGATGGGCTGAGTGGGTTTTAGGTTACAAAAGAATATATACATTTTTCTTTGAGTCCCCTTGGGAATTCAGAAGCTGCTCAGTTTTATCAGCACACAAAACCATAGACCTAGATGGGCAACCCTTCCCCAAGAAAAGAGTTATTTAGTTAACTTTGCATCTCTCTGAGCAGTGACCTGTTTCACTAGGGCTACTGAAGTGGTAAGGGTATTTTCTTTGGCCTCCCTTGTTTATCTATGACACCTCTTACAGTAGGACTAAACTGGCATCCTGGTTGTTTTATTAGATTGCACCTGATGTAGTCATCCAGTACAGTGACCCGTCTCTTGTCTTCGTCTTTTTCCTGTGCTTTGTCATCACCTCTATATTCTTCGGCTTTCTGATTTCCACACTCTTTGATACAGGTGAGTCTAAGACTCCCCCACTTGACAGATTCTCAGCATTTCGGTTGACAAAAGAGGATTTCGTTTGGGAGCTCCTTCCAAACTTCAGCTGCCACCTCATATCCAGCCTCTGCTTATTACACTTTAACAAAAAAGACAGATATCATGTGCATGTAAAATGATTTGAGAGGAAGGACAAAGATCAGGAAAATCAATACAGCAGAGGATGCCCATAAGAAGAGGATAAAAACCAACATAAGATTACATGTGACAGTAGGGTATCAACTAAAATAAGGTCATGTGGAAATATTCATTCACTCACCTGCTCTTTTAAGTCTTTGGATCACTTTTCACATGCCAGGAACCATGTATGCAAAATGCTCCTGAGAATCGACTTCCTGCCCTTTGTGTTTTCACATATGAGAGGGATGTGTAACTGGATAAATTCAGACTGGGCTAAGTTAGGGAATTTGTACAATTACTTCTCCAGTGGTCATTTTCTGTTATCACTTACTAAAAAAAATAAATATGTCTTCTTTTTCAGACAACAAATATTCACCATTTTCATTTTTATATCTTTCATATATGCTGAATAATTAGAGTATTACTTTCAGTCATTTAAGGTATAAGTACTATAAAACAAATTGCTTTATGGTAAAATTTACATTTCATAGGTATTTTTATTGTTTTCAGCAATAACACTGCTACCAGTTGGTGCATTCTTACAAAATAGAGAGTCATACCTACCACCTATCATGATGTATAGTAAAACTATGAATGCAGAGAATCATTATGTCAAAGTTAGGCTGAAGGTGACTTGCTGAAGAGCAGGTTAAAGTGGACAAATGCCAAGGAACAACTCATTGGCCAAAACAACTATTTTTTTTTTTAAGATTTTATTTATTTATTTGACAGAGCGAGAGATCACAAGTAGAGAGGCAGGCAGAGAGAGAGAGAGAGAGAGAGAGAGGGAAGCAGGCTCCCTGCTGAGCAAAGAGCCCGATGCGGGACTCGATCCCAGGACCCTGAGATCATGACCTGAGCTGAAGGCAGCGGCTTAACCCACTGAGCCACCCAGGCGCCCCAAAACAACTATTTTTAAAAATCCCTTCTGTTTATAAAATCCACAAATTAGGTGGAAGGTGATTGAAAACCAAAGATAGCTTTTGTGTTGGGATTTTCTGTTGAGCACCAGAGATTTTGGTGTTTTCTTCTGACAGCAATTCAGGAGCTAAGGTAAGTCCGGAGAACCTGCCAAAAGTGGACTATGTAAGAGGACTCCTCAAATAAAGGTAAAACCTCAAAGAGCCGCTCTTGCTGTGCAGGTGAATGAGAAACAGAGGTGCCACACAGACCGCAAATTCTTGCCTTGCTTAAATTCACCAAGGTCTTAAGATTGTGGTTTATGTGAGAAGGGCATCAGTGAATGCAGTCAGCAGATAAAAATTCCAAGTTTTAATAGCAGAAGATTAGTGAGTTATATCAAGTTTTATATTTTGGAAGTTACAGAAGTGCCTCTTTATCCCTCTTGCAATCTCCTTATATATCTGAAGCTTTTTGGTTGTTTGTTTTTTGTGATTCCGGTTTTAGTTGTCTTTTTGACTAAATGAAACTGCATGTACTATGTAGGGAATGATCTATATATGAAGTGGTATCATTCTGTTATATTTCTACTGATGCTTTCCCATATCTGTTTCTTTATTATAAGTCCTCTAAGTTTTTTCATGGCATGAAATAGATAACAAATGCAACAGTGTATATACAGTGTACCTAATAATAAAATGAACACCCAGGTGCTCACCCAAGTACCGAACATACCATATTGAAAAATTGCTAGTATCTAAGGAACACTTTAGGTGCTCCTTTCGAATAATAATCACTATTCTGACTGACTTTTCTTTACAGCTTTTCCACTTATATGTCTATCACTAGCTAATGTATTGCTAGTTTTATAGTGAAATTATACCATATGATTTGGATACAACATGGTGTTATGATTTAAGTGTTATCTACATAGTTGTGATTTCATTTTTACTGCTGTATAGTGTTCTCTTGTACAGTTATCAGTTTTATACTTCATAGGTACTTGGATTATTTCTAATTAGTTATTATTATGAATAATATTGATGTGAACATTCTTGTATATGTCAGTTGGTAGAGATGTACAAGATTTTTTCCGGGGCACGTAATTAGGAGTGAAATTTCTTACTCAGGTAGGATATGTGAGCATGTTACCTTACTAGGTTATAGAAAAACTGTTTCCAAAGAGGTTGTACAATTTCAAATTCCTCCTAGCAGTAGGTAAGAATCTCTATTGTTTCTAGCTTTTAAAATTTGTATCATATTTTGAGGTGTGAAAGGCATCTCATTGATGCCAATCATATTTTTAGGTTAATAAGAACCATGTGTGTTTTTTTCTATAAAATGCCTGTTTACATCTTTTGACCACATATTTTTATAGCTTTATAAATGTATAATATACATACCATAAAATTCACCCACTAGTAAATTTTTCGAGTTATGCAACCATCACCAAATCTCATTTTAGAAATTTTCCATCACTCCTGAAATTTCCTTTGAGCTAATTTTTGGTCAGTCCTCATTTTTATCTCTCTGGCACAAGGCAACAAGTCAACTGCTTTCTCTCTACATAAATCTGGGTCATCTTGCCATTTGGTATATATGGATAAAGTGTGGAGTCTTCTAAAACATTTAGTTTCTTTTACTTATAATGATTTTGAAATCCATGTTTTAGCATGTATCAGTATTTCCTTTCTGTTAATTGTTGAATAATATTTTTGTTATATGGATATACAACATTTTGTTTATACATCTCAGGGTTAAAGGACATTTAAATTGTTCACAGTATTTTTGGCCATTATGAATAACACTGCTATGGCTATTTACATACAAGTCTTTGTGTGGACATATGTTTTCACTTCTCCAGGAAATGGAATTGTTGGATTGTGAGATAAATTTATATTTAACTTTTAGAGAACATCCTCAAATTTTTCCAGTGTGGCTGTATAATTTTATATGTATCCCCATCAGTCATTTAGGTGTGGGGCTCTAGGACCCCTAGGTTGGGGGTTTGATAATAATCCAATAAGGATTTAAGGTGATTGAAAAGGATCTGTTTCTGTTACACCTGTACTTTAGACATAGCCCTTCAGGGCACTCAGTAAAAGTTTGAGGTATTAATTATGGCTTTTTTTCTTTAGTATGTCTTAATTTCTGTATGCCTTTGACATTGTCAGAAATTCTGCTCAGTCCCTCAGACTCTTTTTTAAAAATTATTATTTTATGTCAGTCACCATACTGTACATTATCAGTTTTTGATGTAGTGTTCCATGATTCATTGTTTGCGTGTAACACCCAGTGCTCCCTGCAATCCAGGGCTTCCTTAATACACATCACCCGGTTCAAATAGGCAGTAACATCTTTGACATCAGCCACAGCAACTTCTTTCAAGACACAGCTCCAAAGGCAAGGGAAACAAAAGCAAAAATGAGCTTTTGGGACTTCATTTTGGAACTCTCCTGTGCACAGCAAAGGAAATCATCAACAAGACAAAGAGGCAACCCACAGGATGGGAGAAGATATTTGTAAATGATACTATAGACAAAGCGCTGATATCCAAGATCTGTAAAAAAATTCTCAAACTCTACACCCAAAAACTAAATAATCTAGTTTAAAAAATGGGCAGAAGACATGAGCAGACACTTCTCCAATGTCCCTCAGACTCTAAGCCATAGTTTGGATTTTACAAATGCTTCAAGGTGGAAATTAGCACCAAATTTTAGACTGATCGCTCTTGAGTTCTTGTCTTTTACCTTGATTTTGGTCATATAAATTGTCCTTGCTTGGTAGCTTTCTGTCACTCAACATACTTAAAAAGTAATACTTTAACAAATCAATCAATCAATAAACAAACATAAAAAATAATTTGTCTAGATTTTTCTGTTGTCATTGCAAAAGTTGGTCTGAAATAATGCAGTCCCCATAATACAGAGTATCCTAATCCAGATGCTTCTGTTACACTTTTTTTCTGTCTTCTTAATGTACTGTTTTATAAAGTATTATAAATAAGTATTCAAAGTAGCATAAATAAGACTGGAAATGTATCTAAAACCACTGTCAACTTTTTCAGTTTTCATCTTCCAAAATTCCAAGATAAAGGGAAATAGTGTAGGTGTATTCATACGATGTAATTAGTGGTAGTGTACATCTCGAGATTATTAGACTGAGTAGTCATGAATAAAAATGAAAAAGAATGTTTCTATAAACATAAGGATAAATCCTTTTTTAGATGAGTAAATAACCACAATCATAGCATTAGAAGGAGGATAAATTCCAGAAAAGTTTATTCCTTGTATCATTCATTCGTTCATTCATTTGAGCAAAAATATTTACTGAGCACCTGTCTATGTTCAACACTGTTCTAGATGCTCATGAGAGAGTGGTGACCAAGACTGTTTCCCTTCTTTTGTAGGATCTACATTTTAGAGCTCTTTTATAATAAGATGAGATTTCTACATTAAGCTTTTATAGTTTACTTGAACTGACTCTATATTTTCCTTCTTTCTTTTCAGCTACTTTGGCTGTGTCTGTTGGAGGTTTCCTCTATTTTCTCACCTTCTTTCCATATGTATTCGTGCAAACCATGTATACACAAATGGCCCTCACCGAGAAGCTGGTTTTCTGTCTCCTTTCAAATGTTGCAGTAGCTTTGGGGGTTAATATTATAAGCCAGATGGAAATGAAGCGTGAGTCTTTCCTTTATAAAATTAACTTTGATGATGATCCCAGGAAGAAAAGGCATGTTGTCTGGGATTGCCAGTGGAGTGGGTGGGACAGTGGGTGAGAGATGATTATAATGTTTCTTAAATATTTTTTCTGGATTGTAATTTTTTTATCATAAATGATATCTCTGTACTATATGTATGCATGCACCATATATATGTATACCTGTGTACATGAACATGTATATGCAAATATGTATTTACATATGTATTTACATGTCTTTATATCAGTGGGCTCATCTTGGCAGGCAGTTTTGCCACCTAGGGGATATTGAGAATTCTGGAGATATATTGGTGTTTGATTATCATGTCTAGTGAAGGATTGCTACTGATATCTAGTGTGTAGAAGCCAGAGATGCTACTAAATATCCTACAAACTACAGGACATTCCCTGAAACAGAAGTATACAGGCTCAAATGTCAGTAGTGCCAAGGATGAGACATCCAGCTAATATCCATATTTTAACATCTGTGAGTTCACACTGTTGGATCCAATTCCTATCCAGTATCAAGAGTTCTTCCTAGTTTTTCCCTATCCTGTCCAACCATGAGAAATGTTGCCTGCTACCATTATCAGTATAATTACACATTTGTTCAGTTTTGCCCTACTCTGGAAATAGGGAACCACTCATCCATACCACTGTAAACAACAAACATATTAAGTATGGTAATTATTTGTAATTCTACATTTCTCCTTCAGAATCTCCAGATTCTCTCCAGAATCTTTAGGATTTTCTATACATAAGCTTAAGTCATCTGTGAGTAAGAGTAGTTTTAGTTCCTCCTACGTAATTTGCCTTATCTCTTTATTTGGCTTGACTTCTATGGATGTAACTTCACATGTGTACAATGTTGAATAGAAGTGGGAGAGTGAACATGTTTATCTTGTTCCTGATCTTTGGAAGAAAGCTTTCTGTCTTTTACTTTTTTTTTTTAAAGATTTTTATTTATTTACTTGACAGACAGAGCTCACAAGTAGGCAGAGAGGCAGGCAGAGAGAGAGAGGTGGAAGCAGGCTCCCTGCTGAGCAGAGAGCCCGATGCGATGCGGGGCTGGATCCCAGGACCTTGAGATCATGACCTGAGCCGAAGGCAGAGGCTTAACCCACTGAGCCACCAAGGCGCCCTCTCTTTTACCTTTTATTATTATTTAGTTGTGGATTTTTCCTAGGTGACATTTATCCAATTAAGAAAATGCTTTCTCTTTTCATTTTTAAATGTTTTAATATTGTTGTTATTATGAAAGAGTATTGATATTGTCAGATATTCTTTCTGCATCAATAGGAATGAGCATGTAACTTTTTTCCCTCCTTTTTTTCCAGCTTTATTGAGGTATAACTCATAAAAAATGTATATACTTAGGTTTTCAGTGCGATTTTTAAAAGGTGTACAGTGATAAATGATGATTTAATATATAACATATAGACTGTGAAATGACGATCGGAATAAAGTTAACACATCTGTTACTTTAGATACTATTTGTGTGTATGTGTGTGTGTGTGATAACATTTAAGATCAATTTCTTAGCAAATTTCAAGTATACAAAAATTATTATTAACTATAATTACCATATTGTACATCAGATCCACAGAATTTATTCATCTTATAACTGAAAACTTATACCCTTTGATCAACATCTCACAATTTTACCCAACCCACAGTCCCAGGAAATCATTCTTTTGCTCTCTGGTTCCATGAGCTTTTTAGATAAAATATATAAATGAGATCACACATTATTTGTCTTTCTGTGTCTGGTCAGTTTCACTTAGTATAATGTATTCCAAATTCATTCATGTTGTTGCAAATAGCAGGATTTCCTTCCTTCTTATGGTCAAATAATATTCCTGTGTGTGTGTGTGTGTGTGTGTGTGTATGTACATGTATGTATATATACACATAGTTGACCCTTGAACAATATGGGGGTTAGGGCACTGACTGCCCATACAGTTGAAAATCTGTATATAACTTCTGACTCCCTAAAAACATAACTACTAATAGTCTAGTGTTGGCTGGAAGTCTTACCAATAACGTAAGCATTCGCTTAATTCATATTTTGTATGTTATATGTATTATATACTATATTCTTTTAATAAAGTAAGCTAAAAAAAGAAAATGTTATTAAGAAGATCATGAGGAAGACAAAATGCATTTACAGTATTGTACATATATATTTTTAAATATTTTTATTTATCTGAGAGAGAGCACAAGCATGAGAAGGGGCAGAGTGGGGAGAGAGAATCTCTCAAGCAGACTATGCACTGAGTGAGTGTGGAGCCTAATATGGGGCTCGATCTCACAGCCTTGAGATCATGACTTCAGCCTAAACCAAGAGTCAGACACTTAACTGACTGAGCCACCCAGGCACCCCTGTACATATATTTATTGGAAAAAAAAATGTATAAATAGACCCATGGTTCAAACCCATGTTGTTCATGGGACAAATGTGTATATATCACATATTTTCTTGGATAATGGAATGGGTATTTTCTTTTTTCATTCATCTGTTGATGGATACTTAGGTTGTTTCCATACCTCGGCTGCTGGAATAATGGTGAAGTGAATTTGGGGGTACAGCTATCTTCAAGATCCCGTTTTCATTTCTTTTTTGTTCTGTTTTCATTTCTTTTGGATATATACCTAGGAGAGGGGTTGCTGAATCATATGTCCTAAATTTTTGAGGAACTTCTACTGCTTTCTGTAGTGGCTGTACCAGTTTACAGTCCCATTAACAGTGCATCTGGGTCAAGAAAAGAATATGTAGGAGAGGGACGTTATTTTAACACAAACAGTAGAAGGGACTAAAATGGAAAGTTTGTCTATACTAGAGTACAGTTCATATATTCTGATATAGTTAAATCACATAAGTAGGAACAAATAGTTCTATATACATTTCCATTATTTCCCTGGGGGCTCATTCTAAATGCAAGTGTACCTAGTGTAAGAATGTATAGAGGCTGCTTCTCTGGTGTCATTGCCTAGTAAAAAAGTAATAGTAACCACTGACAAAATAGTCTAAAAGCTTCCTCCAAAATTAACATTAAAGGGGTTCTCAGGGAAATCATTATGTAGTATGTTTGTTTTGTCTTTGACTATGTGTTTAACTATCACATTCAAAAGGAGTTCATATAGAATACAAAAATTAAAAAAAAAAAACAAAACAAAAACTCAGACTACCCTACAACACACAGATATAAGAAAGTATCCATGGTCAGAGATTCCATAAAGTGTTTAAAGATGCATTTACTTATATTTATTTTTTGGTACCTAAAGAGTTTTGAGTGTCCATTTTTTAGTATATGTATTTTTAATCTATATATGGAGTATAGTAGTAACAAATCCTGTATTAAGTTCAATTCAAATTGGGTTTTGCAAGTTAGTAACTTAAGTGCTTTGACAAAATAATAGAAAGTACATTTTCTTATTTTCTATTTTCATACAGTATATAATTTTTTGGTGTTTATACCTTTTAAAAGTTAAAGTCAACCAAATATTAAGCAATACATACCCTAAAAGTTTAGGTGGTAGTTTGTATTTTAAAAGGAGCAATTTCCTTATGATTTGCCTCAGGTAAGTAGCATTAATAATAAAAAATGAGAAAAGCACATTGAAAATACTGATTTAATTTGGCAGCAAATGGTTATTCTTTGGAGACTAATGAAGGTAGACATGACCCATCACGATGAAGTGGGCTCTTTCAAATACTCAGTGGTCTACATAAAATTTAAAAAAATATTTTTAAAGAAACATCTGTAGCTACTAACAAGGCAATGCCACGTTTATAATAACCTGAAGCAAAACAAATGCTCATAGGGAAAAAAGCTGTGTTTTAATATTATCTAAATACACAGTAACATTTTCCTTTCAGTGCAATACTCTTTCTGTATAAGGCAGTTCCTGGAAGCCAGACAGTTTAGATAATGAAGGAGTTAAGTTAGGGAGTAATTGCTTGCAGGTTTTTTTTTTTTTTTTCCAAGATCTTATTTATTTGTCAGCAAGAGAGAGAGAGCACAAGCAGGGAGAGCTGCAGGCAGAGGGAGAAGCAGGCCCCTCGAGCAGGGAGCCTGTGTCTAGGGCTCAATCCCAGGACCCTGGGATCATGACCTGAGCCAAAGGCAGACGCTTAGCAACTGAGCCACTCAGGTGCACCTCCTTGCAGTTTAAATAGCAACTTTTTGCTTTCCACTCAGTGTGCTAATAGTTGTGCCTAACAAAAAAAGCAATTCTTAAAAGGTACCATTTCTGATTTCTTCATTATATGTACTCTTTGTAAATGAATCATGGGAAACTACAAAATTAGCAAATGTCTTGAGATCCTTATGTACAACATACATTATCCCTAATTTCAAATCCATGTATTTGTGTAGCACTCAACCTTTACAAAGAAAAGCGGCTCCAAAGATAGTTGTATATACAGGAAACTGATCCTTTTTCACTTTGTACCCACCTCACACCCTGATTTTAATTGTCTTGGTCATGGACCTTTCCAAGAAGAGATTTTTATATTTCAGTCCCATAGTTGTTTATCAGGAAACCCTCCTTTCCTCTTTTGAAGGAGTTAGGTCCTATTGATGTTGGTGTGTCCCCTCTAATATTTTCCCAGTTTCAGGAAGCATGTCCTCTGGTTCTGTCTTCACCTTCATTTAAAGCTGCTGCCACTTATGGGTTTGTGGAGCAAGAATTGGAAGTTTCTTTAATTTGGGTATACTTGATCCAAGTTGGATGAATACGGATAATTCTTTCTTTGTCATCTGACCCCACACCCAAACTTGGAGGTCTGCAGCTTCTCATTCAGCTGGTCACTTCTCAGCACTGTGACTGGAACTTTCCCCTGTTACTCCATAGGCTGCAGTTAGATGTGGCTTCTTTTACTTCTCTCTCTTACCTTTCTGTCCATCATTGTTGCTGCCCCATCCTCTCCTGTAGCTTTTACACCAAGGACTCTGGCATTTCTTTTTTATTCTTTCTTAGAATTTCCATCTCTCTGCACACATTATCCATCTGGTCTTGCATGTTGTATATTTCTTCCATTAAAGCACTTACCATGGGGCGCCTAGGTGGCTCATTCGTTAAGCATCTGCCTTCAGCTCAGGTCATGATCTCAGAGTCCTAGGATGGAGCCCCACATCAGGCTCTCTGCTTGATAGGAAGCCTGCTTCTCCCTCTCCCACTCCCCCTGCTTGTATTCCCTCTCTCGCTGTATCTCTCCCTATCAAATAAATAAATAATCTTTAAAAAAAAATAAAGCACTTACCGTGTTAATCACAGTTTTTTAAAATTCCTGATCTGATAATCCTAATATCTTTGTTATATCAAAGTCTAATTCAGATGCTTGTTCACTCTCTTCAAACTGTGTTCTTTGCTCTTCAGTATGCCTGATAATTTTTTGTTGTAAGATGGATAAGAGGGGCACCTGGGTACTCAGTCAGTTAAGTGTCTGACTCTTGATTGCAGCTCAGGTCATGATCTTGGGATCCCGAGACTGAGACCCCCATCAGGCTCTGTGCTTAGCAGGGAGTCTGCTTGGGATTCTTTCTCTCCCTCTCCCCTTCCCACTTTTGTTCTTTCTCTCTCTCTCTCAAATAAAATAAAATAAAATAAAATCTTAACATAAAAAAATAATGAAAATAAAGTGAACCCTTATAAGCAGTAAAAAAAAAAAAAAAAAAAGTGGCTATGGAGTACTGGGTAAAAGGAACCACACAGTAAATAGGCCTTTAGTGATGTAGAGGTAAGGTGTGTAGCCCTATGACTCAACCTCAGTCACTTGGTAAGTTTGTACCCTTGGACTATGAACTCCATAAGTGCTTCTCAGTTTTTTGCCCTGCTTAGATGGGGCAGGATGGCTCGAGGGGACTAGAATTAGGTATTTCCCTTGCCCTAGGTGAGTTAGGCTCTGGTAAGATAGTTTCTTATGAATAAAGGCCTGATTAGGAATGAAATGCACAAGAACATTTCCAAATGGCTCTCCCTCTCCCTCTTAGGAGTATGAGGGGATTTTTCTCTGATATTCACTGTAAGGAACTGGCAGGGCTACCAAAGGTAAAACTCGCAAAAACCTCAATGACTTGATCCGCTGGAATATTTAATTCTCAGGCTTGTTTACCCTGGGTTTGGCAATTCATCAGTTATAGTTTAGGTTTTCCTACCCCAGTTCTCGTTCCCTTGGAGGTTTTTGCTCAAAGTTCGTTTCATTAAATTCTCTGTGCCTGCCTGTCTGTCTCTCCAGTTGTGGGGGCAGTGGTTTGCCCTGTGACCTCATGTCTCTAACAGATCTAAGAAGAATTTCAGTTCACCTTTTTACTTCTTGTTAGGATGGAGTGGTGATTCCTGCATTCCTTACAGGCCAACTTGAAACTAGAAGCCAAACCTTGTTTTTATATTTATGAATGTATTTCCAAATGTATATATCTTGCTGGTTATTTCGGTGGAGATTCACATGAAAGAGAATGAAGGAATAGGGCTGCCATCACAACCAGTAGGTCTGTTTGTGGCTTTAAAGCTTACTTTATGGACTTTTTGTGACTATTTTTGTTTCAGTCACTACTAACTTTTAGTTGAGTTTGGCTGTAGAAAGAGGCAAATTGTTTCATTACTTACTTTATTATCCTCTTGGACAGCCTGAATTTCAAAGTATCAGTAAATAGCAAATAGACAGTACCTGTCTCCAGAGAATACCAGTACTTTCTTATTGTTTAATGATAAAGTAGCTGGATAAGTTTGCTCTAGTCACAGTTGGGCACCTCAAGTAACTGTCTACTATTATGTTTCAGAATATGGTGTCCAGTGGGATAACATCCAGTCACCAGTGAGCCCAGATGATGATCTTAGTTTTGTTCATATTATGGGAATGCTTTTATTTGATGCTTCCTTGTTTGGCCTTATGGCCTGGTATATGGATGCTGTCTTTCCAGGGAGGTATGGTGTGCCCAAGCCATGGTATTTCTTTGTGCAGGTAAGTTCTAATGATTCTATCATTGAGAGAAACCCCAGTTCTTAAGTATTTAGCTTGTTAAACAGTGAACATTATTACCTTAAACACCCTCTCTGTGGTTCTCCAGTCTTATGATACTAATACAGTTTTTATTCTTTCTGAACTAAAGCCATTACAAGTTAACTTTGTGACATGTATAATAGAATCAAATAGCTTTCTACAGGAAAAAAAAATCACCTGTCTGAATGAATATGTGGTGGTGCCCTTAGATCCTAGTGAGGACAAAATGAATTGTGTCTCATATCTGGTTTATCAGCACCTGCTTTTTTCTACTATTAGCCCAAATTACTTAGAATCAAAGCCACAGCAAAGTGGGAAGCATCTCTATCTTAGTCTATTTTCAGTCTACTTCTTTATTATTCTGTGGTTCAAAGTGAGTGGTTCCCAAACTCTTTAGTCTCAGAAATCCTTTATACTCCTAAAAATTATTGAGCACCCCAAAGAGCTGTGATTAATATGGGTTTTATCTATCAATATTAACCATATTTAAAAATTAAAAGAAATTTTAAAAATATTTGTCAACTTATTTAAATATATTACTAATAAACCCATTGCATGTTGAGGTCAGCATTTGGGGATAAATAGCTTTTTTTCAAAATTTAAAAATATTTGAAGAGTGGCCTGTTTTATAATTTTTTTCAAATATTTTTTATATTTACTTAATAAAATAACTAGATTCTCATTGGAGAGTATATTTCTGCATTTAATCTTTGCATTATTTTTTTTGCCTAAAATATATGGAGAAAATACAGCCTCATGCAGATACATAGTTGAAAAATGAGGAGCATATCAGTAGCCTTTTAAACAAATTTGGGTATTTGCTGTGTCACGACTAATGATAATTTTCTAGCAGGTAGTTGAAGTTTGGAATCTGAAAACACATTAACAAGCATTTCTTATTCTTTTTCATAATAATATTCATTGGTGTATCTTGTGATCTGATAGATCTTTAACCATGCATAAATTTGTAGCATCATATTTTGGTTATTTGAAAAATATTGGTTCATCAGTACAAACCTTCCAAGTGATGACACATTTCATCATACATTATCAAAGCATCATCTATTAATATCAACATGGTGTTGTTATGATAGTTTTTAAGAACTGTAAATTTGTCACACAAGAGTAGATACTAGTTTTTCAAAATTCTAGTTTTCACTTGAAAGTTCCAGTTATATCATTAGCAGCAAGTATTGTCAGTTCTTTTCTTTTAAGTAATAATATTTCTCCATTAATTTTATTTTTTTCGTGGGTAAAGCGATAGAAGTTTATTAAGTGAAGATACAGTAAAAGCTCTTAAGAGTGAGAGAGGTCCCGACAGGATTGCTAACAAGGGCCTTTACAGTTGGTCTTTTACAGAAAGCTAACCAGGGAACTTAAATCCTTTCAACACCTTCAATGGCTTCCTTCCTTTTTAGGGTCTTCATTAATTTTCAAGAAAATGTCTGCTAGATATCCAAGTCTAAAGAATATGCTGAGTGAAATAAGTGAAGCAGAGAGAGTCAATTATCATATGGTTTCACTTATTTGTGGAGCATAACAAATAGCATGGAAGACAAGGGGAGTTAGAGAGGAGAAGGGAGTTGAGGGAAATTGGAAGGGGAGGTGAATGAGAGACTATGGACTCTGAAAAACAATCTGAGGGTTTTGAAGGGGCGGGA